>NC_136977.1:16150901-16638401 GCF_032717465.1 Coenobita brevimanus
TTCCAAATTTGCTTTACTAAAGCATGTGTTCATTTTGCAATACCAAAAGCACAGAGTACATGTACTTACATTCCCCGTGCAGCTGTAGTCTAAACAAACCTCAGCTGACTGAGCGCATTCTTTCGCCTCTTGGTTCTCTTTTCTGTTTGAACAAGTCTTGTTTAAACTTCTTATTATTTTTTTCCTTTTAATAATGGAAAATCATTTAGTCTAACCTGGTACAGAGCTTGACTCATATAAAGATACTAATTTAGGTAATGCCACTGGCCGTGCTGGCTCGGTACGGAGCGCCGACGTCGCACGTCTGCTATCTCTGACTCCCAGTGTGTGTGTATGTGTGTGTGTGTGTGTGTTTTTAATATTATTATTGTAATTATTGTGATGTGACAACATGGCAGTAGCCCTAATTTGTATGAAAAAAATCTTGTGGTTTGGTGGATATTTCCGCCTCACTGGGCTACTTCCAGCGTCAGACGGTCAAAACACACCTTGTATTCTCTCAAATCATTCTCCAGGCTGGGAGTACCTACAGACATGCAGTTTGTTGCAAACAACGATAAAAAGATTGAAGCTTCTCTGACAAAAATTTTAGCTCTTAAGATTAATGATAGGTACATTAAAACACAAGTTGAAAACACACTGTTTTTTCCTTATTTCTCAGCACTGAGCACATAAGCTTTCGTCAAGGCTGCTGCAGCCAAAGGGTTAAGGCATCTACTGCAGCCAAGATTCGGCTGATCTGCACCATGGAGAGCTCTCCTGGTGTTTTTGATGTTGCTGGCATTGGTGTAACCTTCTCGTATCTCGCCTCCTGTAATGCATCCTTGATACATGTTGCAGTAATTGCATCTCCTGTCGTGGTGGTTTCACCAGCATTGTTAATATCAGATGTTGAGGATATTAACAGACAGCTCACGCTATTTGTGAATCATGCTATTTGATCACAAGCTAACTGGGACCAAGGTGTATACGCTTGTCTTCCAACAGCAAGTGAATGCATAAAAGATGTCTGTGCAGTGATGAAAAACAAATAATTATTAAGATTACTGACATTCATGATAAATAGTTTTCCCTAATCTACATATATTGTAATAACTCTAAGTATTTAAACTACATCTATGCAGACTGCTTACCCTGAGGGAGCTTTGCCTAACTCCCCCTCCTGGAAGATACGTGTATCCTCAGTAACATTTTGTATGCTGCGCTTGCCTTCTGTCAATGTCTGTACCAATCCCTCCACCATCGACTGTCTTGTTGCTTCTGAGCAGCATTCATATACAACACCTAAACCTTTTGAAGCTGCATCTTGAATTAAGTCTGTAAATAAACATAATCTGATGATTTATACTGCACTGTAAAATAAATGAAAGTGCATTAAGACTTCAGAAATACATGTACTGCATGACAGTCATTTAACTGCATTATGCAAGCTGAAATTATGGTAAGAGGAACATGGAAGACAGTGAGTGTGTGGGGTACTCAAAGGGAAAGATTCCAAAAGGAAAAGCTGAGCAACAAATCATCTGGAGATCAGTATGAACAAAAGTGGAGGAATTTTAATTCAGGATTAATGAATTGAGAGCATTTGGATTAAGAAAATTTGTGGAAGGCATACATGAAGTGTTTGGTTAAATATGCTAAACTGTGTTAGCTGCAATGGTATCAACTACAGTATTCAGATGGGGACAGCTTAGTAGTATGTGGAGGCTGAAAGTACACCGGAGATAAAATTGGTAAAGTCACTAAGATGGATGGAAAAAAAGGAATTCTGATAAATGAAAAGGAAATACAGAGAGAGTAAGAAATGTGTGAAGATGTTACTTTTTAAAAAGGAAGAAGGATTCACAGCATATTCTGGGGTACATTGAATGTAAACTACACTCAAATCTCCAATAACATGGCACTGAGTAACGTGGTTTTGAAGCTATACAATCACCAACTCTGTGACAAACCTTGAGTAACACAGGGTTTGTCTCAAAATTGCGCAGTTCATTCCCATGCAGTGACATCATGCACCTAACTCACTGTGACTGACAGCTCAATTCATCTCATGCTGTACATGGTTGGCTTGACTTAACTTCCACAGTTCCACTCAGAGCTGCCATTTGGTAGGATATCGTCTGTTAGCTTTGGGGGGGAGGGGGAGGAGTCGATGATGTAAGTTGGAACTTTGGGGGGGGGGGCGCCTGTGCATGAGTTGACTGCATATCGTAATAAATCTCAATATAGTATGATGTGTTTAGCATATTTTTAATCATCATCATTATTGACATAACATGATACAGTCTGTATGAGTGACATGGTATTAACCGTTGAGGAGAGGGTGACCATTCTTGCCTGTACCATAGGAGGGTAAAATGGCTTACCTGCGATTCTTTCCTTCATTCTTTCCTCTTCCTTCTGCCTATGGGTGACTCTACACTGGGTGACAAGCCAAATGGTTTCCTGTACACCAGGAAACCATTTACTATGCTGGGGGGCAACCATATAACCAAATTTTGGCACCTGTTGGTTTAGTGGGCAATTACAGAGCTGCAATCGGATTGTGCCGGTGAAGGTTTATACCCAAGGGGTGGATGGGGTTTATTGTTCATGTAATGCCACTCAGAGATGAGTGAGGCTGGTCACTCTCATCTTAGATGTCAGGACCTTGCCTAGGCCTGGGCTCCTATGCTCCTCGTGGGGCAACGTAGGATTGGATGATGAATGAATGATGAATGTCTGGAAAATCTATAAGCCACAGCACGTCACATCCTGGTAGGTTGTATGGCTACTGACCTTTATTTTCCATTATATATGACACCTGATACTTCTGGATCATAGTACTGTGGCTTACCATGCACACATTTTCTCTGCATCATTTGGATACAGCACATTGTCTGCTTTGAATGTAAAGGGATAACTAATGCTCCCAGTATGCGGACATTCACAACTGTATGACTGCTATGAATTACCACACCAACCATTGCAACAGCTTAATATACCCTGTATGTCATACTAAGGCTTCACAAATGCGTACAGTAGGTGCAAACAGCAAGTATTGTTTTTTCTTATGCACAAATGACATTTAGAAATGGTAATGCATCATTTTAGCAAATTCTTTTTTAATTTTTAAGTTATGTTGCAATGCCACTTACCTATTCATAATAATAACAATTCATAATAAACATGAGCAGTAGACATCACATTAGAATGTGATGCCATAACACACATGAAAATCGGCAGCCCTGGTCCCACTCCCACTTCATCCCTCACATCTCACCAACGTCTAGTTGCTTTACTGTAGTGTGATTTTTTTGTGTTTGTAAGTGCTGAGAGAGGTCACTGACTCTTAGCCATGCCATGACAACATCAGTGGTTGGGGGTGGGGGAAGACTGCTGAGGAGATACGCAACATCATCACATCAATACGCAACCCAGGTTTTGTTACTGCTATGTTAATGTTTTTTAACTGTCATATGTTTTGTTTAGTGGAAGGTGGAAGGCACTCACCATCCACTCACTTGACGCAGTGCTACTCTCAGGTGTCTGCCCTTTCCTCTCCTCCCTCCTTTCCTTCCTTCCTCTTCTGTCTTTCTTTCCTTCATTCTTTCCTCGTCCTTCTGCCTAAGGGTGACTTTACACTCCCTCTTATATCTTTCTTTCCTTCATTCTTTCCTTTTCCTTCTGCCTATGGGTGACTGTACACAAAGTGACAAGCTGAAGGGTTTTATGTGCACCAGGAAACCATTCACCACGCTGGGTGGTACCCATGTAACAAAATTATGGCACCTGGGTGTTTAGTGGGTAATTGCGGCGCTCCAATTGGATTGAGCCGATGAAGGTTTATATCCAAGGGGTGTTTGTAGTTATTGCTCAAGTAATGCCACTCAGGGATGAGTGAGGCCTCCTCACTCTCATCTTAAATGTCATGACCAACTTGCCTAGCTCCGGGCTCCTACGCTCCTCATGGGACAAAGTACGAATGGATGATGGATGGATGTTTTGTTTCATTTCACACAAAACATATGACAATTAAACATATGACAATTACAAAACAGGAGGCCGTAGCACGGGCCGAACAGGGTAGTACTCCCGAGGGGAATGGGAATGCTGGTGATAGGGAGAGCTGGAGCTCCTGTTTCACTAGCTATCTAACCATCCCCCTTTGCTGACCTTTTCAGTGTGACAGTAACATGGAGAGTAGACCAGCATACTCTCCCAAACATTTCCTCTAACTATCTATGCACTACACCACATGCACTTTACATTTCACACAACGTATCCCACTACGTTACAGGGGTTGGCGCCAGCAAGGGCATGCGGCCAGAAAACTTTGCCCCCGCTACCTAGTGGCGGACTTCTGGGGGGAGGCGTGGCGGGGGTTCCGCCGGCATAGATCATGGGTCCAGGGCGAGATGGGGCTCGGGCCTGTGCTAGAGGGTACAGGGCATTGCGGTTCCCAGGCTGCCGCTTCCGCCCAATAGAGAGGGGCCCGAACCTGGGAGTAGCGTCCCAGGAGGCTGCCCTATCAGTGGGTGTATAATGGCGGGATAGTTGCAGTGCCAAGACGCGCTTGGAGGGTGTCCCTGCAGCTGTCCTGGCAGGGTGCCCCGAGGCCACTACCACAGCCACTGGTAAGCTGGTGGGCTAGGGGTCCCAGATCCATTGCCTGGACCTGGGATTGTGCGGTGAGTGGGACCTGTGCTGTGTCTGTCCCCATTTATTAATACTGAAGATGACAAAACAAAAAAGGTTTCAAAGCAAGCCTGAGGACAGTAAATCACCCATGGGGATGAGGGTGGGTTCATGGAATGTGGGAAGTTTGAGGGGAAGAGCAGGGGAAGTCGTTGAGGCATTCAGTAGGAGGTGGGTGGACGTGGCGTGTTTGCAGGAAGTCCGGTACAGGGGTGGATCAGCCAGAAAGATTGTTGGGAAGGACTGTTGCTATAAGTTGTTTTGGCAGGGGAGGACAGACGGATATGGAGGTGTTGGTGTGATGGTTGCGGAGAAATGGGTGGAATATGTTATGAATGTTTTGAGAGTAAGCGATAGGATATTGGTTGTGAAAATTCTGTTGGGAAGAAAGATAGCTGTGATTATATCGGCATATGCTCCACAGGCAGGATTGGATGAATCAGAGAAAGATAGATTTTGGGATGATTTAATACGTGTAGTGGGTGGTATGCGGGATGATGAGATAGTGATTTTGGGAGGGGACTTAAATGGTCATGTAGGTGAAGCAGCCCAAGGTTATGAAGGAGTGCATGGGGGATGTGCATATGGTCTAAGGAATGCAGAAGGGGAAAGGATACTCGAGTTTGGGGAGGCAACGGACATGATTGTGTGCAACACATATTTTAGGAAAAGAGACAGTAGGTTAATTACGTATGAGTCTGGGGGAAATAGCAGTCAGATAGATTATTTTCTGGTTAGGAGGGCCGATAGGAGGTTAGTGAGGGATGTTAAAGTTATAGGAAGTGAGGAGTGTGTGCAGCAGCACAAACTATTGATTTGTGATATGGTGCTTAAAGAACAAATGATGAAAAAGAGGACTTATGTACCTAGGAGGAAAATATGGAAGCTGAAAAACCAAGTAGTAAGGGATGCCTTCTATAGCGAGTTGAGGAGAGTGGTGGCTGAACAGGGAGCTGTAGACAGAGGCGTTAATGAACAGTACAGAGCCCTCAAGAACAATTTCTTGAGAGTTACTGATGTAACATGCGGCTGGACAAGAGGACCACCAAGACATAAAGTAATTTGGTGGTGGGATGAGGGTGTAGAAGCTGCAATTAAGGAGAAAAGAAGGCTTTTCTGGGAATGGAAGAAGGGTGGTAGCAAAGAGGAATATTTGGCTGCCAAGCGTAGGGCTAGGAGAGAGGTATACAGGGCAAAGTCTGAGTCACAGAGACAATTACTTGATAACCTAAATCATGGGGAAAGGAAAAATATATTTAGGGTGGCAGGTCAGGTGAAGAGGGATAATCGGGATATCATAGGTGAGCAGTGTGTGAAGAATGATGAAGGATGGGTAGTGGTGAACAGTGAGGATATTAAAGATGCATGGAGAGAGCATTATAACCGGTTGTTGAATGAGGAGTTTGACTGGGACAGGGAAGGTTTGGAGCCAGCAGATCCAGTGTCTGGCCCTTGGCCTTTGATTGATGATGCTACTGTGAGTGAGGCAATAGGCAGGATGAGGGTGGGGAAGGCAGCAGGTGTGTCTGGGTTGACTGCCGAAATGTTGAAGGCCTCAGGCGATATAGGGGTGAGTTTAGTCACTGACCTGATAAATAGGATTATTTATGAGTGTGTTGTCCCAGATGATTGGCTGAAGAGTGTAATTGTAAATGTGTATAAAGGGAAGGGTGATGCCCTGGAAAGAGGGAATTATAGAGGTATAAAGCTTTTAGATCAGATAATGAAGGTAATGGAGAGAGTTTTAGAAGGTATGATTAGAGAAAGAGTGAATATTGATGAGATGCAGTTTGGGTTTATGCCAGGTAGGGGGACCACTGATGCCATATTCATTGTTCGACAGCTTCAGGAAAAATATATTGGTAGGAGAAGGGATCTTTATTTTGTTTTTGTTGATTTAGAAAAGGCCTTTGACAGAGTCCCTAGAGAGGTGGTGAAGTGGGCAATGAGAAAGCTTGGCTTGGAGGAGTGGCTGGTTAGGGTGGTTATGGCCATGTATGTGGGTGCTCACACCCAGGTGAGAGTGAATGGAGATTTGAGTGATGAGTTTTCCGTGAATGTTGGTGTGCATCAGGGGTCAGTCTTGAGTCCCATGTTGTTTATCATGGTACTTGAAGCCCTTTCACGTGACTTTAGAAACGGACTCCGTGGGAGTTGTTGTATGCTGATGATTTGGTGTTGATTGCAGAGAATGAAAGGGAGGCGGAGGAAAGGTTTAGGAAGTGGAGAGATGGTATGGGGCAAAAGGGTTTAAGGGTAAATGCAGATAAAACAAAAGTGATGATATCTAGGGTTGGTGGCGGTACTGTCAAAGACGAGGGAGAGTGGCCATGTGCAGTTTGCCACAAGGGCGTGGGAAGTAATTCCATCTTGTGCGGTGTGTGTGATAAATGGGTGCATAAGAGATGTAGTGGTATCAGAGGTAGACTGCGAGATAATGCTGATTTTATGTGTACGGCGTGCCGGGGTGAGCAGGTGGAGATCGTCAGACGTGAAAGAATTGAACTTGCTGGTGAATCTCTTGAGTGTGTGGAAGAGTTTTGTTATTTAGGAGACATGTTGTGTGCTGGAGGTGGGGCTGGAGCTAGCTCTGTGGCTAGGGTGAGAAGTGGTTGGAAGAAGTTCAGGGAGCTCTTGCCTCTCCTGACATTGAGGGGGCTCTCCCTACGTGCTAAGGGGTCTTTGTATGCAGCGTGTGTTAGGAGTGTAATGCTGTATGGCAGTGAGACCTGGGCAGTGAAGGAGGAAGACATTCGCCGGCTCAGACGTACAGAAATGACAATGATTAGGTGGATGTGCAGTGCGTCCCTGCGTCCAAGGCCTGGAGGGGCTGGGTTTACAATGGAAGAGTTGAGAGGTAGGATGGGACTGGAGTGTATTGGTGTTGTGATGAGGAGAGGTAGATTGAGGTGGTTTGGACATGTGGAGAGGATGGGGGATGATAGTTGGGTGAGGAAGGTGAGAAGTGTTAATATTGGGGGTGGGGTTATGAGGGGTAGACCGAGAAAGACATGGGACGAGGTCATTAAGTGTGACCTTAGGGCTAAGGGACTGAACAGGGAGGCTGCAATGAATCGTGCAGCATGGAGAGCCGCCATTAGGTGACCAAGGCCGACACATGCAAGCATGTTGGAGCCTTTAAAAACGAAAAACGAAAAACGAAAACATTAACATAACATAATGAGTTCTTTGAGAGGAGCCTGTGGAGTCACGTGGAGAGACAGACTGACAAATGAGGATGTGAAGGAGCTTTGTGATGAGGATGGATGTGATGGGAAGCATTAGGAGAAACACACTGAGGTGGTTTGGCCATGTGGAGAGGATGAAGAGTGAGAGACTGATGAGTAAAGTATATGTGAGTGAGGTGGAGGGGAGAAGAGGGAGGGGGAAGCCAAGGATGAGATTGGAGGGATGGAATGGAAAGGTATATAAGAGAGGGGGGTGTGAGCTGGAAGCAGGGCAGTGAAATGGCAGGGGACAGGGTGATATGGAGGCAATTTGTTTGTGGCCACCTTTTCCGGGATTAAGGTGTCTGGCAATAGATAGATAGATAGATAGATAGACAGACATATATGTTTTGTTGCTATAGCAATTGCATGATGATGGGTGTCAGTCAAGGTTGATATTGTGGGACAGGGTGGACAGATAGGGAAAAAGACTTATGGAAATGTTGTGCAAGTACAGGTATACAAATAAGCATATTGTCTGACTGCCATGGTTTTGAGTACTGCAGTCCATGTTGTGGCTATATTTACCACTTTACGCAAGGTCTGAATGTATTTTATTTTACCAGTGGTGAGAAGTTCTAATGAACGGTACAGCGACCCCTTCATTATCAAGCATCTGGTAATAGCAGTTTCTGTTATTACTGCAAGATGAATATCTGCACTCCTGCCGTTATCACGCATTTTTAGGCTATACAAAATCGTCATTGTGCACATGAGCTGGCTTCTGCCAATAATGATAGTGCAAAATCTGTGGTTTCTGATGGTTTTCAGGAACTGAAAGATATCCCAAGTGGTGGAGACCACTATCTCTCCACCCCCAGTCTCAGAACCCCTTATCTTAAGCCCAGCTCAGGACTTTCTATGGTATGTGTTTCTTCCATATTGTGACCATTTCATAATCTCCTATTAACTTAACCATGGTTATGTGTGTAGCTGATACAGTCAGATCCCTACTTACAAAGGATCAACTTACGAAAAATCTGCAGATACAAAAAAAATTGTGTGTGTGGGGGGAATGGTCGGTCATAGCAAGGAAGGATGGGGTCAGGTGAAGACACTGACAAGAAGGTGAGGTGATAACTGCAGTTCAGGGAAGGGTAGGGGATAAGTGGAGGAGTGAAGACAATACTGGGCTTTAATCTGGAGAGAGAGAGAGAGAGAGAGAGAGAGAGAGAGAGAGGAAGTAGGTATGAAGTAGAAAGGTGATAGGGGTAGAGGGAAACAAATTTTATGGGATGAGGGTTAGATTGGTGAGAGAGAGAGAGAGAGAGAGAGAGAGAGAGACAGAGAGAGGCAGACAGACAGAGAGAGACAGAGAACAGAACAGAAGTAGGTATGGAGTAGAAACGAGATGGGGTAGAGGGAAAGAACTTTGTGTTCTTAGTAATTATGGGATTTGGGTTGGGTTGGAGAGAGAGAGAGAGAGACATGAAAAAAAAATGACTTACGACAGACCTTCACGAACCAATTATTTCCATAAGTTGGGGACAGCCTGTACTTACCATGAGAGTAAGTACAATGGATTGCAAGTACAGAAATGCTGCAATTTATGCAAATTTAACTTGTGATTTTCAGTACGTAGTTTATAATACAGTACAAATATTTATTTATTTATTTTTTAACATCAAAGTGCTGGTGCACATTAAAATTCAAATACTGCACCATTTCTAGACTTGCTTGCCAGTGACACCACAGCAGCCACCAAACGCACCTCCTTTTTATCAGTCTTCACGGGTCCGTCCTAGCGGCAATATCTCACTTGGGTCTCAACTGACAACAACTTGCTCCTTCCAAAATGAAATTCATTTGATTCATAAAATTCGACCAGTAAATTAATGGAACTTACTGTGTACAAGTTCTGACACTGTGTGATAAGTGATGTGTGTACAGGGAGGGTAGCAGTGTGGTGTGGAGGTTGGCGGGTGCAAGCCCAGCCACACACCGACTGTCGCTGATAACTGTTTGTATCTACCTAATTGTGATATACAAGAAATGAGCTATGCTCGTGGGGTCCCGTCTCTGTTTCTCAATAAGTCAAATTTAGCTTTAAACTCGTTTAAGTTTTTAGACTGGACGATCTCTTTGTCCAGGCTATTCCACAGGTCTATACATCTATAAGGAAAACTATATTTCTTGATATCCTTAAAGCAGCTTGGCTTCTTCAGTTTCATTCTGTGTCCTCTTGTTACTCTCTTATCTCATAAAAACAGATCTTCTTTGTCAATTTTATCTACTCCAACCATGGTCCTGAACACTGCAATCATGTCGCCTCTCTTTCTCCTTTCTTCTAAGGAAGGCAAATCCAGCTTTTCCAGCCTCTCTCTGTACGACAGATCTGCCAGACTGGGGGCCATTTTGGTTGCTGTTTTTTATATTCTCTCAATCTTGTTTATATCTTTCTTTTTGTGTGGGGACCACACTACTGCTGCATATTCTAACCTGGGGCGAATCATGGCCACTATCAATTTTTTCATCATCTCCTCATCCTTATAATGAGAAGCTACTCTTATATTAGTCAGGAGTTTATAAGTCTCCCTAACTGTCTTGTTAATGTGTTTTTCAGGTGACAAACTGTCCTGGACCAGCACTCCCAAATCTTTCTTTTCTCTCACTTCAGTGATTGGCTCATTACCCATCAAATAATTCAATGATGGCCTCTTGGTACTTTTACCCATTTCCAATATTTTACATTTCTTTGCACTGAATTTCATTTCCCACATCCGGCTTCATTCACGTATCCTATCCAGATCCTCCTGCAGCATTTTACAATCCTTCTCAACCTCTACCTTCCTCAAGATCTTTGCATCATCAGCAAACGGACTTGAATAACTGTTCACTCCATCTACCATATCATTTACGTAAATCAGGAAAATTACTGGCGCCAACACCGAGCCCTGTGGGACTCCACTTGTTACTTTCCTCCATCCAGACATCCTATCCTTTATTACTGTCCTCATTTGTCTGTCTCAAAAAGTTTCTCATCCATTCCAGGAGGTTCCCTTTCAGTCCTCCTATATGCTCTAGTTTCCACATCAGTCTCTTATGGGGTACCTTGTCAAAGGCCTACTCCATATCTAAATACACACAATCCACCCAACCATCTCTTTCCTGTAGCACATCAATTACTCTTGAGTAATAACTCAACAAGTTGGAAACACATGACCTTCCACTTCTAAATCCAAACTATCAGCCAAAATATTCATCTCTTCCAGATATTTTATCCATCTATCTTTCAGAATTCTTTCGCACAATTTGCGACCATGCTGGTTTGGGACACTGGTCTATAATTCAGGGGTTCTTCCCTGTTTCCTCCCTTATAAATTGGTACCACATTCGCCCTCTTCCATTCTTGAGGCACTTTCCCCTCTTCCAGAGAACACACAATTAAACTGTGAATCTTATCTGCCAGTTGTTCTCTGCATTCCTTCAGTACCCAATTAGAGATTCCATCTGGTCCTGAGGCTTTCCTTACATCTTGAGTTTCCAGTAATTTATATACTTCCTGTACTTCCACTTTTATATCTTTTATCACTACATTTCTAGTTACCCCCTCCCCTTCCACAAACTCCTTTTTACTAGTGAAAACTGATTGGAAACATTTGTTCATTATTTCTGCTTGCATTGCTGCATCTTTATAGACCTCTCCTTCTACTTTCAGTTTGGTGATTCCTTCCATTTGTTTCAGTTTGCCACTGACAAATCCATAAAACAGTTTGGGTTCATCCTTACATTTGTCTATTATGCCTTATTCAAAATTCCTTTCTTCCTCTCTACGTATTTCTGTGTATTCATTTCTAGTTCTTTTATATTCTTCCTTTGTTCTGTTGTTACCTCTCTTTCTCCAATTGTTCCATGCCGTGTCTCTCTCTTTTTTTGCTATCATATACCTTCTATTAAACCACTCCTTTTTCCTGTTTTCTTTCCCCCTTACTCTTGGCACAAATTTTTCCACTCCCGAATTATAGAGTTCTAGAAAAATATCCCACTTCCTCTGTATCTCTCTTGTTTCTCTGAAGTTTCTCCAATCTGCATTTTTGAAAATTTTTCTCAATTCTGTAAAGCTTGCTTTCCCAAAGTTGTATCTTCCCTGCCTATAAAGCTCGTCTCTTGGCTCCCCGTTTCCTGTTATCATCTGGAACTCAATGACCACATGATCACTTTTTCCAATAGGACACAGATATTTCAAGGATTCTATTACATCGGGTTCTTTGGTAAACATAAATCTAGTCTTGCTGGTGTGTCCTCACCTCGGAACCGTGTCTCTTCTTTGACCCATCGCATCATCACAATGTTATTCATTCATTCATTGCCAGATGCCATATATCCCAAACGGGGTGGCCAAGGGCTTAGAGTTAATTGTTTTACAGGGAGGGGCAATAATCCTCCACCAACCCCACTTGACACGTAATGTTCATTGCTATATAATACAGTGCCCCACGAATCTTCGCTGCCTCCTGAGTCCCATTCCTCCCAGTTCACCTCTTTACAACTGAAGTCACCAATGAAAATTATATTGTTGCTTTTCTCAATCATTTTCTGTAAATAATTAGCCATGTCTGACAGCATTTCCTGGTATTCATCATCACTCCATGCCCTTGTCTTAGGGGGAACATATACTACTACCACATCTCTCTTGCTATTCTCTCCAGTTTCTAATTTCATATTTATCACTTCGGCCCTGCCTTCTCCCATTTCCACAGTACAGTATCTACATTTATTTTGTTCTTCACTGCTATCATCACTCCTCCTCCCATTTTTTCTTTTCTGTCTCTTCTCCACAGTTTGTATTTACCATCTCTCATATGAACATCAATAACTTCTCTTAACTTGGTCTCTACAAAGCACATAACATCAGGTTCATGTACCTTCAAAAAATCGTTGATTTCTAGCCTTGCTGATATTAAACCATCAACATTAGTATATGTCACCTTCAAATTATTTTTGATGTTTCTTATACCCTCTTTTCTCCTTCTCCCCTCTGATACCACTTCCTTAATTTCTGATCCATGACTCTCCAATAAAACACTGTCTTCTTTTCCTCCGTTCTGTGTTCGTTTTTTACCTTTGCTTCCTTTACTAATTCTTTAATTTTAGCTCTTTCTTCCTCATATGCAGCTCTCCTTATCCAAACATTTTTTTAATCCTTCCCTGTCTGATAATTTCCATGTTCTACTGATAATTTTGTTTACTGTTGTCTGGGAATTAAACTTTACCTTCAATGGCCTTGCCTCTCCTTCCTCGTACTTTCCTAACCTAAACACCTCTTCAATCTCTTCCTAAGCTTCGTTGTTTTCCTCCATGACTACTGATATTATTTCTTTACCCTTACTCAGTTCTTATCTTTCTCTTTCTGATCTTATTGTCATACGTTTTTCTATAACTCCTAAAATTATTACACATTTTTTCTTATCTGCTACATCCCTAACTAAAGATTCTCTTCTCAGTACCCTAACCATTTCCCTCTCCACCTTTTCCTTGCTTTGTTGTTCTATAATCTCTTTCAAATTTACATTTCCCTCTTCCTGAATTTTCTTCCACCCCTTATGTTGCTCCTTGATTTCTTTAATATGCTCATCCTGTAAACTTGATTTGGATTTATACTCATCTATTTTGCTTTTCATCCTGTCCCTTTCCTCTTCCAACCTATTCTTCTTCTTCTTAAGCTGTTTTATTTCATTAGAGGCTGATTCATTATTCACTTTTAAGTCAGTAACTTCTCTTTCTTGTTCATCACTGCGTGTACAAATTTTTTCCAGTTTATTCTGTAAACTTTTGATCTCGTTTTCCTGCACTATGGTCCGTTCCTGTAACACTTTAATTACTGCCCATACCTTTATTATCTCCTGGACATTCCTCTCCGCTGTTTTCTCTACACCTCCTATTCTTCTTTGGTTCAACTTAATCCTTCCATTTCCCACATCCTCTTCAGAGAAGCCCTCAAACTCTCTCTTGCCGATTGTAAACAATGCACTGTCCCTTTCCGCCATGATTCAACCATATGGAGATTTTCTATTTTCACTATATCTTGTTCTTTTTATGACTGACACCATGGTTTTTTTTAACTACTGTCCGACGGGACCACACTCACGCACTTATTAACATAATCACAAATAGGCTGGTTTTCTTTTCGTCGCTGATTCAGCAATTATTTCTCTGTTGGTGTGTGTGTGTGTGTTCAAACATGTGGGCAACTGACTGCTACACAGATGCAAGCAGCATACACTCATTCTAGTCTTTTTGGTACTTTTTAAAAATAGATGTAAGTACAGTACTGTACTGTATCGTACCGGAGTTTGTGTTTATAATAACCCAATATCTGAAAATTATAGTAATTGGTGGTATTTTAATATAATGGTGAAAAACAAATTTATACAATACAGTAAAAAGCTGACGAAAGGACGAATTGCTATGGTTATTAGACTTATAGGGAAATGCCAAACTTCAGCTCTTTTATTTTAAAAGATCTTTATGAAAGTGTATTTTATTCTACTGTGTTATTATTATCATTATTATATTATTATTATTTTTTAAGTTTAAGAACAATTTAGGGGATGTTAAGTGGGGTGTTTTGGCTATGGGTGATTTTTGGCTTTATGCGAGGCCTTAGGAACATAACCCTTGCATAAGCTGTGACGTGACTGTATATTGTTGTAGAAGGGAAAATTACGAGTGGGGTGCTTGGTATCAATTAGGATACATCCCAGATGTTCTGTGCTTCTGTTACCATGCAAATTTTGTTATCACGAACTAGGCTCAGTACAAATTAAGTACAATAACCAAGGGATCACCATAAAATGTTACGATGAATATGGTGGAGGTGGTGAGGAGAATCAAGTCTAAGTACCAGATTCCAAAGTAAATTACTCTAAAACTATAATTTTTGGAAGTACACAAGAGTTTTGAAATACAGTGGGCTCACACAGTATGAAAGTATATGAGTGGTCCAAGACCTCGCACACTGTGATTTCGCATACTGTTAATACATAACCTTATGGGAATACTTACATATGGGGCGGGACCCCTCAAACCTTGATGTTTTATTAACCTTAGAGATATAATAAAGGGAAAATTTTCAAGATATATACAGGTCTCCCTCACTGTACGGTTTCGTTTTACAATATTTTGCATTTACGATCATTATTTTTTAGAACCAATCATTTGTTTTACAATTGAGCTCCCCCGCATTTACGATTGGTAATGTGGAGAAATTCCGCACTCACAGGCAGATCTCCTGCAAGCTGCGTGGCATACCCACCCCGTGCGCACAGTTTCCCATGCTTCCGCCAACCAAGCATCACTGGTTCCAAGACAATTCGCCATCAAGTCAATTCGCCATCAGACAATTCACCCTCAAAACGTGGACAATTCCCCGTCAGGACAATTCACACACTGGACGATTCTCTGTCATTCTATAAATATACTTATTATTAATTAATATATACTTTAATAGCTATATTTCAGGGGGATCCATCAAAATCTATGTTCAATTGCATTGGCTTTGGATATTTATTAGCTGCACCTTTAGTGAATAATTAACTTGTTTCTTCCTCGCTGTAGCAGCCTTTGAATTATATTCTAGCGTCACCCATAGCTGTCTTCATTAATGACGGCAAAGTATTTTGATATTTCTTTGACGACGAATTGTCCCAAAACCACATCACTGCCCAGTCTCACCTACACGCTTGTTCAGCTTACAACCTCCGTGCGTCTGTGTGCATCAGTGCCCAGGATATTACTATTTTTCCTGATCTTCATATTGTACCGCATTTCATGTCATTGTTTATGCTATTTCAAGTCTTTATGTTTGCAAATGTACATTCATATATGATTCAGATGCACTACAATACATAAAGCATCATTATTATTGCATATTAGATCACTAGTATGGGTGTTGGGTTTCTTATATAGAAGTCCAGGAATGCATCCTTGTTTTTCCCATTAAACCTTAAGGTTGCTATACGATACTTTGGTATACGATTGCCCTTCTAGGAACACATACCGATTGTAAAGCGAGGGAGACCTGTACTACAGATAAAGCTAAAATAACAAAAATATGGTCAGTCACCTTAAAAACAGTAGATGACACGCCTGATGAACTTAAATAGCAGGGGTTCTGAGGCACGGCAACACATTTAAAGCACCCACGCTGCACCAGCCGCTGCACCACACGTCTTAATGGTTGCCAGTATTGTATCATTCTAGGCTTTGATGAAGAAATTTACAGCCTGTCGAATGTTATACAGTAATCCCTCCACTATCCGATGTAATAGAGCCAAAGGCATGTCTGGAAAGTGGTCCCGTCCGGATAGTGGGCCCCAGCCTCCTGGACTTGTACTTATGGACCCTAACTCAGAAAAACACCTATACAACTCCCTCTGGACATGCATAGCACCAATTTAAGACCCAAATCACACCAATAAGGGACATAAAAGACTGGAATGAATGCAAAAGAACCAGAGAATGAGGTTTTAGAGGTGAGTTTACACAATATTAAACATTCAGGGTACTTACAAGTCCCTGGCTCCTGGACTGGTAGTTATGGACCCTAACCTAGCCTAACTCAGAAAAACACCTCCCTACTGCACATGCATAGCACCTAAGACCCTGCTCACACCAATAAGGGATATAAAAGAGTGAAATGAGGTTTTAGAGGTAAGTATGTAAAATACAGTACAATATGAAACATTCTGGGTATTTACAAGTCCCTGGCCATCTTGATGAATAACACGCCTCCTCTCAGACTCTCAGTAAAAAGGAGTTTCTGAAGCACCTGCAGTACACTGTACATGAAGTCTTGCACTGAACTTAGTCATTTGCACTCAGAATTCCATTCTCTTAACACCGCGCACTCTAGTCTTACTTGCGCTCCATTGTACCTTAATGAAATAAGTGTTGCACTCTGCACTTAAAGTCTTTGCACTCATAAATCCATTTTCTAAACATAACACACTCTAGTTAATTTGCACTACTGTACACTGAAAGTCTATAAAATCAGTGTTGCACTCTGCACTTTAGTCTTTGCACTCAGAATTCTAATTCTTAACACTATGCACTGTTTTTTTTCACTGCACAACACTGTAAATTCCCGTGTGGTCTAGTGGAGAAGTTCTTGCCGTTTATCACTGTCAGAGTCTGAGAGTAGCTGATGCAGGTGGCCTAGGGGTGCGTCGTTGGGTCGTGGTGATGGAGTACCCACTGTAGATTACTCTGAAGAGAGACGCAAACTCACGTCAAGTGGTGACCACCGTGCCTGATGTGCTGGGCACAGCAGCGGTCATGGGTCTGAAAAAGCTGTCAATGGTTGATTGATGCAAGGAATGACGATTTTGACAATTAATGATGCGCTGCCTGAAAGCGCGCACTTCTTCCATAAGTCCCAAGGGCCCCATCTCCCTGTCGCAGTCCAGGTGTTCCAGGTAGTCGAGAACAAACTCTAAGTGTTCCCGAAGTGCACTCAGCTTGGGGATGGCTGGAGTAGTGTCACGCTGAGAGGAGTCCACATCATCATCGCTGTCCTTGTCGGAATCTTCTAGCTGGGTACTGACACCTGCAATTGAAGATGCGATCTCAATATCAGACATGGTCTGATACCCAGGATTGCCCTCGTCGTCATCCAACCACTCACGCACTTCGTCCACATCAACATCGTCGCAATGCGCAAGTAGACATGCATGGAAATCATCCACGTCAAAACCTAGGAAATCGTGCTCCACATCCGTTCCGAGAAGCAGACAAGACAAACCATTTTCTAGAGTCTTGACAGGGACTTCCTTCCATGTACTGGCCCAGCTGTAAATGGAAGACTTGATGTTGTAGCGGCGAAGGTTTTCCAAAGTCCGTTGGCCTCGCGTGTCCCGTCCCTCCCTGCGCTCGTCCTTGTCCTCGAGAACAACCATCACCTCGTCCAGGAACATCCATCAGTACAGCCTCTTCGTTGCCACGATCACTCCTTGGTCCATTGGTTGGATGAGAGCAGTCGTATTAGGTGGCAGAAACATGCACCTAATGCGCCCATTCTTAGCCACCAAGTCCTTGCCGCATAGGTGAGCAGATGCATTGTCGAGGAGAAGGAGGGCCTTTACCTGGTTGCGTGGGATTCTCAGTTTCTCTGTCTGGTAATGGATGACCTCCTTGAAGAAATGGCGGTGGACCCAGTCTTTGAAGATCTGGGCAGTGAACCATGCCTTCAAAGAATGGTACCAAACGACAGGAAGGACAACCATCACCCCATGAAGACACTGAGGCTGCTTTGCACGGCCAACAATAACAGGCTTAAGCTGGTGAATGCCATTAGCACTGGCACAACACAAAGAAGATATCCGTTGCTTGGAGAGCTTGCGGCCAGATACACACTTCTCCGTCCCCTCGGCTAGAGTGTTTGTAGGCAAAGAGTGATAGAATAAACCAGTTTAGTCAGCATTGTAGACTTGACTGAAAGTGAGGCCCTCCCTGTCAATCAAGCCCTTCATCTTGTGCTGAAACTCCTCTACTCCATCCTCGTTGGCGTCCAAAGCTTCGCCATGAGACTTACGGTTGGTAAGGCCATGTCGTAACTTGAACGCGAAGAGCCAACCTTTGGATGCCTTGAAGTCTGGGGTGTTGTGAAGCCTTGCGAACTTCTCAGCAGCAGCATTCAGCTCCGTGCCACGCACCAGCACACCAGCAGCATGTTGCTGTCGATACCAAATCAATGTGGAGCGGTCGACTTCAGCAAACTTGGGAGTAAACATCATCTTCCTCTCCACGTTGCATTTGCTTTTCGACGAGAAGTCAGCCGTGTACTGCATGAGTTTGTTGCGGGATCTCTTGATATCAAACAAAGTAGATCGGGTCAGGCTGAATTCATGAAGGATGCATAAGGTAGACCATCCTGCATCCACCTTGTCTAATATCTCCCTCTTCTTCTCCACAGTCAAAACCACTCTCTTCCTCTTCTCAGGTGGCGGGGCCATCATCACACACATTAACAAGAGGCCCGAGAGCAGCAGCAGAGCCTGCAGCAGGTAAGGCACCACCACAAAAGCGAGCACATGGGCGGCCACGATGACGAGCGTGGACTCACAACAAAAGACTGGCGGTAAGTGGGGAGGATGCAGGGGCACCTAGCGGACGGCGGCGGAACTACGCACCAAAACACAGCTGGTCCGCGCCAAGCACACCGAGTTCAAATTACGGGGGAAAAAAGTTGGATTTTTTTTCTAATTTTTTGCGATTTTTGGCCCACTTTGGGAATATTGGATCCCGGGACCAAAATATTCGGTAAGTGGGGATGTCCGGAAAGTAGGCATCCAGATAGTAAGGGGATTACTGTATTTCTTCCAGAATGCAACAACAGTCATGATGATGGGGGTTGCAGGTATGCCAGGTGGAGCAGGTGAGTCAAGTGGGGCTGTGGAGGTGGAGGGGAGGGCAGCTGGTG
The DNA here is from genome assembly GCF_032717465.1 of Coenobita brevimanus. Lineage (NCBI taxonomy): Eukaryota > Metazoa > Arthropoda > Malacostraca > Decapoda > Coenobitidae > Coenobita > Coenobita brevimanus. The sequence continues at coordinate 16,170,225 of NC_136977.1, forward strand.
AGTCAGGCAGGGCAATGGAGGTGGAAGGGACAGCAGTGGGTGAGTCAGGAGAGGATCCTCCATCTCCTCACTACTGCTCACATTTTCGGCAATTTCCCTCTTCTTGTTTGTCTGCTTCATTCCTCATCTTGTTATGGATGTATTTGCAGTATAACAACTTGGCATTTGCAAAATAACCATTATTCCAGTGAATCCAAATGTTATTATAGAAACTGGGTATCTATTCAAACTTACTGTTATTGCCAAAAACGTTATAGTCGAAGTCGTTATTGGTGCGATCTTACTGTAGACTCCTCTTGAGCACCTTCCCCATGAGCCTCTAAGTCACGATGCGGGCATCATGTGGGGAGGGGGGGGTCGCATAGTCTGGAAAAACGGCAGTTCTGGGCCACTTCTTGCCTCTGCCTCGTGTATTGTGGGCTAAACTCGCACCTTCAGAGTTTTATAGTTATGATTTTTGGTCACTCATGTACTATGCGATTCATGCACTGTGATCACGTGTACTGTGTGAGCCCACTGTACGTATCACCAGAGGGCGGTATCTGCCAATATCAGTTCAAATTATGGGACATATCCTACTGTACTGTACTGACAGCAGCTTTGGAAAAAAACATCACATACCATTATTGTCTCCAAGAAGATTCATGAATGCTTCTTGTATCCTGGTAAGCCTGTGTTGAATAATGGGCTTGTTGCGACATCTTTTGAGGAGAGCAAGAAGCCAGATGCATGAAGCCTGCAATACAAACACAATATTGTACTTCAACTTCCAAAACAACCATCAATATACAATGCCAGAAACCTATCTTAACCTCATATGAAAGTGGCGAAGGCACTCATAAACTGGGCTGTGGTTTAGTAGGAAATATCTGAGCCTGGCTTCTAGGTAACTGTATCTCTATCATAGTTTCGTCACTCTCTCCTACAGAACATTTTTCTTTGTCTTTCATCCCAAGCAACTGTTTGAACACTCACAGCAACTGAAGGATGCTAGTTATTAATTTTATAAAGTTTGCTTTAGAAAAACTTATCACAAACTATTTTTCACTTGCCAGGAATGACAGTCAATTATTTCTGGGCACAGGATATTCTCCATGGTTGCTAAGCCTGGGGAGTAATAAGAAAAATGCTGAAACATGTCTCATAGGTAATGAAGCTGCATCTGTGGTGACTGATATCATATACTGTACATACAGGCTATTAACATCTCTTTTCTCCATACCAGAGTTCTGATATATAGCCATTACACAGTATATCCCAGTTTAGAGTTCTTAGCATGGCACCTTAGGATTGTCTCAAATCATTGTATAAGCCGAGTGACAAAAATGCATATATCGTTAGAAAAGGACTCACCTGCCTGATGCTAGGCTGGGTCTTGTGTACATAATTATCTAGAAGTTCTGTTAGCAGCCAGGTGAGTGTGTCTGTACTATTGCCATCATCTCCATCACCAGAAATATCACCTTCACCAGTATCCATTGCCTCCTCACCTTAAAAAGAATTATATAAGTCAGGAGTCTAAGATCAACATTAAAGTATACCCAAATACTGTACAGGTACTACCACCACTATTCAATACACTGAAACTTCAACTCAAAACAAAACACTTTACTGAATATAAATAACTCATGCTCTTCAAGAACAGGGAGAAAGTGGACAGATGGCATGAGAATTTTAATAAGCTGCTGAATGTAGACAACAAAAGTAATGATAGTATAGGTAGCTGATGAGTGGCTGGGAGAAGAAAAGACAATTACAGAAGGATGATCAGCAAGACAAAAGGGTGTGATGCACTGAATGAAGCTGAACTGAAGAAAACACCAGGGACTGATGAGATGCACGGTGATATGCTGAAAGATGTGAGACAGAGCGACTGAAAAGGTCGGAGAATGGTCAGACTGGCCTAGGTGAAAGAAATAGCATCAGAGAAATGGAAGTATGGGTTAATAGTTCTCTTGTACAAGGAAAACAGGGAAAGAGGAGTATGTGGCAGCCATATAGTTATCTGTCTTCCTTGCACAGAGGGAAAGATATACTGTTGGATGAGTCAATGGACTGAGGAGGATACAGAAGTTAAGGGAGAGAGCTGAGTGACTGGCATAAGTGAAGCATGAGGGTTTTCGGAAGCGGGAAGGTGCGCAGACCTGATCGACTAGAATAGTAGTTACATAAGTGACAAAGAGCTGTGTATTACTCTAGGTGGGGGCACTCACCATCCACTCACTCGTAGTGCTGCTCTCAGGTAACTGCCTGTTCCTTTCTTCCTTCCTTCTTTCCTTCTGTCCTCTTCTGTCATTCTTTCCTTCATTTTTTTCTCTTCCTTATGCCTACAGGTGACTCTACACTCCCTCTTGTCTTATTTTCATTCATTCTTACCTCTTCCTTCTGCCTATGGTTGACTGTACACTGAGTGACAAGCCAAATGGTTTCCTGTACACCAGGAAACCATTTACTATGCTGGGAGGTAACCATATAACTATATGATGGTGTCTGGTGGTTTAACAGGCAATTAAGGGGAGTGGACTGTTGTTACTTATGAAGGTACATTTTTTCTTATATTTGTCTGATTTTTTAATATGTTTTGTTACTTTATGTGAGCAATAACATCCCAAAGTTTGAGTAAATTTGGTTGATTAGTTTTTACAGAAAAAAATAATATATGCGTAATATGTATAAAAAAGAAGAGATGCAAGAAATGGGAAACCAGGGGAAGTGTGTTCATCTGATCTCTATGATATTTGGTAGTTTTACTAATGAAACCCTCATTAATAAATTGCCCTAACAGTTTTTTAATATTCTTCACCATTGCTGAACAAAAAAATTCCCATAATGCCTATGTATTTATCCCAAATTTTACCCCCTTCTTGTCATATTTCAAAAAATCATTACAGTCATGTTTCAGTCCCTGTAAAAAATACACGGATAAAATTTTCTCCTTTCATTCCTCGTTTTGTATGTATTTTGCTTTTTGTCTAAACTAATGGAATTATATCACTCCAAAGGACTGTAAGTTTAGTTCCGAGATATCACTCATTTTCTGTTGACTTGTAGTGTCTGTATGATAGGAAACAGCTTAGGTACTTTTTTTTTATTTTATGAGTTAGGATTAGGGATGGTTATGAAGAAGTAGAGTATGTTGGAGAAGAGAAAGATGGAGAAAAAGACGTAGAAGGTTGGGGTTTATCAGGTGAGGTGGCGGTGGGGGGGGCAGGTAAGAGAGGAAGTGGCCATGGTGGAGAAAGAACTGCAGCTTCCAACACGTTTTTCTCCCATTGAAATGGCATCAAATTCTTCTCTTCCGCTTTCTTACACTGCAGTAGCTTCTTAGACGGTTTCCCCATCTTCAGAAAGTGTGCAAAAACAATGAGAAATGGCCAAGATGAGCACAGATTGAGAAAAGGTTGAGACCACAGCTGGCACGTCTCACCTCTCCCAGTGTCATATCATCCCTGGCATTTCCCCGCCTCACTGCTAAACTCCAAACACTCACACTCCCATTGCCAGATGAATGACATAACTTTTACAGAAAAAAAAAAGGAAAAAATCTGGAGAAAAGTGGTCATATTATATACTGCATAGAAAATGGAGATTTCTGCAGGGAAGTGACCTCAAAATTGGAATTACAAAATAATTTTTTTGAAAGGGAAAGAATTGTCGTACAGCTGTCAAATTTTTACAGAGAACGAGTGATACTCGGAGCTATTTTATGGGGAGACTTTCACAAAATGCCTTTGTCAGTCGAAAATTAGTCCCTGCTAGCATTCACTCCCCCTAATGTGCTCCAATTGGATTGAGCCTGTGCAGGTTTATATCCAAGGGATGGTTGGGGTTTGTTGCTCGTGTAATGTCACCCAGGGATAAATGTGACTGGTCACTTTCATCTTAAATGTCAGGACCAACTTGCCTAGCTCCAGATTCCTATGCTCCTCATGGGGCAACACAGGATTAGATGATGATGATGATCATGTATTACTCTTAAAATGAGAAACTACAGACATGTCGCCTAAGGCACAGCGAACTGGTTCTGGACCGAGCCCGTGCCATAGAAAACCGCTCCATACAAATAACTAAACCTATGGGAAAAATGCATATTGGTTCTGGACATTTGCCCGAAGTCCCCCTTTTCACCCCGCTTTTCCCTATGTTTCCCCAGTTTACACATGCCCACAATCAGGCAATCAGTCAAACAAAAATGACAACCCACCTTAATCATTTCCTGTGTCAGTCCAAGTCATCTCCAAGTCCAAAGCAAACACTATCATATCAATGCAGGCAGCATTACTCACATACAGTACATTATTGCAGCAACACAATAATGACACTTGCATGATGTTGGACTGGTGCTACACGACGTATACTGTAGTACGATGCTTGGCTAAGAGGTGACAATAGAAGGGGGGGCACAGTGAACGAGTGGAAAAGACAGGGCTCTGAAGGGGTGGCGGGTCTGCGGAACTGAACCAAAACAATGCTCTGCACACCCTGGCCGCCATCTTGCCTGAGATGAGCGACAGTCGCCTTGCGTGCACCTGGCGCTTCGTACAAAATTTTCCGATGGCAATATCGTTTTAATGGGAAATTCATCATAAACTGGATTTTGGGGTGTAACTTTTTTGTTGCAGCAAATTTTGTTGTAGTGAATTATCGTGTACCAGTTCAATGTATAACGAGTAGTGATACTGTACGTGCCTGACTCCGATGATGATAGTGCTTACTGTAAGTGGAATGGGTAGGGTTGGGGGTTCTGAGGCAACAGGAGCGTTTCAAACCTTGCTGCGTCCACGCCATAGGTATTTTATGCGTGTGGTTCGTTTTCGGGGGGGTCTGGCACCCTGCTGTGTCACAGAAAACCGTGCCATAGAAGCACGCGCCATAGGCGACTTGCCTGTATTTTTGAAAGAGGTGTAAAAATGTAGAAACAGACGGGAGAGTGCGAGGATTTAGACTGGAAGAATACCAGCAACTAGAAGCAAAGTAAAGATCAGATGAAAAGAATATTTTGAAACGGCAAGGAATGGGAATGATGAGAACAAAGCATTGACAAACACAACTAGTTTTTGGTGGTTAGCAGAGAAGGAATGTGGTGCCAGAAAATGTGACACTGGTTGATGTGAAGAAAGCTGTGAAAAATGCTGATAAGAGTTATACACTGATAAGTATAAAAGAAAGAGTCCAATTAAGTGAATGATGGAATTATACAAGAAAGATTGGAAAAAGGGCGTGATTAAGTCTTTATATACAACCAAAGTTATCTGATGCAAGTGCAAAAAATCATTGTGGTACAAGTCTGCTGAGTGTTGTATGTAGGGTATATGGAAGAATTTTCACACAAAAGGTATGAAAATACATCAGAATACCTGGTGAATGACAAAATGTTTAAGGAGTGGGAGGAAATGTGCAGATCAAATACATGTATTTGCAATGAAACTGACAGTGAAGAAAGGGTCTGTAATGGTCAGTAAGGTGTTTATGGAATTTACTTATCAAGTAAAAGTATAAAACAGGGTTAACAAAGGAAGAATTATGGAAGGTTTTACATATGTAGGGTGTAAGTGAAAATTTGCTGAAAGCAACTACTGTACAAGCTTTCATGAGGGCAGTGAAGTGTTCATATAGGTAGGTAGAAAGTGAGTGGTTTAATCTACGTTGGAGTGAGACAAGGACAAGTGAAGTCCCCATGGTTGTTCAACACACAGACATTGTGTGTATACTGTGGTTGTGGTTCTTTGTTGTGTCTGAATGCTGTATGGGCAAACGATCTTAAGGCACTGAGTCTTGTGTTAATTTATCTTAAATGTTTGTGATGTGCCGTTTAAATGACACTGATGTATGTTACACCAAAGATTGTGTGTGTGTGTGTGTGTGTGTGTGTGTGTGTGTGTGTGTGTGTGTGTGTGTGTGTGTGTGTGTGTTCTTACCTAATTGTTCTTACCTAATTGTATCTTTACAGGAATGAGTCAAGCTCATACTGTCCCGTGTCTTAAACCATATTTATCGTACATATCCTTAAATTTGTGAATTGTTTTGGCACACACTATTTCATTCGGTAGTGCATTCCATTGATCAATTGCTCTGTTCGGGAAACTGAATTTCCTTATGTCTTTATCACCTCTCTTCTTATGCAGTTTTTTGCAGTGTCCTCTTGCTGATGCTTCTCCATATGTTAAGTAATCATTTATGTCTATTTTCTCCTTTCCTGATATGCATTTATATAGCATTATCATGTCACCTCTTTTCCTTCTCTCCTGTAGTGTTGGTAGATTCAGTTTATTTAGTCTTTCTTCATAGCTTAGGTCCCTTAAGCTTGGTATCCATCTTGTAGCGGCCCTTTGAACTTTTTCAATCTTGTCTATGTGCTTTTTGAGATGAGGACTGCAGACTACTGATGCATATTCCAGGGTTGGTCTAATGAATGATGTTATTATCCTTCTTAGCATGTCTTCATTTATGTATGTGAATGCTATTCTCATATTTGCAAGCAGTGTATACATGTTCCGTACCTTCTCGCTGATGTGATCAGCCGGAGATAGTCTGCTATTGATAATCACACCTGGGTCTTTCCCTCTTTCTGATGTGTATAGGGTTTTATTTCCTAACTTATAATCCCAATCAGGTCTTTTTCCACTTTTACCAAACTTGATTACATGACACTTGTCCACATTGAATTCCATTTGCCATGTACTACTCCATTCATGAAGTTTATTTAATTCTTCTTGTAGCTCTTTACAAGAGTCTGTGTTAGTAATTCTCCTTTATATTTTTGCATCATCTGCAAACATATTCAGATAGCTCTCATTTCCAGTGTTACTGTTTATATCATTTATATACACTAAAAACATAATTGGTGCCAGCACTGAACCCTGTGGTACTCCACTAGTCACTTCATTCCATGATGAGTAGTTTCCTCTTAGTACTGTCCTCATTTCTCTTTTTATGAGAAAGTCTTGCATCCAACAAAACAGTTTGCCTCGAATTCCTCCTTCATGGTACAGTTTCCATAAAAGTCTTTGGTGTGGTACTGTGTCAAAAGCTTTCTTGAAATCTAAATAGATACTGTCCACCCATCCTTTCCTTTCCTGTATTGTGTTTGTTATTCTGTCATAGTAGCTCAACAGATTAGTAACACATGATTTTCCTTTTCTGAAACCAAACTGTCTTTCTGTTATCATACTGTGTTCTTCTAGATAATTTACCCAAGCTTTTCTTATAAGTTTTTCTAATACCTTGCTTACAACACTGGTCAGTGATACTGGTCGGTAGTTGAGTGGATTTTGTCTATTTCCTTTCTTGAATAAGGGGACAATATTTGCTTTTTTCCAAATATCAGGTAGTTTACCTTGACTCAAGGATTTCTTGAAAATTAAAAATAATGGTTTACATAACTCCTTTGCACATTCTCGTAATACCCAACATGAAATTTCATCAGGACCACTGCTTATCCTCTGTCTAATCTACTTAACTCCTCCTGTATTACTTTTTCTGCTATTTGTATATCTGGTAGTATGTATGGACATGCGTGTTCCACATAGTCCCTCTCAAAATTTTTTCTTCTGTAAAAACTAATTGGAAATTCTTATTTAGTGCTTCACAAATATCTTTCTCTTGTGTATAAGTGATTCCCTCGTCCGTAATGGATTGTATTATATCTTTTACTTTAGTTTTGCTTCTGATATAGCTGTAAAACAGCTTTGGTTGATCACTACTTTTATTTATTATATCCTCCTCAAACTGTTTTTGGGCTTCCCTCCTTATTCTTGTATAGTCGTTTCTTGCCTGTTTGTAATTATTATACACCCTTTCACTATTGTGTCTTCTGTATCTATTCCACAACAAATCTCTTCTTTCTTTTGATATTTTACATTCTATATTGAACCATTTCTGTATTTTCTTATCTGCTTCTTTGTGCTGTGGGATGTACTTCTGGACTCCTGTTTCATAAAATTCACAAAATTTTTTATATACAGCATTTAAATCTTGTCCTCTAAGCTCATTTTCTCAATCAACTTCTAAGAAATACTTTTTTAGGTCTTGATAATTTCCCTTTTTATAGTTTAGGCTCTTTTTGTAACTATCATTGCTGTTTACTATGTCATATGCTATCCTGAAGTTATAATTTAGTACTGCATGATCGCTTTTGCCGAGTGGAGGGTGATATATTAAACTGTCAATATCATTTTCTTGCCTTTGTAAATATTAGATCTAGCACTGAAGGTACATCAAGTCCTCTTTTTCTGGTGGTTTCCCTCACATGTTGCGTTAAGAAAAACTCTTGTACAAGATCCAGGAGCTTTTGATCCCAACAGCTTTCTTGGCTATTTATATCTAGAGTATTCCAATTTATATTTGTATTGAAGTCCCCAGTTAGTATCATTCTTTCCGATTTCTCTTCCATTTTATGTAGCAATGATCTTACACTCTGAATTGTACTCTCTGCCAGGTCCTCATATTCGTCTCTTTCCCATGTGTTTGATCTGGGTGGCATGTACAAATTGGCTACAATTACTTTACTTTCAGATGTGTCGATCTCTACTGCAATCAGTTCTACTTGTGATGGTATATCTAGTTTTATTTCATTGACTTTTAGATTTTTCTTAGTTAATATTATAATTCCTCCTTTTTTTAAATATCTGTCTCTTCTCCATATATTGTATTCCTCTAAGTTTAGTATGTCATTTGATATCCTTGGTATTAATTTTGTTTCAGTTAGGCATATTATTTGTGGTTCATTTTCTCTGACATAATCATTCATCTCTAGTAATTTAGATACCATTCCATCCACATTTGAGTACATCAACTTTATCATCTTGTTTATATACTTGTCATGACATGGTTCTACTACCTTCCTCCTTTTTCTTCCATCCTGTTTGTGTACCACTTTCGTACCTGCAATCCTATTACTTTGTAAAAAAATTTCTTCTTCTCCTCTTCTGATCTTCCATTTTTTGTTTTTGCTTCCTCCCTTTTCTCTTTCAGTAATTCCAGTTCCTCTTGTGTTAGGCATCTTTTTATCCATACATTTTTGAACTCCTCTTTTTCCTTAAGATTCTTTGCATTTTTTAGTATCTCTTCCACAGTGTTTACACTCTGGAAAGTCACCTTTAGAGGTCTTGTCTTGCTTTTCTCGTATTTCCCTAACCTTTTGTGTTCCTCTATGTCTTTACTACAGATTTCCTCTGATACTTCTTTCAGTAAGCTCATTACATTTGCCATCTCCTTTTTGTCTCTTGTGATCTTGTTTTTAACTTCATCCTCTTCTATACCAGTGATTACTATTGATTTGTTTATCTCTACTGAATCTCTGACTAACTTTGGATTGTTTTGGATTATTCTTTTCACCTCCTTTTTAATGCTTTTTTCCTCCACCCTTGTTTCTAAGACTTTCTTTACTTTCACCATTTCAATATACGTGGTTTCTACATCATTTTTGTAGCTTTGCACAGCTTCATTTACTTGTGTTATCTTCTCCTCAATATCACTGCTCTGGTCAATAAGACTGCTAACTTGCCTAATTGTCTCTGTCATTTTTGAACTCTTCCATAACACTCTCGTGATTGACTACTGTCCTTGCCATTTCACTCATTTTCTTCCTAAGTGTACTCAATTCCACGGTTAGTTCACTGATGGTTGTGTCTTTCTTATTGGCCTCCCTTCCTAGTTTTTCTATTTCTTCCTTTTGCAAGTGCATCTGCTTCTTTATTTCATCAATTTCATTTTTGAAAGCCATTTCTAGTTTGTTTACACGTTCAACCAGTCTATTGTGGGTCTCTACTTCAACCAGTTCTTGGTAGAAAACATCATTTTGCTTTTTACCTTTATCCCTTTTCTTTTCCAAATTTGTTTTACTGAAGTATGTATCCATTTTGCAATACTTAAAGTGCAAAGCATATACTTACAATCTCCGTCTTGTTGTAGTCTAAACAAACCTCAGAGATGACTCAGCGTATTCTTTCGTCTTGGTTCTATTTCCTGTTTTTACAAGTCTTGTTGAAACTTATTATTTTTTTCCTTTTTATAATGAACAATCATTTAGTCTAACCTGGTACTGAGCTTGACTCATACAAAGATACTATTTAGGTAATGCCACTGGCCATGATGATTTGGTACGGAGCGCCGGTGTCACACGTCCGCCTAGATTGAATCCCTGTGTGTGTGTGTGTGTGTGTGTGGTAGGGGGGTGTTGTTTACGATGAGGTGTGGAATGTGAATATGTTCTGCTGTCCAGTTTGTGAGAAGGGTTGCTGTAGATATGGCTGGAGATATATTGAGTCGTTTGCAGTGAACCATTTGTGTAGTGAGTTAAGGTAAGGCTGAAGGATGTGTGCAGCTGTGTTTGCATTTTGGTGTGTACATGTGTTATGTCGTCTGCTTAGGAAGCTATGTGTATCTGTGGTATGTGGGGTGTGGGTATGTCATGCAAGTATAGGTTAAAGAGTGTACGGGGCAAAACAGATCATTGTGGGATGCCGTTTGTGAAGTTTCTGATGTTTGATGACTGACCAGCAAATGTTACATGTGCACAACTGCCTGCTAAGTAATTTGTCAGGCATCTTTTTGTGTTATTGTGCATGTTTGTGTTGAAAATTTTGTTTGTGAGGCTGTGGCAGGGGATGGCATCAAAAGCTTTGCTAATGTCTAGTGTGGCTAGGAGTGTTGTGTGTGGTGGCCTAGCTGACTTCATGCCATCAAAAACTCTTTGTGTAAGGTCTGTAGAAGAGTGTTTGCAGAGTGTAGTGGCCTAAAACCATGCTGTCATGGAACCAGGGGGATGTGAGGTGTTACTAATTATAATACTGTACTACTCTTTCAGTGACCTTCGAGTAAGTGCAGAGTAGCGTGATGGGGCAGTGTTTGGGAGGCAATGTGGGGTCTATATTTGGTTTTGGGATAGTGATGATGGTACCATTCTGCCAGATGTTGGGCATTTTATTGTGTGAGTAGCTGTAGTTTGACATGTTGGCATGTGCTTGTATGCCTTGTGATCCAAGATGTTTAAGGTGCATGTTGCTTAAGTTGTCTGAGCCACAGGTCGATGAGTGCTTAAGGTTGCTAATGATGTGCTTTGTCTGGTTGTAAGTGATGGTTGCAAAGTCTGGGCCTGTTTGTTACGTAGGATGACACATCGGTCGTCAATATGGGGGTTTAGATGACTGACGTGAAAAGTGATTGATGACAGTGCTTGTTTGTTGTTTGTTTGAGGGTATGGTGTCTGTTATTGTGATGGCAGTGTGTGATTGTGTTGTGTTGCTGTTGGAGAGTGTGATGCTGTTTAGTGTTTTGTAGTAGAGTCTGCTGGTGTTTGTTTTGTGGTCAACTGTTTGGAGAAAGATATTCCAATTTAAGGTTTGCTGCTCTGATATTTTATTGTTTATTTGACTGATCAGTGCTTCTATCTGTTGTACAGTGTCTTGTGTATGGGGTGTTAGGGAGTGTTGCAGTGTGTCGCACTGACTGATGAGGCCTTGAGTTTCTGGTGTGAAGTTAGGGTTGTCTCTCTTTCTGTTGCCTCTAGGAATGTGTCTTTTGTCTGCAATTTGAATAATTGTATTGAATGTGTGCACATCATTGTTGATGTTTGTGATGGGTGTACTGTTTAGTGTTTCAAAGTGTTGTTCTGTTTCAGTTGTGATGGCCTCCCAGTTCACTCTCTTATAACAAGCATATGTGTGTCTGGGGTCAGCTGGAGTGATTCTGGTTTTGGTAGTGATGATCTGGAGGTGGTCAGAGCCAAGGGTTTTGACCACTCTCCAGGATATTGTAGGGATGAGGTTTGGGGAGCAAAAGGTGATATCTGGGAATGATGGGAGGAAGAGTATTGGTGTGGGATATGGGTATGTTGATGGAGATTGTTGAGGATGAAAAGATTATCTGTTTGGGATTGTAGTACCAGCCTCTGTCTGTGTCAGGGTTGTTGACATGCCAGGCCGACACCTTGGCATTGAAATCATCACCCAGGACTGGCGTATTTGAGGAGAATAATTGTGTGGTACTGTGGGGGATGACTGGGGGGGTGGGGAATGTGTGTACTGGTGATTTTTGTGTGTGATATTGCAAGTGCATATTTTAACTGACTATTTCAGTTGTGAAGTCATGCGGGGGGAGATGTGATTTTTGTGTGCATCGGTATCTGAAAAGTTGATGGATTTGTGTACCAGGGTGATGAGTCTAACGCCACTGCTGTCGGCCTGGTCTTGTCTGATGGTGGTGAAATTATGAAATATGGGTGTTTTTTGTGTTCTGCGTAGTTCTGTTTCTTGTAAGATGGCAATGTGTATGGTTTGTTGTTTGATGAATTGTGCGAGTTCCTGTTATCTGGTGTTTATGCCATCTATGTTTATTTGAAGAATGTTAATGCTGTATGCACGATGTCTGCTGGGTGCTGCAACAGCACAGGGAGGGAGAGGGTGGAGGAGTAGGGGTAGGAGAAAGATGTGATAGAGATAAGGGCTGAGGCAAATCAGCCTGGAGTAGAATGAGAGGGGTTAGGGGATTGGATGGTGTGGGAAGGATAAGTGGGTTAGGCTGAAGAGGTGTGGAGGAAGTAAGTGAGGGGTTGGTGGGGGAGTTAGAGGGAAGGAGCAAGGAGCATAAGGAGCAGGTCCAGGTGTTTATGTATTGTTCTCCAGATGTAAGTGTTGTGCAGGTGATATGGGTCCAGTTCTTGCAGGAACTGCACTGAATTGAACCCTTTGTCTGTCGACTTGGAAGTGATGTGTTCTGAGCATGTTAGACATATGTATTTGTTGATGGCTCCTGGAATGCTCTCGATGTCACCGGCTAGAAGAAGTCTTCAAGAAATGAGAGGCGGAAAGTCATTTCTCGGCGTAGTGTTGGTGGAGTGGTGGTGGCAGTGGTGACAGTGTTCGTGGAGTGGTGGTGGTGGTGATGTGTTGGTGGAGTGATGGTGGGGGTGATAATGTTGGTGGAGCAGTGGTGGTGGTGATGGTGGAGTGATGGTAGTGGTGTTGTGGTAGTGACAGTTGTGTGGTGGTGATGCTGATGGTGGTGGTGGTGGAGTGGTGGTGCAGTTGTGGTGGTGATAATGTTTGTGGAGTGGTGGTGGTGATAGTGTTGGTGGAGTGGTGGTAGTAATGTTGTGGCAGTGGTGTGGTGGTGATGCTAATGGTGGTGGTCTTGGAAGTGATAGTGGCAGTGGTGGTGGTGGTGTTAGTGGCTGAGACAACAATAGTAATGGCAGTGGTAATAGTACTGGCGGTGGTGGTAGTGATGTGGTAGTGGTATGGTGTTGTGGTAGTGGTGGTGGTAGTAGTATGGTGTTGTGGACATGGTAGTGGCGGTGGTAGTGGTATGGTGTTGTGGTAGTGGTGATGGTAGTGGTATAGTGCTGTGGTAGTGGTGGTGGTAATGGTATGGTATTGTGGTAGTGGTGGTGGTATTGGTCTGGTGTTGTGGTAATGGTGGTGATAGTGGTATGGTGTTGTGGCAGTGGTGGTGGTAGTGGTATGGTGTTATGGTAGTGGTGGTATGGTGTTGTGGGAGTGGTGTGGTGGTTGTGCTGGTGGTGATGGTAGTCAAAGTGGTAGTGTTGATGGTGGTTCTGCTTCTGATTCTGGTGGCACCATCATCATGATAATCACCATCATCATCATCATCAGCAGCAGCAGCAGCAGCAGCAGCAGCGGCAGTGGCAGCAGCAGTAGTAGCATCACCAGTTTATTTTATGATGCAAAATCCTGTGTAGGTTTATATCCAGGGGGTGGTTGGGGTTTATTGCACACGTAATGCCACTCTGGGACGAGTGAGGCTGGACACTCTCATCTTAAATGTCAGGACCAACTTACCTAGCCCTGGGCTCCCACACTCCTCATGGGGCAACATAGGATTGGATGATGGATGGATGGATGGATGCAAAATATTATGGAAACTTAGAAATCTTTTACAATTTTTATATGCTGTTTTCTTATTAACAGCACATAGATCAGTCTCTGGCTATACCCCAAAGGTGTCAAACCACCTGTTCATGCACTGACAAATTTCTCCCCATGGACCTATTCTACATGTTGGACCCACTTTGACCATGGACTTATCGTTCCGCATGAACATATTTTTCCCCTCTGGACCTACCTTAATCACTGGACCTATTTTCACCGTGGATCAATTTTTTTTCTCATGGAGGTATTTTCCATACAGGCTTTTATTTCTAAAGAACATATTCTTCCAATAGATGTATTTTTCCATGTGCCTATTTTCACCATAAACCAGTTTTTGCACACAAATCTTCCACATCAACCTACTTTCCAAGTGGATCTATTCCTAACATGGGCCTGTTCTTCCTGATGAACATTTTTATTCCATGTGGTGGAAAAAAGGTCCATGGGGAAAATAGGTACATGGAGAAAATAGGTTCATGAGGGAAAATAAAGTCATGATAGAAATAACTCCATGGGGAAATCAGCTTAATGATGAAAGACTTCATGAGAAAAAATTGGTTCATAGTGAACACAGGTCTATGGACAAACTAGGTCTGCTGGAAAAATGTCTGTCAGACCCATGGTGACAATAAGTCCAGTGATTAAAATAGGACCAAGTGGGTACAACAGGTCCATGAGGAAAAACAGATGCACGGAGAATCTGGGTTGAACAGCTAAAGTATGTTCATGGAGAGGGGAGGTGGGGGAATCTGTCAATGAATGAACAGCTGGCTTGACACCTATGGAGTGTAGCCAGAGACTGCCTTATTTGCTATTACTAATAAAATAGCCCATTTTCATTTTATAACCTTTTCAAGTTTCCAAAGTATCATCTTCCATCATTAAATACACATGCGAAGCTATTATTCAGCACAATTCAGCCAAGCTCTACGATGGTTAACCTCCAAACACTGGGCTATTTTTAATGCAGTCGTCACCTCATTACGGGCAATTTCCCAGATACTGCTGAAAATCGCTTGTTTTCAAACCGTAATATCTCGGCAAGTATAGCACTGAGCGAAATGAATCAAAGACCATTTTACTCACTAACTCTTCCTCTTGTGAATGCGAGTATCTCCAGGTCTGTATGTCATTGCGCTGATGAGTAATGATGTGAGGAAGAGAACTAATTTTCGGCGTGACAGCAGGACGTGTTCGTACATCTGCCCATGGTGCCGACTAGAGCTTTGCTCTTAACGTGATAACTTCTCCACTACTAGATAAACTAGACACTGTTGCATCCAAGGCATGCCTTATGGCACTATCACTGAGACCTTTCCTTGTATCCTTGGAGAGAGGCTTGGCAGGGGTGAATGATGCAACTGGCTACAAGCGGCACAGACGGAATCAGAAAAATAGGAACCTGAAGACATCATTGTACACCTGGCAAAAGTAGGCGACAGATTGACTCTTGCCTGTGTGCTATGGAGGGACTCCCTCCCTACCCTTTGGTGACGAGATGAAATGGCAGCCAGCTCAAATGGTGATGGGAAGACAATTGCATGTACAGTAGGGCTGATCACGATGTCAGTGAGAATGGAAAGATGCACAATTAAATTTTGGCTCATGCTTTTTTTAATGTAAAGCTGTATGGTAAACACGCATCTGAGGCTTATTTTGAAACTCAAAGATTTCTAGCTTTCCAAAATTGCAAGTGAAAATTTTGTTTTTGCATTTTACCCAATTTTTTAACTTGAAAACAAATACTTGGAGATATGTTAACCTGCATCTTTTCTGAATCGTCTCACTGAGCCAAATCGTTTGAGCCAAATTTAAGCCTGTAGTATGCATAACGTGAGTTATGATCATTTCAAAACTACATATATGAGACAGTTTCAGCCAGAATATTGTTAAAATGCACATGCTGTCTGAAATAACTGAAGCTGAGCCTCCAATGCAGGATAGGTTTCAAAAGGTCTTGGGACAGCTTTGGTATTCCTAATGAGTAGGGACGCGATGAATGTTAATGAAAAACCAAATATATCGCATAATGAATGCTTGTATATGTACAGGAAATTGCGAAGGTGCATAAAAACCTTATTTCCAAAGCTATAGTTATGAGCTTTTCTTTTGAAATTCACTGTGTCTCTGTAGAGGCATTGGTAACATATAATTTATTAAAACAATCTGCATGTCTTATCTTACAACTCACAGGTGACAGTATTACTCCAGTAAAGTTTTAAAAGCCTTCTTTGACTTTAACTTTGACAGGTACTTTCTGTGTTGCTGTGAATATCAGACAAAACCACCTTGATAAAATCCATGATAATACTGCATGATTTCTATGTCAGACAGCCACCTCAGAGGGCTCTAAGGCTTAGCCAAAGACCAGGAAACAGACAGGCAGCAAGTTAATTTTGTTGGCAAAGGGAGGGAGTTTGACCTGAGAGATGCACCAACTTTGAGAGCTGTGATCCAGTGAAGGATTCTAATCATGGAGAAACTAATGACCGAGAAAGATATAATGAAGCAAGACATCAATCTGACAGACTTTGTGAGACAGCTGGTTCCTCTCTCATTGTGACCCAGTGCCACAGATCTAATGCCAAGTTCTGCTCTCCACTGATAATCCAGAAGAGTCTTGCGACCAAGGTTGTGAGGTTGTGGAAGAGGGTGGAGAAGGTGGCCCAGGGGAGGGTGAACAAAGCAGAAAAGAAGGTGGTGGTCCTGCTGGACAAATTTGCTGGACATCACCACCTGCCACTGCACCATCATGCCGTGCCAGGGGCCTGGGTCAGGCTGCCCTGGCAAGGAGGAGTGCCAGGCCGGGGCACACATCAAGTGCTCCTGTCTCCAGGCCAGCAAGATCCCAGTGATAAAGCTGAGATGGTTGTATGGTCAGAGAGTTAAGAAGGGGGAGAAGTTTAACATGATGATGGAAAGCGATGGCAAGGAGGAGTCTGAACACCAACATAAAGCAACCAAGAGGAAAGCTGCTGAGAAGGAGGTAGAGTTGAAGAAAACGAGGAAAAAGAAGGAGGAGGAGAGCAAGTTTCTGGAGCTGGAAGAGCAGGACTAGCTCTTCATGGCTGAGGATGGGTGGGAGGAGGTGACAACATTGTCCAACCATGAGTCACCCTGAAGCTACACCCTTCGACAACCAGCCCGATCAACCTCATCACCTGGCAGCCAGGGTGGGTGGATAAGCCAGTCTTCACCTGCTCTCTGTCCATGGCAGAGATCCAGGGTTTCCTGGAAAAGCCCTATGATGCTCCCAAGTATTCCTGCCACACCCAGTCCACTGAGCGGTGTGTGAAGCTGGTCACAGAGGCAGCGGCCGCTATGTGCGTGAAGGAGGCCAGGGACAGCTACGTCAGGTCCAGGCACTAGCACAGGAAGGCCATGCCTGGCTCCACCACTAAGAAACACATCCTGGCCACCTTCTAAGTCCTCTCCACTATAACATTAGTGATGGTTATTACAGTTTAAGTAAATTGGTTCTTTTTGCAAAGGCTGATTTCAATAAAAAGGGAAGCATATATATACAAATACTGGATTCTGGAAAGAAAGGAGTGCACAAATAAAAAACTTCATTAACCAAAATGTTTCTGGAATGCAATTTTACAATAGAAAAAAGGTGAGCCACAATCAATCTATCTATCTATTGCCAGACGCCTCAATCCCGTTTGGGGTGGCCACAAACAAATCGCCTCCAAGTCGCCCTGTCCCCTGCCATCTCACTGCCCTGCTCCCAACTCACACCTCCCTCTCTCATATACCTCTCCACCCCTTCCCTCCATCTCATCCTCGGCCTCCCCCTCCCTCTTCCCCCCTCCACCTCACTCACATACACTCTCTTCGTCAGTCTTTCACCCTCCATCCTCTCCACATGGCCAAACAACCTCAGTGTGTTCCTCATAACGCTTCCCATCACATCCACATCCACACCACAACGCTCCTTTATATCCTCATTCGTCAGCCTGTCTCTCCATGTGACTCCACAGGCTCCTCTTAAGTAACTCATTTCCACTGCTCTCACTCTTGACTTGTGTCCTTCCAACAACGTCCAAGCTTCACTTCCGTACGTTAGAGTTGGTATCACAATACTGTCATGTAGTAACTTTTTCACTTCCATGCTCACTTCCCTGTTTCTTATCACTGCTTTCAAAGAACCAGCAACCTTTCTTCCCTGCTGTACCCTTTCACGCACTTCACCCTCCAAACCTCCATCCTTACTCATCACACTACCCAAGTACTTAAACGTACTCACATTTTCCAATTCCTCACCATCCAACCTCGCTGTACATTCACTGACTTCACCTCTCTCAAAGACCATCACTTTACTCTTCCCTACATTCACCTTTAGATTCCTTTTCTTACACACTCTCTCAAACTCATCCACCAAGCCTTGCAGCTCCCCTTCGTCTTCACTCAACAACACAGTATCATCTGCAAACAACAGTACAGGGAGTTTCCAAACACTCTCCTCTCTCACCAGGGCCACTCCAACATCCACTACCCTACCTTGTACCTCTTTTATTACCCCATCCATGTAAAGACTGAACAACCATGGAGACATGACACATCCCTGTTTCAACCCAACTTTCAAAGAGAAAAATTCACTTACTTTACCATCCACACGCACTGCAGCCTTCGCACCATCGTACATACTCCTCACAGCATTCAACAACTTCCCATCTACTCCATATATTCTTAACACTTTCCACAATCCTTATCTATCCACCCTGTCATATGCTTTCTCCAAATCCATGAAAGCCGCATACAACTTCTTTCCCTTCCCTAAAAACTTTTCCACTAAAGATCTAAGAATGAATATCTGATCTACACAACCTCTTCCCTTTCTAAAGCCTCCCTGTTCTTCTCCAAGTAATTTCTCTGTTCTTTCTCTAACTCTGTCAATAAGTATCCTACCATACACTTTTCCTATTACACTAAGAAGACAAATGCCCCTATGATTACCACACACTTCTTTTTCCCCTTTTCCTTTGTACAAGGAAATAATTATACCTGACTTCCAATCCTCTGGGACTCTACCTTCCTCCCAGGCCAATCTGCACATCTTCCACATCCATTCTACTATTATCTCTCCCCCATGCTTCAGCATTTCACCATACACTCCATCAATTCCTGGGGCTTTCACTGATTTAACTTTCTTCATTGCTTCCACAACTTCTATCCTACTGATTTCTTCCTGTCTTCTCACCTCCCTCCTTCTCCCAGCCATTCCCCAGTCACTTATACTCGCATTACTTCCATCCTCTATGTTCAACAATTCCTTAAAGTGTTCTCTCCATCTGCTCACTTTTTCTCCCTTCTCCACTAGTAATCTACCATTTTTATCTTTCACTCCCCTGCTAACTTCAGTTCCACCCTGTCTTACTCTTTTCACCTCTTTCCAGAACATTTTCTTACAGTCCCTCCACTTTACACTCAAATTCCTTCCAAATTCCTCATCCACTCTCTTCTTACTCTCTCTTACTAATCTTTTCACCTCTCTCTTTCTTTCTACATATAACTCTCTCTTCCGCCTCTCAACTTCTTCCAAGCCCCTATTTCTCATCCATTCATTGTATGCTTTCTTCTTTTGTGTCACAGCCTGTCTCACCTCTTCAGTCCACCACACTGTTCCTTGCACCCCCCTCCATCATCTCTTCCTTCCACACACCACATCACATGCTGCACATATTTCTACTGTAAATATCCTACACACACCTTCCACGTCTCCCATCTGCTCCAATTCATATTTCCCCAATCGTTCCTCCACTTCTCTCTTATACTCCGTCTTTTTCTCATCCTCTTGTAACCTTTCCACTCTCCTTGCAACTACTCCTTCCTCTCATCTTTCCCTTCTTCTATTCCTCCATCTTACTTGAATTCTAATTCTGGCCACCACCAAGTAGTGGTCAGAAAGTCCACTCCCCCAACCTCTATGAGCTCTTGCATCCATTACACATCTTCGCATCCTTTCATCCACACACACATAATCAATCATTGCCTTCCTTTCATTCAGTTCAACACCCACGCTTCTCATCACTCGCCATGTATACCTGTGGATCATTTTATGCCTGAAGAGGGTATTGGCTATCACCAACCCCCTCCCAGCACAAATGTCCACTAACGCACTCCCATTCTCATCTATCTCAGCAGGCACACCCCACTCGCCAACTATTCCATCCACCTTCACATTCCCAACTTTACCATTCATATCACCAATCAAAAACACTCTCTCATTCCTTCCAAACTTTTCCATGCACACTTCTACATTTGTCCAGGACTCTTCTCTCACTCTTCTAGCACGATCTTGCGTTGGCGCATACACACACACAATCGCCCACATTTGTATTCCAACTTTCAACTTTACCCACACAATCCTTGACCCAACTGATCCATACTGTCTTATGCTCTTCTTCCATCTTTTACTCACAACTATACATACTCCTTCCTTTGCCCTCTCATTCTCACCTACTTCTGCACATATACCCCATCCATACTCCCATTCTCTCACACTTTCTTCTCTCCATTTTGTTTCAGTTATTCCACATACATCCACTTTCGCACCCTCAAGCACCTGGACAATCTCTCTCTCTTTCACCTCATCATTCGCTCCCCTTACATTCCACGTTCCGATAACCATGTCCTGTGTCTGGTCCTTGGTCGTCATCGTTTGGTCAGTCCTTGTCCGGGGCTTATTGTTTGTTTTTTTAGTTAGTTGTTTTCCGGGGAGGGGCACTAACCCTCCGCCAACCCTTTTAGTCGCCTTTTATAGCCATTACCCTGCACTCATGCAGTGCCCCAAGTGTGACGTGCAAAGACATTACCTGTTGGTTAGGGGTTAAAGTAAAATGCTGCATATTGCATAATACCACCATGGACTCAATATCAGGCATCGAGCTGGATACTGCGTTACTATAGTATCCATCTCGAACCTCTATCCTGAAAACTTTCCCATGAGTAAAATATGAAAATTAAGCATAAAATACAATAAAGTAATGATATAATACAATATACAGTGCCAGCTGGCTACCGCTTACAAGCCAGCTGATACATCTCAACACCGGATACTGTATAGAACCGCAGGTTATGTCCCATTTCAGCTCCAGATATTGAATAATTTCACTGGATATTGCTCTAATAGGGCCGAGCCAGAGCACCAGAAATTGAGTTGGGCCAGGTATTGCAACAATGGATAATTGAGAGTTTACGGTACTACTTCAACAAGTGTTACTGACGCTGCTGCCACTGCCAGAACCACCACCAAAGCCACCATCACCACTACCACCACTCCACCACCACTACCACCATCACCACCACCACTATCACCATCACCACCAATACAACCATTACCACCACAATTAGTACCACTGCAACTACTTCCACTAAAATTACTACCACTGCAACTACCTCCACTACAATTAGTACCACTGCAACTACTACCACCACAACTACTATCACTGCAACTACTACCACCACAACAACTAACAACACCACAATCAATGCTATTACCACTATCATTACCATCATTATCATCACTCTCACAACTCCATCACCACCACTACCATCATCACTGCCACCACCACAACCATCACCACCACTAATACCACCATTACCATTACCACCACCACCATGACTACCATCACTACCGGTACCACCACCATGACTACCACCACTACCAGTACCACCACCATGACTACCACCACTACCACTACCACTACCCCCACCACCAAAACCACCACCAACACTAGTACAACCACCACCACCATCACCTCAACCACTGCTGCCAACACCACCACTAACAGGTTCTCGGGCCCTGTGAGGGGCTGGGGGGGTTCGCGGTGGTTTGGCCCCCATGCTACCCTCCTCTTCTGCTTCAACAACCTCTGGGGGATAGATCCACGGTGAAGATGCCACCACTCCAGGACAACATAACACTTACATGTACATACCAAAATGCAAACACAGCTGCACACATTCTCCAACCTTATCTCAACACTCTACATGAATGGTTCACCATAAACAGGCTCAAAATAGCCCCAACCAAACCTACAGTGACCCCTCTCACAAAATGGACAGCAGAAGACAGTGTTACATGTGGCCAATACACATTGTTTATACTCATATACAATATTCAGAACCTTTAATATTCATTTGTTAGTACCATGCTTAGTGTTTTGCGAACAGTTTATAAATATTAGACTGCAGGAAACACCCTGGCCCAGCTGTGTGTTGATGTTTTTAGAGCTGTTTTGAACCACCTTCTCGTATCTGCTCACGGTTTCGACCTTGAGTTTCTGTTCTGCCCTTCCTGCTTCATTGAGCTGTGCTTCTTGCTTCTCTGAGTTACCCTTCTTGCTTCTTTGAGATTGTCTATTTAGGCCGGGCTGGGACTACCACGAGTCGAGGACTTTGATGGATGGTCGTGGAGTGTGCAGACGTGTTTCTCTGGCTCTCCTCTAGCTGCAGGGTTGCCTCACCGGCTTTAGCTTTTTCTTTTTTCGCCACTAGGGCGTTTTTCAATAAAGTTAGGTTAGCTAGAACTAATTTTCCTCCCTGCCCTTAGTAGATATAGTAGGTGTCTATATCTAATTTCTGAGATTGCCTTTGCTTACTCACCTCTGGAGTGTACCCCCCACTGATCGCTCTGGGGTGTGAGTTACACATGGGCGCGTCCTCCCGAGAGTGGTTTGAGAGGGTAATCTCAGATTAGGTGTGTGTTCCCCGGGCAATTCTCCCTTGGTCGTTTTTCTCTCTCTTCCCACTTCCCCCGTGAGGGGGAAGTGGTAACTATGGCGGACGCCACCGCTGCCTCCCTCCCCTTCAGGGGGGGAGGTAGTCCTGACCGACCCCCGACTGTCTCATGGACTGACTACCCCCAGACTGAACGGCCCCAGACACGTACCCGTCTTGACATTGATTTTAGAAATGCTGAGTTTGTACAGATACATGCGGTTGGTCCCACTCCCCTGTCCAGCCTCAATCCCTTTATCATCAAGAAGGTGATTGATGGGTGTGCAGGTGAAGTGGAACAAGTGAAAAAACTTGCGAGTGGAGATCTTCTCGTTAAAACTAGGAACTCAAGTCAGGTAAAGGATTTGCTAAAACTGAGCAAGTTCCACTGTTATGATGTTCAGACCACGATCCCTCACTCCATGAATTCCTGCAAAGGTGTGATCACCTGCAGAGATCTTGTGGTCATGGAGGAGGAAGAGATCGTACAAGAACTTGCTCAGCAGGATGTTGTAGAGGCCCGTTTCATAACTAGATTCTCGGAAGGCAGGAAGACGAAGACCGCCACAGTTGTCCTAACGTTCGGCAAAGTTGCTTTACCTTCAAACATCAGAATTGGTTATGAAATTCTTAACGTCAGACCATACATCCCGAACCCCTTGCGTTGCTTAAAATGCCAGATTTATGGGCATCATGAAAAGGCTTGTAGGGCTTCCCAGCCAGTGTGTGGTAGGTGCGCGAATGTGGGACATTCTGCTGAACACTGTACATCTGAGACGGAGTGTTGCTTCCACTGTAAGGATTCTCACTCCACTTCCTCGAGGGCTTGTCCCAAGTGGAAGGAGGAGAAAGAGGTCTGCACAGTGAAGGCGACCGAGGGCATTTCCTTTTACGATGCAAGGAAGAAGGTGAAGGAGTTGCATGCAACTCCCAAGCCTAATGTCTCCTATGCATCGGCAGTTGTGTCCCGTCCCGTGATGTGCACCGTTGAAACACAGACTGACCTAACATTCGCTCCTCATGCCCCACGCCCTACCTCTCAGTCTAAGCCTCCTGTACGTTCCAACTCTCTGACAGACATCCCTATTGCCACTTCATACTCTCAGGCTGCCGCTGCTCCTTCGCAGTCAGTGCGGTCAAAACAGAAGCCTGACAAGTCAGATAAAATTAACTTGACCACCCTCACCAAATAGTCACGTCCTTATGTCCTTCCTGCTCCTGGTCCAGCGAGGGAGAGAAAGAATAGCTCTTCCTCGATGGAATCTGAGAGCCTCGTTATTGATGAGACTATGGAGATCTCCACAAACAAGCACCGGGATAGGTCCCCCGGTAGCCACTCGCCTGGTCGCGGGGGGCATAAAAAGACTAAGCACACTGGCCACCCTCGAAAATCTTAAACCGCCGCATTCACTATACTGCAGTGGAATTGTAGAGGTATTGGGAATAAGTTACATAATATAGCTATCTTGCTTTCACTACGCAGGCCAGACGTTGTTTGTTTACAGGAGACACGCCTGGAGGATCATCCTGATCCTTCACAGTTCAGACACTACCACTCGTATAGAAGATATGAAGGTCACGGAGTTGCCATTTACACACACAAATCACACCCACAAACGGAAGTGATTCTAAATTCTACTCTGGAAGCGGTTGCGTGCAGAGTAAAATTTAATAACACGTATCTGTCTATTTGCTCTCTGTACTGTCCTCCACATGGCCCCATTGATAGTGATGCTTTAAATTCACTAGTGGAACATCTGCCTGGAAATAAGTTAGTGTTGGGCGATTTTAACGCCCATCACTATCAATGGGGTAGCTTGAGGATTGATGGTCGTGGGGAGCAAGTAGCTAACCTAATACTACAGTCCAACCTCTGTCTTCTGAACGATGGTAGAGCGACTCGTGTAGATGATCGTACTGGTAACTTTTCGGCCATTGACTTATCTTTGGCCTCCCCTGGTATACATCAAGATCTCTCATGGGACCCTTACGACGACTCCTTGGGAAGTGATCATTTACCCATCTGTCTTTCTTATACACGCGACATCATTTCGGACCCTCCACCTCCAAAATTTAACTATAAGAAAGCAGATTGGGGATCCTTCTCAAGGATCGCCAATTCAGATTTATCTGGGGAGACCATAGATGTTAAGGTCGAAAATATAACTACTTCCATATTACACGCAGCTGAGGCTGCTATTCCCAAGACTTCTACAGTTCATGCGAAGCATAGAGCACATTGGTGGACGCCGGATTGCCGACAAGCATTAAGAAAACGCAATAGGAGATACAGGATTTTTGATAGTCAGCCCACTGAGAAAAATTTTATTGCATACAAACAGGCACGGGCTGAGGCAAGGAGAATAATAAGAAGGGCCAAACGTGACTCCTGGCGGTCCTTTGTGTCCACGGTGACTCGCACAACACCATTACGTAAAGTCTGGTCCACCATAAGAATATTAAATAATAAAGGCCCATATTTCCCCATTACCACCTTGCAAGTAAATAATAACATCTATGACGAGCCCGTGGACGTTGCTAACATCCTCGCCAGGAGTTTTTCTCATGTAAGTAGCTCAGCCAATTATGACCCGCGTTTCCAACATCATAAACGCACGGCTGAGCTACAGATATTAGACTTTGCCACAGAAGACGTAAACTCCCCGTACAACCAAGAGTTTACGCTAGATGAACTGCTCCTTGCCCTTAAATCCTGTAAAGACACCAGCCCTGGACCAGACACCATCACGTACGGTATGATCCAGCATCTTAATCAGGACAACCTGATTAAGATGTTAGCATTGTACAATGAGATTTGGGCGTCTCGAACGTTCCCAAACTCATGGCACTTTGCGCACGTCATACCGATACCCAAAGAGGCTGGTCGTCTTATGAATCCCACTTCATTTCGTCCTATTGTGTTGACTTCTTGTCTATGTAAGGTCATGGAACGAATGGTTAACAATAGGCTTCTTTTTGTTTGAGAGTCGAAGAATTTGTTAAATGATCAACAATGTGGCTTCCGTAAATACAGAAGTTCACTAGATCATTTAATGAATTTGGAGCATTGTATTGCAGAGGCATTTGCCAATAAAGAATTCATGATAGGGGTGTTCTTGGACATCCATAAAGCCTATGACATGACCTGGCGACACGGTATATTAATGAAGCTCTATGCTTATGGTTTAAGAGGAAATTTGCCTGTTTTTATTTCAAATTTCTTAAGGGACAGAACTTTCTCTGTCAAATTGCCCCGTAACGTAACATCGGATATATTTATCCAGGAAAACGGGGTGCCGCAGGGAAGTGTGCTTAGTCCTACTTTATTTAGTATTATGATCAATGATATTCTGTCATCAGCTCCCATCCCGAGGAATCTTAAATACTCACTCTACGCTGACGATTGTGCATTATGGCACTCTTCCCGTAATGCACAATTTTCGGCTGGGAGGATTCAAGCAGCCCTTGACTCCGTCCACCAATGGGCCTTGCAGTGGGGATTTAAGTTTTCCGTACGTAAGTGTGCCGCTATAGTTTTCACTAATCGTAACGTACCTAATTTGTGCTTAACTTTGGATAATCAGGCAGTACCTTTTCAAAATTCTGTAAAATTTTTAGGAATACATTTTGATCGTAGAATGAATTTTAAACTTCACGTTAATACTTTGCTTGCTCGTTGTGATAAACGGTTAAATGTCCTCAAGTACCTAGCAGGTACTACCTGGGGTGCCGACAGAAAATCTTTATTAATGGTGTATAAGTCCCTTATTCGATCAAAGCTAGACTATGGCGCACAGGTGTATGGCTCGGCATCTGATGCCACGCTGAAAGGATTGGATGTGTTACAGAATAAATGCTTGCGAATGAGTCTTGGAGCTGTACGGTGTACCCGTGTGGCTCGTATGGAAGTGGAGGCGAATGTGCCTCCCCTCCGTATTCGCCGTGACCACCTGGCCTTGTCCTACGGCATAAGGACATTAAGAAAAAGTAATACCGGCAATGTGGCCTGTACCCCCCTGCGTCAATACCACCACCTTCTGCGGGGGGTGCGTCGGCCACTTGCCGCTCGCCTCCACTTACTGACTCAGGAGCTTGATGTGGACCCCAGTGACTGTGACAAGTTGGTGCTTAAAAATATAGCGCCTTGGGAGCCACCCGGCTTTACAGTCGATGTTACATGGCTCCCAGCACCAAAGGCCAAGGCGCCGGAGGCGGAGGTCCACCACTTGTTTCGTAACATCATTGTTCGTCACTTGGGGTCCCATCAATTGTACACCGACGGCTCCAAGTCGAGTGAATGTGTGGGTGCAACTGTGTGGTCGACTGAATGTGCCCTCAGGTATCGGTTGCCGACTCATACATCTGTGTTTACTTCAGAACTTTTTGCTATTGACAAAGCCATAGACTATGCTCTCAATTCTAGACATGACTCATTTGTCATATTTTCAGATTCAAAATCAGCCCTTCAGGCAATTGCATCCTGCACTACGGACTCTCATGAGATCCAGGGCCGCATCGTTAATAAGTTGCATTCATGCAACAAGTCATTCACGCTGATCTGGGTGCCAGGTCATTGTCGTATCTACGGCAATGAGCAGGCTGACTTACTTGCAAAGTCGGCTGTAGAGCTCGAGGAGACTTGGGACGTTCCTCGTGATCTACGGTCGAGTCTATCTCTCGGAAAGAAATCAATAAATCTTCTGTGGCAAGGTCAGTGGACCAGACTAAATATTCCAACTTGTAAGCCGTACCTGGGCGACTGGGACACTGCCAACCGTCCCAGTCGCCTAGAAGAAAAAGTGTTGGCACGGTTACGGCTTAATGCCACCATTGTAACCCACATAAAACCATATATGGAAAGACGCTTCCCACCGCACTGTGACATCTGTAATGCGGTGGTATCTATCAGTCATATCATCCTGCGCTGTCAGCGATTTATTCGTGAATGTGCTTCACTTATAAATTACTGCGGCGCAGTAGACGTCCCCTTCACCCTTTCCACCATCCTGGGTGATGGGGACATTGTTATGACTGATAAATTGATGGCTTTCTTGAGAGAGACCGGACTGATCAGAGTGATGTGACTTTTTTACTGCGTGGTTATGGTTTTTATGAACAGTAAATATGTATATATTGTAATATTAATTAGGGTTGACAGTTGACATATTTTAAATAGTTCCTCCTCCCACCGATCTATTTCTAATATAGATGTCCCCTACATTAAGCCAAGTTCCTCGCCTGACAGTCACCAGCTGATGAGTGCAAGTGTGCAATATAGGAAGGTATTGGGCACTTGCAGTCGATGGTGGTCTGCTGGGCGAGGTTCTTCACTTTTTGTACAAATTATGTAAATACCTTATATTATATTGCTTAAGTTGTTCTAATTAGGGACGACAGCTGACGTATATGGAAATGTTCCTGACTCGTCTGGTTCCCTTTCATATATTGATGTCCCCTATATTAGGTTGTGCCTCGACTGACAGTCACCAGGTGATGAATGCAGGTATGTCATGTAGAAAGGCATTACATATCTGCAGTCGATGGTGTTCTGTTAGTCGAGGTATTTTTACCATTAGTGTAGGTCTAGCTATTTGTCTCTGTAGGATTTAGTATAGGTTAGCGATTTGTCTGTTAGGTGATTAGTTTTAGGGTCTTTAGATTAGTTTGTCTTTATATTATAAGGTATTAAAAATATAAAACCAAGAAAAAATTAAAAAAAATAAAAATACAAAAAAATGAATAAATAAGAGTAAAATTATTATATATATATATGTACGTTTGCATGAAAATGTGTCTGTATGTATGCATGGAAGTGTGTGTGTGTGTGTGTGTGTGTGTGTGTATATATATATGTTTGTATATATATGTATATATATTTCAATGTATATACATATATATATATATATATATATATATATATATATATATATATATATATACATGGCCTTAATAACCAGGGGCTTCGGCCCCAATGGTTGATAGGAAAAAAAAAAAAAAAAAAAAAGTCAGTTAGTGGCTTGAGTTAGACCGGTGTGTTGGATTGCTCTGTTCTGGGGATATTTGTGTAATATAGTAGTATATCTGCCACATGTGAGTTAATATTTATTGTGTCAGCACACAAAAAATTTTTAAGTTGTTCTTATTGCCATTATTTATGAGAACTGTTTACTCGGAATCACTCTTATTGCCCTAGCTAATGTCACATGTTATATTAGTGTCGAGAGTCTGTCTTTATTTTTATGCCAGGTCTTTATTGCAACCCCAAGTGGTTTTACAACCCATGGGCTAATTTGTGTTCTGGTTTATCTTTATTACTGATGTTTGGAACTTTAGGATAATTTTTGCAAGAGCTAGTTTGAGAATCCTGTTCGAACCTGTCTGATTTTGTTTTTGTAGTTTTAAGTTAGTGTTAAGTAAATTAATTTAAGTATTTTTAATTGCCTATTTCATTCTCCTTTTTGTCATTGGTATATATGTCACACTTGATTACCATTTTTCCCCTTTTAAGCTTACGACTTGGTGTGGCTACCTGCCACTTTGTATTCTAAAATTTCTGTTGTGCACTTTGCAAGCAATCAGATACACCTTTAGCTCCACCATGTTGTAACAAAGTGGCAACCTCACCAGGATTGTCAATACTGGGTTTTGTAGGGTTTAAGCAAGATTGTGTAAACTGTCACAGTCCCTGAGAGCCATATATTGACTTGTTGGTGTGCCAAGCTTTAGCAGTCATGGAAGGGGATGCCCATGCATATGTAAATTTCCCACCTGTGCTTGAGAGTAAAGAGTCAGAGCCTCAATCCTCTCGTCCTAAATCAGAAGATCGGGGTTCCCCTGTCTCTAATATATTTTTGCAGGATATCAGGTTGGTGCAAGCTAAGTGGGAACATGAGTTTCAGATGGAGCAAATGAAGCTAGAAGTAGAGCAGGCAAAGATAGAGCATGCTAGAGAACAGGCAGTGCAAGCTAGAGAACATGCAAAGATAGAGCAGGCAAAGATAGAGCGAGCTAGAGAGCAAGTAAAGTTAGAACAGGAAATGTTAGAGCAGCAGGCAAAGATAGAACAGGAGAAGTTAGAGCAGCAGGCAAGGATAGAACAGGCGAAGTTGGAGCAGCAGGCAAAGATAGAACAGATGAAGTCAGAACAAATGAAACTTGAGCATGAATACCATATGAGATCCTTGGAATGCCAGACAAATTCTTCCCATTCCTTCTCCAGCTTCAATACTACTAATTCCACTAATTAGTACCTCCTTTTGATGAGAGTTTTGGAGTTCTTCTCACATGTCGAAAAAACTGCTGCTGGAAATAAGTGGCCTAAAGACCGATGGCCTACCCTAGTTCATACTGTACTTAAAGACAAGGCCCTCAGATTGTTTGACAGCTTAAGTTTTCAAGACTGCTCAGATTATGAGGTTTTGAAGAGCTCAATTTTACATGCTTATGAATTAAGACCTGAGACATACCGTAAGCGGTATAGAAATGCTAAGAAACGCCCCCAGGAGTCTTACTTTGAATTTGCTAGGCATGTGACTGACACTTTCCAAATGTGGATTCAAAGTGAAAATGTGGCAGACTGCGATAACCCAAGCTGTACTAGGTTGAGGAATATTGTAATCCTTGAGAATTTCATGGATAAATTAGATAGTGATTTAAGGATTCATTTATCAGACAAGCAAATTACCACAGTGTCTGAAGCAGCTGTCATTATTGATGATTATGTATTGCATAAATATGGGAATAAACCTAAGGAATTCTTTAGGAATTTCCCCTCTAAGAAGTATACCCCACAGCAGAGTAACCAACACTCGGGTAAGCCAGACTTAGCCATTAATTCCAAACCTAATCCCTCTTCTGTGCCTGCTAATATCTCCTCTAGTTCTTTCAGGTGCCCTTCTCACTTTTGTACTTATTGTAAGCATCCAGTTCACAGTGTTGAAAAGTGTTTTAAGAAGAATGGCCCGTCTAGGCCTGTCAACCTTGTTCAAGGTGGACCAGTGGTGACTCCTGTTTGCCCTTCAGGTCAAAAGGTGGCTGGAGAGTCTTCTGCTTCTGCCCCCTCTCAGTTTGTTGTTTCAGAGATTGGGGATATGGAGCCAACTGTCGAATTGCAGGCGGGAGGTGGTATGCCCTCACCCGTTCCTGATGCCACTTCATGTTCTGGAGACACTGTCCAGGTGGGAGTTAGCTGCACTGCCCCTGCTTCTTCTTTTGCTCCATATTTGTTTTCTGGCGTGGTCCTGTTGGACAGAGTAGAATTTCCTGTGAAGATTCTGCGTGACACTGGAGTTTCACTTTTATTGTGGGTAAGCCCTAAAATTAAAGTTTCAACTAAGGAGTTTGTTATGATTCAAGGAGTTACTGGAGCAAAGGCAATCCCTGTGGTCACTGGAGACTTGAAATGTAACCTGTCTGAAGGGCAAGCACGCCTCGGACTAGTTGACTCTCTTCCTCTTGAAGGTGTTGACTTGCTACTGGAAAATGACTTGGCAGGTGAGAATAAGTGTCTTGCCCCTGTATTGTCTGAGATGCCTGTACCTGATGATTCCCCATAGGTTAATAGAGAGGATGCAGATGTGTTTCAAGAGTGCGCTTTGACCAGATCCATGGGACGGGCAGAGCAGAGCAATGTCACTCAGCGAAGGGGTCTGGTGATACTTCAGCTTTGGTGGAAACTAACCTGGAGAAGGCGACAGAAGACACCAATGAGAAAGGCTCCAATGATTGCTATTCCCTGGAAGATACATTTACGAATTTACCAGAGAGGTGAAGTCAGTGAATGTACAGCGAGGTTGGATGGTGAGGAATTGGAAAATGTGCGTACGTTTAAGTACTTGGGTAGTGTGATGAGTAAGGATGGAGGTTTGGAGGGTGAAGTGCTTGAAAGGGTGCAGCAGGGAAGAAAGGTTGCTGGTTCTTTGAAAGCAGTGATAAGAAACAGGGAAGTGAGCATGGAAGTGAAAAAGTTACTACATGACAGTATTGTGATACCAACTCTAACGTACGGAAGTGAAGCTTGGACGTTGTTGGAAGGACACAAGTCAAGAGTGAGAGCAGTGGAAATGAGTTATTTAAGAGGAGCCTGTGGAGTCACATGGAGAGACAGGCTGACGAATGAGGATATAAAGGAGCGTTGTGGTGTGGATGTGGATGTGATAGGAAGCGTTATGAGGAACACACTGAGGTGGTTTGGTCATGTGGAGAGGATGGAGGGTGAAAGACTGACAAAGAGAGTGTATGTGAGTGAGGTGGAGGGGGTAAGAGGAAGGGGGAGGCTGATGGTGAGATGGAGGGATGGGGTGGAGAGGTATATGAGAGAGGGGGGTGTGAGTTGGGAGTAGGGCAGTGAAATGGCGGGGGACAGGGCGACTTGGAGGCGATTTGTTTGTGGCCACCCCAAACGGGATTGAGGCGTCTGGCAATAGATAGATAGACCAGACGATACATCTCCCATTCCTGTCGAGGAGGTGAGTATTGAGAGATTAAAGGAGTTGCAGGCAGGTGATCTAGAGATTCAGAAGCTAAGTTAGCTGCATTGGAGGACTGCAACATCGAAAAAGGCGGTTGCTTTTATGTAAAGGATGGAATATTGTGGAGGCGCTGGCATCCCCCATACGTTAATGTTGACAACAGAATGTGAGATTGTCACCAGACTGTTGTGCCCAGTGCTTGCAGAAAGAAGTTGTTGGAGTTGGCTCACTGTACTCCCTTTACAGGCCATGTGGGTGTCAGGAAGACACTGGAGCGGCTGCGTGCACAGTTCTACTGGCCGCGTATGGCAGCAGATGTGGTCCAGTTTGTGCGGTGCTGCCATACTTGCCAGATGGTGGGGAAGCCTAATTAATTCATACCTAAGTCGCCTCTCACTCCCATTCCTGCCTTTGACCCCCCATTTACTTGTGTTGTGGTTGATATGGTGGGACCCCTGCCTCCTACATCCTCTGGTAATAAGAACCTATTAACTATTACTGACTCTTCCACTAGATACCCTGAGGCTATCCCTGTTCATTCCCCGAAGTCTAGAACAATTGTTTGGGCACTGCTTGATTTCTTCACTAAGTTTGGGTTGCCGAGGGAGATTCAGTCTGACAGAGGGTCTAATTTTCTTTCAAATTCCTTTCAGAAGTCCATGGCCCAACCTGGTATTGTTCATGTGCAGAGCAGCGCATAACATCCTGAGAGCCAGGGTGCCCTAGAAAGATACCACCAGACCATTAAGACGATGTTTCGGAAGTATTGCATGGAATGCTCAAAGGACTGGGATAGAGGAATGCCATTCCTCTTGTTAGCCACCCGTGAGGTTCCTCAAGAGAGTTTGGGTTTCTCCCCTAATGAGCTAGTATTTGCCCACAATGTAAGAGGCCCATTATCCACCATTAAAGAGACTTGGTCTAGTGATTCCACCATGAGCCATAGTGTACTTGAGTTTGTTAATGACTTCAAGAACAGGATGTCTAAATGCTTGGAAGTGACTAGAAAGAACTTGAGACAGGATCAAACCAGTATGAAGAGGTGGTATGATCAGAAAGCTCGTTTGCAAGAATTTAAGGTTGGTGATGAAGTGTTAGTGCTATTGCCACTTCAAGGACTGCCTCTTGCAGCTAAGTTTTGTGGCCTTTATCCAGTGGTGTGTAAAGTGGGTACTACTGATTACTTAGTGGAGACACAAGACAGACATAATAATCATCAACTTTGCCATGTTAACATGCTGAAACCTTATTACCAGACTCCAGATGCCCCTATACCTGTGCATCTAGTCTCTCTTGAACAGAGTGAGGAGGTTCCCAGCGGTTTGGTAACCCAGGAACAAAATGAGGAGGACTTTGAATTCAATACTGCAAGTGCCTGGCAAAGCAATGCTGAGGCCAGATTTTCCCTTGCTGAAAAGGTTTCACATTTGCCAGAAGATCAGTCTCAACAACTAACACTTCTTTCTTTATTTAAGGATGTATTTGGTAGCTCCCCTGGGTGGATGACCTGGATCGAGCATACTGTCGATGTGGGTGACGCACTCCCCGTTAAGCTGCCACCTTATCGTGTCTGCCCCAAGCACTTACAAGTCCTCTGCCAGGAGCTGAAGTACATGCTGGACAACGGTCTTGTCTCCCCGTGTGTGAGCCCGTGGAGCTCCCCTGTGACCCTGCAGCCCAAGCCTGACAGGACAGCGAGATTTTGGATCGACTAAAGCAAAGTCAACGCCCTGACTAGGACCGATACATATCCCCTGCCTCGATTGGAAGATTGTGTTGACCGCATTGGTTCATCCCACTACATTACTAAGCTGGTCCTTAAGAAGGGTTTCTGGTAGGTTCCCCTGATGGAGCAAGCGAATGAAGTTTCTTGTTCTGTTGCAGATAGTCAAACATATTGTTGTAATGTGATGCCGTACGGGATGAAAAATGACCCAGCTACCTTTCAAAGCCTTCTGTTAGTGGGCTTCCAAATTGTGTGGTGTATTTGGATGATGTAGTAGTGTTCAGTGATACTTGGAAAGGTGGTGGCTCAATTGGTACAGAGGTGGCCTGCAGTCCTGCCAGACCCAGATTCAAATCCCCGCTGGGGCAAGGAACAGTTTAAGGATTTGAATTACATTAAATCAGACTTTACTGATCTACCAGAAGACCCGCTGACATGTAAAAATACCCCCGCTAATACCAATACCTCAGTCTTGTATGAGAGAGCCCTAGCATGTATTCAATATGGATGGTGGATGTTAGCACCGAAGTGGTGGCACGTAGAGGTACGTATATGGAATGTAGGAGGATGACTGGGCCTTGAGAGCTGGCTGTGAAGCCTACGCCCAAAGTCGGACCCATAAAAAAATAATAATAAAAATAAAATATAAGTAAATAAAAATAAAAATGTTGCTTTCAAGACTCTCAGAAGCTCACCTTAAGCTAACTTAAAGAAGTGAGAATTTGTTCTGGCTAATGTTCAGTACCTTGGCTACGTGGTTGGTCACGGCTGTGTTTGCCCTCCTTCTTCAAAGGCGGAGGCAATTAAGAACTTTGCAGCACCGAAAACCAGGCGTGAGCTTCAAAGGTTCTTGGGCACTGTTGGCTATTATCGACAGTTTATTAAGAACTTTTCAAGTGTTGTGGCCCCACTGACAGATTTGTTAAAGAAAGAGAAGAAATTATGTTGGACTGAGGATTGTCAAAGTGATTTTAAAGCTGTAAAGGGAATTTTGTGTTGTTACCCTGTGATGCTTGCTCACAATTTTTCAAGGCCTTTCAAACTGGCCATTGATGCCAGCAATGTAGAAGCAGGAGCTGTACTTCTACAGGACAACGATCTGGGCATAGAAATCCTGTTTGCTATTTCAGTAAAATGTTCTCTAAGGCTCAACGCAATTATTCAGTTGTTGAAAAGGAACTACTTGCCCTGATCCTTGCCCTGCAGAATTTTTCTGTTTACAGTATATACATGTTTTTGGGCCGACATTCACTGTTTACACCGATCATCACCCCTTAAAGTTTTAAACCAGTTAAAAGGTAAAAATCAAAGGCTAACCCACTGGAGCCTCTTTTTGCAAGAGCATAACCTGAACATAAAGCATATCAAGGGGGTTGATAACGTGACTGCCAATTGCCTGTTGCGCTCGTAAGAATGAATTTTCCCTCAGAAAAATTCTTTCTTAGGTGTGGGCATGTTACATGTGGCCGATATACACTGCTTATATTCATATGCAATATTCAGAACCTTTAATATTCATTTGTTAGTACCATACTTAGTGTTTTGTGAATAGTTTATAAATACCAGACTGCAGGAAACAGCCTAGCCCAGCTGTGTGTCGATGTTTTTAGAGCTGTTTCGAACCACTTTTCTGTATCTGCTCACGGTTTTGACCTTGAGTTTCTGTTCTGCCCTTCCTGCTTCACTGACTTGCATTTCTTGCTTCTCCGAATTACCCTTCTTGCTTCTTTAAGTTTGTCTATTTAAGCCGGGTTGGGACTACCACAAGTTAGTTAGTGGCTTGAGTTAGATTGGTGTGTTGGATTGCTCTGTTCTGGGGATATTTGTGTAATACAGTAGTATATCTGCCACACGTGAGTTAATGTTTATTAACCCCTTAACCGCGGGGCGTCACTTTCGTGACGCTTGGGAGCAAGGGATCATACCGCGGGGCGTCGCTTTTGTGATTCTGTGTTATTTTGAATTCACCCGGGCTTCCAAGTGAGGGCTTGTATCATCTATCAGTACTGCCAATGTCCAACACTAGTCAGCACTCCTAATCTCATCTGTACTCCCATCCATTGTTGACAATTTAGCCATTTCTCCCCGTTCTTGACTCCCCTCCCTACCCCCCCTCCATTACCCTATCCTCTCGCCTGCCCGGCTGTGCTACGCTAAGTAAATCTTCCCTGGAATTTTTCACTGATTTCATCCATTGAAATAAGCCCTATGTCCTTTTCTTATACCAAATAATATATACAAGAAAGAAATAAGGTAAGTGAGAGTGCCATACACCTGGAATTGGCTAATTATCACCTGACAACACCTCACGTGCACTCGTTCGCTAATTTTCGCTGTTTTTTTCCCCTTGAAATATGCAGTATAATCTATTTTCGTAATAAATATACATGTAAGGAGGGAAGGGAGAAGCCTAAGTGATATTTACATTCACCTGGAACTACCTAATTTATAATATATTGTCTAGATTTCCTGCCAATCATATCAGTGCTAGACAAAGCTGTTTCAAGATATAACATTGGTACCTCTGAATATATATCTCCTAAGTAGGCCTCTAATCTATTTTTGTAATAAATATACTGTACATGTAAGGAGGGAAGGGAGAAGCCTAAGTGATATTTACATTCACCTGGAACTACCAAATTTATAATGTATTGTCTAGATTTCCTGCCAATCATATCAGTGCTAGACTTAGCTGTTTCAAGAAGTAATATTGGTAACTCTGAATAACCCCTAGCAGGCCTCTACGCTGGTCCTCCGTTATCAGTTCAGTCTCAACTTCCGAAGCGAGAGTACGTATGTTTCTTCTTGCTGACTTCAAGGCCTTTTTTCACCCCCATGCAAATGGCCCTGTGACCTTTACCCCCTACTAAACCTCGTGTGGAAAGAGGTAAAGGGCTGACAATTGATAAAAGAGTGACTACGATCTTTCTATTGAGTAAAACAGTGCAAGTGGAATTGTAAATAATGTGTAAACAGCAAGTGAAAGTAATGAATGTAAATATACGTGAACAATGGAAAATAGTTTTATAAGTTATTTCAAGTGACAGTGCAAAACACAGTGTAAATAAAATAGAAATGTAAATAACGTAAATAAAATAGAGAACGTAAATAGAAATGTAAATGAGTAGTATTATAAGAATACGAGTATATACCCTAGGAGTAATGAAAGTGAAAGTTTCACTCTAGCATGTCTGAATGCTATGAGTTATGAGAGTGAAGATGAAAGTGACATTCACTCTCAATGCCAGTATACAGGACGAGAAAGTGAATGCTACGTACTGTATTTTACTGAAAGAAATTGAATCCCTACAGTGACAATAAACTAATACTACTGAAGGAAACTTATGGATAAAGACTGTAGATATATATAAGTGTTATATAGTAATAGAAATATAAAGTGTGAGGGGTTTTATGAATAATAAATGACAGAGTACCAAGAGCGAACTAGTGCCAGTGCGACGATCAGACGCGCTCGTAATTTCCATTGCTTTCACAGTGTTTTTTTTTTTGAGTATGGATCCCAAACTACTTGAAAATTGTAGAATAGT
This sequence comes from Coenobita brevimanus, assembly GCF_032717465.1. Classification (NCBI taxonomy): domain Eukaryota; kingdom Metazoa; phylum Arthropoda; class Malacostraca; order Decapoda; family Coenobitidae; genus Coenobita; species Coenobita brevimanus. Next base: position 16,207,582 of record NC_136977.1, read on the forward strand.
GTTTATAGTGTTTGTATCTGGCTGTGGTAATCATATTACGGGTTGTCGGGAAGTTTAAAGTGGAGACTTCGTTACCCTACTTCAGAGGTCTCCACAAGTCCTACGGTAACCGACGAAGGCTCAACAATCATTCCAGGAGAAAGCTGAAGGTATGTGCCATAAGCATATGTAATTTTATTATTCTAGGACTAATAACTGATTTTTGGCAAATATTTTTTGAGAGTCTGTCGGAGCCCAAATAACCCCGCGGCACACGCAAGTCATTGGTAAACAAGCCCGCGGTGTAGGGGTTAAGTGTCAGTACGCTATATATTTATTAAGTTGTTCTTATTGATATTGCCATTATTTATAAGAACTGTTAACTCAGAATCACTCTTACTGCCCTAACTAATGTCACATGTTGTGTTAATGTCAAGAGTCTATTTTCGTGCCAGGTCTTTATTGCAACCCCAAGTGGTTTTACAACCCAAGGGCTAGTTTGTGTTCTGGTTTATCTTTATTATTGATGTTTGGAACTTTAGGATAATTTCTGCATGAGCTAGTTTGACAATCCTGTTCGAACCTGTTTGATTTTGTTTTTGTAGTTTTAAGTTGGTGTTAAGTAAATTAATTTAAGTATTAAGCAACGTTGGGTCTGGTTAGTGCTTGGATGGGTGACCGCCTAGGAACACCAGATGCTGTTGGCATCCCTACGTGTCAAGTGGGGTTGGTGGAGGATTAGTGCCCCTCCCTGTAAAACAATTAACTCTAATCCCTTGGCCACCCCGTTTGGGATACATGGCGTCTGGCAATGAATGAAAAAATTTTTAATTGCCTATTTCATTCCCCTTTTTGTCACTGGTATATGTGTCACACTTGATTACCACTTTTTCCCTTTTAAGCTTATGACTTGGTGTGGCTACCTGCCACTTTGTATTCTAAAATTTCCGCTGCACACTCTACAGGCAATCAGATACACCTTTAGCTCCACCATGTCATAACAAGTCACATTCAACACCTCACCATAAACAACATTCCCCTACCACACACACACACACACACACACACAAAGTCATTGGTGTAACATACAATACATCAATGTCATTTAACTCGTGGATTGTGAGCCACAGCTCAGGCTGGGTAGTGTTGTGTTGCGAGCCACAGCTCAGGCTGTGCTGGCCGTGCATCATCGTTAACTACTCGATCACTATGCAAACTTATGTATGGCACTACGCAAAGACGCAGAGAGAGATTATTTTTCTTTTCACCAGATGATGCCCTGGATGTTTATCTTCAAGTTTATAATTAATAAAAATATATATACCTACATACATATATATATATATATATATATATATATATATATATATATATATATATTTTCCCCCCCCCACTACTCCCCTACGTAAACTTATGCATGGCCCTAAGCATTTTTTTTTTTTTTTTTTTTTTTTTAACCAGAGGATGCCCTGAATGTTTATCTTCAAGTGTATAATAAACAAAAACTAAAAAAAAAAAAAAATCCTTTAATTTTTTGCACACCAATGAGTGGGATGAAAAACAGGTAATTGCACAATCCACAGGTTAAACAACACATCACAAACATTAAAGATAAATTAACACCAAGACTCAAATGCCTTAAGGTCACTTGCCCATACAACATTTGGACACAACAAAGAAACCATCACCACAGTATAAAAACAATATATATGTTTGTTGATGAATTATGCAAGCTCTGCTTGGGCTTCTAACCTCACTAAAACACAACACTCTACACAGCATACAGAACAAGGCCCCAAAATAATCACAGGCTGCACAGCTACTACACCCACAGACCACCTACACCAAGAAACCAAAGTCCTCAATGTCAAGGTTCATCTAGACAAGAGAGGCAAACAAATTCTTGCTGCAGCCTCCACAAACCCATACCATCCACTACACTACATGGTAGCACATCCACACACACCAAGGAACATGAAAACAATACCCAGCACACAATATCATACACAAATTCTGTCATCTCTCCCCCCTCAAACCAGCTTCCAGAAGCATATCCATACTCAAATCACTCGCCTCTCCATTCAGTCACTCAAAGACAACTCACAGCTGTATGCACAGCCTCCTGATATCCAACCGTCTGAATCCCACCTACGTCGTGAGGACAAGATCCACCTGGCCAGGCGGAAATGTGGACATCATCCAGCCCTTTTGAGTTATCAAAAGAGGCTGGATGACTTAGTTGCTCATGCCTGTCCAGGATGCAACACAGCATTCCATACAATTAAGCACATTGTGGAAGACTGCATTGCAAACAATCACCAGCACCAACAACATAACATACACTCCTTAACCCCTTAACTGCGGGGTGTCACTTTCGTGACGCTTGGGAGCAAGGGATCGTACCGCGGGGCATCACTTTTGTGATTGTGTTATTTTGAATTCGCCCGGGCTTTCAAGTGGTGGCTTGTATCATCTATCAGTACTGCCAATGTCCAACACTAGTCAGCACTCCTAATCTCATCTGTACTCCCATCCATTGTTGACAATTTAGCCATTTCTCCCCGTTCTTGACTCCCCTCCCTACCTCCCCTCCATTACCCTCTCCTCTCGCCTGCCCGGCCATGCTGCACTAAGTAAATCTTCCCCGGAATTTTCCACTGATTTCATCCACTGAAATAAGCCCTATGCCCTATTCTTATACCAAATAATATATACAAAAAAGAAATAAGGTAAGTGATAGTGCCATACACCTGGAATTGGCTAATTATCACCTGACAACACCTCACGTGCACTCGTTCGCTAATTTTCGCTGTTTATTTCCCCTTGAAATATGCCGCATAATCAATTCTCGTAATAAAAATATATATAAGAAAGGAAGAGAGAAGCCTAAGTGATATTTACATTCACCTGGAACTACCTATTTTATTATGTATTGTCTAGATTTCCTGTCAATCATTTCATAACGTATATATTAGCAGCTGTCACCACACTGACATTGGCAGCATTGCACTTCCCCTAGGGCACCACAGTGTTCAGTTTACTGTCTTCTTTCAAGGTGAAAGCACGTTGGATTCACGCCTGTCCAATTCCGCTGCTTTTTAGTCCCATGCAAAGGGCCCTGTGACCTCTACCCCCCACTAAACCTCGTGTGAAAGGTAAAGAGCTAAGTGACTGCTGTGGAACGTGAACTGGCTAATTTATCAATGAAAATGATGGACAGTGACTATGATCTTTCTGGTGACTAAAACAGTGCAAGTGGAAATGTAAATAATGCGTAAACAGCAAGTGAAACAATGAATTTAAATATAAGTGAACAGTGGAAAATAGTTTTATAAGTTACTGCAAGTGACAGTGCATAACACAGTGTAAATAAAATAGAAATGTTAATAAAGTAAATAAAATAGAGAATGTAAATAGAAATGTAAATGAGTAGTAATATAAGAATACGAGTATATATACTAGGAGTAATGAAAGTGAAAGTTTCACTCTAGCATGTATGAATACTATGAGTTATGAAAGGGGAAGTGAAAGTGACAGATTCGCTCTCAACGCTAGTATACAGGACGAGAAAGTGAATGCAACATATTTTACTGAAAGAGAAATTGAATGCCTACAGTGACAATAAACTACTATTACTGAAGGAAACTTATATATAAAGACTGCAGATATATATATAAGTGTTATATAGTAACAGAAATATAAAGTATGAGTGTTTTTATGAATAATAAATGACAGAACACCAGCGGCGATTGAGCGTAAGTGGGAAGGTCATACACGCTCGTAATTTTCATTGCTTTCACAGTGTTTTTTTTTTGGAGTATGGATTCCAAACTATTTGAAAATCATAGAATAGTGTTTCTAGTGACAATATCAGGCAGTGGTAATCATAATACGGTTTGTCGGAAAGTGTAAAGTGGAGACTTCGTTACCCAACTTCAGAGGTCTCCACAAGTCCTACGGTACATGAAGAAGGCTCAAAAAACATCCCAGGAGAAAGCTGAAGGTATGTGTCATATGCATATGTAATTTTAATATTCTAGGACTAATAACTGATTTTGGGCAAATATTTTTAGAGTCTGTTGGAGCGCGAATATGCCAGCTGGACATGCAAGTCAAGCCAAAACAACCCCGCAGTTTAGGGGTTAAGAGCTCTGTGGGAAAGCCCGGTCTCAGCCATAGCCTTCCTTAGGGACTCAGGGCTGTTCGGCCATACTGCCTAGGGAACAACTACTACTACCATTACACCACCACCAACAGTACCACTACCACTACTACCATCATCACTACTACAAGTTACACCTACAACTGCAGCTACAATGACAACAGCTGCAAGAAAACTAACAACAACTACAAAGCAAATGACTATAAATCTACATCTTTAACTACATCTACCACAGCTACTACCATTACACCATTAACTACTAAGACTACTAAGGGAGCAGACTATAACACCAGTCAAACAGAGTAGTACTCCTAAGGTGGACGGAAAGCAGATGGTAGGGAGAACTGAAGATCCCATTTCATCAGCCCTCATGACTAACTTCTAACCATTCCCCTTTGCTGAGCTTTCTTAGTGTTTCAGTAACACGAAGAGTAGGCCACCAAACTCTCTTATCTCTAAATGTCAACACCAAACCACATGCATACATACTTCCACATACACACCACACTTTCCATTCCAAAATCAGCAAAAATAGCTTCTCAATGCCCAGCCTCAGAGTTCCTAGAGGGGGGATGACGACCATAAAAGCCCCCACCACCTGCCCCTCTCCCGGTAAGAGCAATTAGAGATGCATGGAAACACTGTCTGGCACACTCCTTGTTCATTTCTGCAACATTCCTCTAATTTTTTCTCTGTTGAACACGACCTCTCTTCCCCTAAACCTCACCTTCTCATCATCACTGAGACAGCCATCTGAGGCAGCTGATAGCAAGTCCTTCTCTGTATCTTACTTTCTCTATATTCACTTCGAAGCCAAAGATGGCTGTTATGTGTATGTATGCAAATACATATCTTGCTCTCACACTCCTGAACTTGAATCTTCTCATATCTCTACTCTCTGGCTTTAGCTACTCTGTCATTCTCTGACTAAATACATCTGTACTATATACTTATCCCCAAATTCTACTATGAAAAATTCTTTACCTATCTCCTATGACAGAACACATCCTATCAGTTTCTCCTTTCTCTGCAATCTCCATTACAGGTAATTTCAATGTTCACCACCACCTTTGGCTCTCCTATCCTTTTACTGCTCCACATGGTGAACAAGGCTACATCTTTTCTATCCTTAACCCGTACCTTGCTGTGGGGGGGGGAGTACATGAGGCGTCTCGTGGACAAGGGGCGAATGCGCCACCCCCATCAAAAATGAGTTATGCATGTTTTCCGCTAGGTGGAAGCACTGAAAATCTCGTGGTGAAGAGCGTTTTCCAATTCCGACCCATGCGGGTTCAGAATTCTAGGTTCAATCTCCCTTGTTTTGCACACGTGGAGGGTAGGAGGAGGGCGGGGAGAGTCTGGGATTTCAGAGCAGTAGGGGCGAATGTCGGCACGCTGCCCAGCCAATGGGCGAGAGGCTCCCTCTCTCAGAGTTAAAGGGCCGCCTCTCAGCCAATCAGACGCGCGCTAGCACCCCCGCTAGTCATCCCGCCAAGCACGTGAATGAAGCCTGGCTTTGTTTACACTCCGATGATGTCCTCGACTACTAACCATCAGGCCCCCCCCCCCTCTTCATCTTGGTGTGCGGTTTGAGTTGTAAATAGTTGGTGAGTATTATAACTTCATTGTGTCAGTCATTAACAATATAATGGTTATCATACACACAATAAAACAACCTGTTGCCGATAAGATGAAAATATTTCATTAACCCCTACACCGCGGGCTTGTTTACCAATGACTTGCGTGTCCCGCGGGGTTATTTGGGCTCCAACAGACTCTCAAAAAATATTTGCCAAAAATCAGTTATTAGTCCTAGAATAATAAAATTACATATGCTTATGGCACATACCTTCAGCTTTCTCCTGGAATGATTGTTGAGCCTTCGTCGGTTACCGTAGGACTTGTGGAGACCTCTGAAGTAGGGTAACGAAGTCTCCACTTTACACTTCCCGACAACCCGTAATATGATTAACACAGCCGGATACAAACACTATAAACACTATTCTACAATTTTCAAGTAGTTTGGGATCCATACTCAAAAAAAAAAAAAAAAACACTGTGAAAGCAATGGAAATTACGAGCGCGTCTGATCGTCGCACTGGCACTAGTTCGCTCTTGGTACTCTGTCATTTATTATTCATAAAACCCCTCACACTTTATATTTCTATTACTATATAACACTTATATATATCTACAGTCTTTATCCATAAGTTTCCTTCAGTAGTATTAGTTTATTGTCACTGTAGGGATTCAATTTCTTTCAGTAAAATACGTAGCATTCACTTTCTCGTCCTGTATACTGGCATTGAGAGTGAATGTCACTTTCATCTTCACTCTCATAACTCACAGCATTCAGACATGCTAGAGTGAAACTTTCACTTTCATTACTCCTAGGGTATATACTCGTATTCTTATAATACTACTCATTTTTTACGTTCTCTATTTTATTTACGTTATTTACATTTCTATTTTATTTACACTGTGTTGTGCACTGTCACTTGAAATAACTTATAAAACTATTTTCCATTGTTCACGTATATTTACATTCATTACTTTCACTTGCTGTTTACACATTATTTACACATTATTTACAATTCCACTTGCACTGTTTTACTCAATAGAAAGATCGTAGTCACTCTTTTATCAATTGTCAGCCTTTTACCTCTTTCCACACGAGGTTTAGTAGGGGGTAAAGGTCACAGGGCCATTTGCATGGGGGTGAAAAAAGGCCTTGAAGTCAGCAAGAAGAAACATACGTACCCTCGCTTCGGAAGATGAGAGTAAACTGATAACGGAGGGCCAGCGTGGAGGCCTGCTTAGGGGTTATTCAGAGTTACCAATATTAGTTCTTGAAACAGCTAAGTTTAGCACTGAAATGATTGGCAGGAAATCTAGACAATACATTATAAATTTGGTAGTTCCAGGTGAATGTAAATATCACTTAGGCTTCTCCCTTCCCTCCTTACATGTATATTTATTACGAAAATAGATTAGAGACCTACTTAGGATATATATATTCAGAGCTACCAATGTTAGATCTTGAAACAGCTTTGTCTAGCACTGAAATGATTGGCAGGAAATCTAGACAATACATTATAAATTAGGTAGTTCCAGGTGAATGTAAATATCACTTGGGCTTCTCCCTTCCCTCCTTACATGTATATTTATTACGAAAATAGATTATACGGCATATTTCAAGGGGAAAAAAACAGCGAAAATTAGCGAACGAGTGCATGTGAGGTGTTGTCAGGTGATAATTAGCCAATTCCAGGTGTATGGCACTCTCACTTACCTTATTTCTTTCTTGTATATATTATTTGGTATAAGAATAGGACATAGGGCTTATTTCAATGGATGAAATCAGTGAAAAATTCCAGGGAAGATTTACTTAGCGTAGCACGGCCGGGCAGGCGAGAGGATAGGGTAATGGAGGGGGGGTAGGGAGGGGAGTCAAGAACGGGGAGAAATGGCTAAATTGTCAACAATGGATGAGAGTACAGATGAGATTAGGAGTGCTGACTAGTGTTGGACATTGGCAGTACTGATAGATGATACAAGCCCCCACATGGAAGCCCGGGTGAATTCAAAATAACACAGAATCACAAAAGCGACGCCCCGCGGTATGATCCCTTGCTCCCAAGCGTCACAAAAGTGACGCCCCGCGGTTAAGGGGTTAATAATTATAGGAAAAATATTAATTATACGAATTTTTGGCTGAAAATTTCACAGTATCTTAGTTTCATTTACATCTAATACAGGAATGAATTTCAAGCTGATTGAACAATAATTACTATACGCTGAAAAAACACCATCGCATGTTTTAGTTTATTTTTTAGTTTTTTTTTTCTCCTGCAATATAAATTTGCCTCTCTCAGAGGATTCTAATGATATATAATAACATGCTGTTCTGTAATATTCTATGTCTGCCACCTATACCTGAACTTTAAATGCTCATAACTCAAAAGTAAGAAAACGGCACATTCGCCCCTTGTCCATGAGACGCCTCAAATGATACCCCTCTATGACGCCCTATTTTGGATTTTTTGTTTTCTTTCTGGCTAAATAGGCTTAATACATCAATAAAAAATCCCTGGCACTAATGAACGTAATAATGAAAGCCAGATACCTGGTTGAACTGAGTCAGGTTGGTGCCACTCTACCTCCAAAATCTTCGAGGTTACTAAGAGGGCAGAGCGGCTGTGAGCTTGTGAACAGATTTTGGATTTTTTTTTTTTTTTTTTTTTTTTTTTTTTTGGCTAAATGGGCTTAATACATCAATATATGATCCCTGGTACTAATAAAAGTAATCACTAAAACCAGAAAGTTGGTTGAATTGAGTCAGGTTGGTGCCACTCTACCTCTGAAATCTTCAATGTTACTGAGACAGCAGAGCGTCTGTGAACTTGTGAAGACTCACTTGCCTCCCGCGCTCCTAAATCTGTGTTGTAAGCATAGTGGAAAAATATCAGAAGTTAGTGTGATATGTTATTACAGTGCACCCGCACACAATGTGAAATCACACGATGTGAATCACCAAAAATGCGAGGTCAACTCAGAAAATGCTTGTTTTTTTCGAATGCGAAATCTGCGTATTCAACTTCTCAACATGTGAATCGGATGTGTGATTCCAAGGCAAAAACAGACTTCCCACCATTACTACCAGTGCCACGCTGGACAATGAGGGACAGACTTCCCACCATTACTACCAGTGCCACGCTGGACAATGAGGGTCAGTCACACGAAGGCAGGTGGCTGGCAACGAGTCAGATTCAACATGACGAGCAGCTGGCCAGCTATATGCATGCCATCTACTGACTTTCCTGGTAAACAGACCCTTCTACTCCATATTGCTGTGAGAGCAAGTGATGTACCTCGCATCCTGTTGTCCATTTTAGCATTGTAGCAGTACCCACTTGTTCATCATGGCCCCACCAAAGAATTCTATGAGCATGAGGATCACATTAGATTGAAGAGTAAGGTAATTAAAATGAAGCAGGAAGGGAGAGGATACCCACCCTCCTCCCTTCTTAACAGGCACAGAAGTCACTTAAATAAAGGTACAATGCCTAAAAAAGTATCCTCACTTGGGGGTAGATAGCTGAGAAATCATACATTCACCTCTATAATAATAATATACAAGTATTAGATATAGCACTGATGCGTCACAATTGTAGGAAATGCCTCTGATAACACACCACATAGATATATCACATGGAAACTGAGAGCTGGGCTACTAACATGTGTCACAAGGTCTCAGTCGTGTTTCAGATCAGATCGTTGATTTTTCAGTCTGTTTACCACAAAGTTGTTCAGATACTTTTGGGGGGCACTTTACATGGTGTTCTATTTGTTGTTTTATTTGTTGGTCCAACTAGAAGTACTATTAGACAAAGTATTAGAAGGGTAGAGTAGGCTGGAAGGGGACCTGAAGACCAAGCCCTGGGTGGACTGTTCACCACATACCATTTTTCCCATGAATTCTTTGGTTCACACAATGCGAAATCGTAGAATGCGAGGGTTTCTGTCGCCTATAAACTCGCGTTGTGTGAGGGTGCACTGTACCTTCCATTTTACTTTGGCTGCTTGCAATGACTTCTCAATGCTGCAGGACGTAGATCTACGTCATTGGCGTTTTTGAAGGGGACATAGATCTACATCGCTGGCATGGTACAGGTTAATGACCCTGTGCAGCTTGTACAGCACCCAACCCGTATTCCTGACTGTCTTGGAGAAGTTCCAACATATCTGACCTCTTCCTTACAACTAATCCTTCTGCTTATGCTGTTAATCTTTTCTTTTAGTTGGGTTCCACAGTCACAACTCGATCACCTTATCCTGTCATGTTGTTTCAGTCTGGTCTGTGGACCCTCCTAAGAAGCAGAAACTGTGGCACTTTGGAGCTGCTGATTGGGGGACCATTAGGCAGTACTTCTTTGACTTTCCCTTGAATGGCTATTGCTTCTATGACTGAAGGCCATCTGAATGTGCCTTGTGCATTAGGGAGGTTATTCTCTTGGGCATGGAAGCATATTTTCCTCTTATCCTTTATATATACAGTCTGTCCTCGTCTAATATGGCTAATTGCTTCTGTACCCCTGCCGTGTTAGAGAATTTTCATGTTACAGGGGCTCTTGAAACCCCCTATTTCCTTCTGCACCCCTGCCCAAGTCCACTTTCCTCCCCCCTCCCTTGTGGTGCAAAATTTTTTATACCCTCCAATTTTAACCTCCTTGAGAGCTTTACCATGGTTCAAAAAATTATAAAAGAGCATTATTACAGTTAAAAGCCACATTTTATTTACCTAATGGGAAGATAAGAGGAGACACACTATGCCAGGGAAGAGGTAAAGGGAAGTTCAAAAGCAAGAATGCTGAAGCGCGATTGGCTGGGAGGTAGATGACGCCCATTGGCAAGGCAACGCTCCTATAATTCATCCCATCACCACCCGCCCGGTTCAAAGAACCATGTTTGCTTCATCAATGGCCGTGTAAGAAGCAATAGTGCTTCCCGGAAAATTGTACCGTGTTAGACCATTTTCGTGTTAGCGAAAACCGTGTTAGACAAGGATAGACTGTACAGTAATACCTCGATATACAATACCCCTAGATGTGATACCCGGCTTAATGATGGGGGTAGAAATACCACAATACCCCGCTTAACGATGGCCAAACCCCAGTTTAATGACGGGTTTAGATTTTTTAAAACTGATTTTGATGATCTTTTAAACTAAAATTGCGTGTTTAGGTTGATTTATACACTGTTTTTAGACTCAGATTTATGTGTTTTAGCCATAGGTGGGGTGAACATTCTGGGGTACAGTTTACTAAGCTCGTTTTTTTTTCCAGACTTATATTTGACAATTTTCATATTTTATTTGTTGGTTTTAGAGAGTTATTTACAGGTGTTAGACTTAGGTTCTTTTACAGCTGTTAGACCATTCAGACTGGCTTTAAACTTGTTTTTGGGCTCATTTGGGTGGGTTTTGGTCTTGGTCTGGGGGGAACCCAAGGCTGGTAAATGCCCCCCCATTACATGTTAAAAGTAACACGATATACAGTACCCCACCTAACAACGGGGTGTCATTTAACCAATTTTATTGTTAAAATGGGGCAAGCATGCCTGTATATACAGGTATACCCCAGTTTAACAATGCAATTGGTTAGGTAAAAATCCATTGTTAGGCGGGGTACCGTATATCGGGGTACATTTAATATGTAAAGTAATGGGATGCATTTTTCAGCACCGGGTCCTGTTATGGCTAGTTTTGTACCCTCTGATCGTGCGTTACACAAGCAGTGACTATATATATATATATATATATATACAGTGGAACCTCGGTCCTCGAACGTCTCACATGTCGAACAAATCGGACCTCGACCAAAAAATTCAAGAAATTTTTGCTCCAGAGGTCGACCAAAATATCGGACCTTGACCAACCTGAACGTAGCCAAACGAAGGGAAGCTGGCCGACCGACAGTCACGCGTCCACCCTTGTTGTTCGTCAACGTGGTTGTCCTGCTGTGCTTCACATTTTTCTTGATTCAGTGCAGTATTAGCCCCTGATAATGGCTCCAAAGAAAGCAAGTTCATCCAGTACGGCTACTGGCAGTGAAAAGAGGAAAGTAGTGCGGAAAATAATTGATGAAGTGGAAAAATTATTGCTTATCTTTATCAATGAGAAACAGTTAGCAGGAGACAGTGTTAGTGAGTATATAATTTGTGAAAAGGCAAGAGAAACATACAGTCACCTCGTAAAGGAAAGCACTGGTACCAGTGCTGAAACTTAAATAGGTAAGCATCTGGGGTCTTGGAACGGATTAAAATGATTTACATTATTTCTTATTGGCAAAATTAGTTCGGTCCTTGACCAATTCGGTCCTGGAACAGCCTTCCAGAACGGATTGTGTTCGAGGACCGAGGTTCTACTGTATATATATATAAATACAGTCAATCCTTGTAAATCGCGTGTTCATGAATCACGGATTCATAAATCACGGCTAAGTGGCTGTCAGACTGCCGGCACCCTTAAATCACTGTTAAGTCACGAAAATCACGGACCTAGGCACCCAAGTGGGCCTTTTCCGAGGAGAATCGTAAATCGCGGCATTCAAACTGATAATCGCAACCCAACAACCAATCACCACGCATCCCTGGTGGCAATGTGCATACTAATGCCACCACGTTGTTGTTGTTCTTCCTGCCGGTCAGCACACTACAGACCATCGCCGTGGAGTACGAGAGCTACCTGCCTTTTTTTTGTGCACCTTCCCCCCGCCTCTACCTTCCATGGCCCCTCCCGAACCCCCGATGAAGCACTCTAAGCAACATGGTGCCAAGAAGCTGCCGCCGTTGTCATACAGTCAACATTTGGAGCTCATTCGTCGTGTTGAGAACGGAGGCTCATTCGTCATGTTGAGACTTTGAGGGCTTCCTGAGGGAGGCAGAGGAGCTGGAGAAGGGAGAACAGCATGAGGGAGCACCCCCACCTCATGCAGAGAGGTTTTAAGTTCTTCCCAACACCACCCCACTCCATTCACTTAAGCAATATTGTCATAGGATTAAGGTGAGATCCCTTAACATTGCTTATTTCTATTAAATACATGCACTGAATATTCCTAAATTTGTATGTTTGTGTTTGATGGTGCCTAGAAAGGTGTAGGTAGGGTGCTGTGGGAGGTGGTTGGCCAAAGTCCAGACCCAAATTCATTTTTCACATGAGTTATTATTTATAAACCAGGGAATTTGTAAATCACAGCAGTGGGCCAGACCCAAATTGCCGCAATTTACGAGGACTGAGTGTATATATATATATATATATATATATATTAATCCTATATATATATATATATATATATATATATATTAATCCCTTTAACATCCAATGTCATTCAGCCAAAGGCATGTCCGGAAACTGGGCCCGTCTGGATATTGGACCCCTGCCTCCTGGACTGGCACTCATGGAACCTAACCTAGCCCAACTCAGAAAAACACCTACATAACTCCCTACCTGACATGCATAGCACCTATTTAAGACCCTATTCACACCAATAAGGGACATAAAAGAGTGAAATAAATACAAAGGAACCAGAGAAAGAGGTTTTAGAGGTGAATATGGAAAATACAGTACACTATTAAACATGCTGGGTACTTACAACAAGTCTGTGGCCATCTTGATGAATAACTCGCCCCCTCTCAAACTCTGACAGTAACAAGGTGCACCTGAAGCGACAACAGTAATCAAGTCTTGCACTGCACTTAGTCATTTGCACCCTGAATTCAAATTTCTTAACACTGCGCATTCTTTTCTCACTTGCACTCAATTGTACTGTACAGTATTCTCATGTAACCAGTGTTGCACTCTGCACTTAAGTCTTTGCACTCTGAATTCTAATTTCTTAACACTGCGCACTGTTCTTTACACTGCACAAGACTGTAAATTCCCGTGTGGTCTAGTGGCGAGTTCTTACTGTTTATTCACTATCAGAGTCCGAGAGTAGGTGGGGCAGGTGGCCTAGGGGCGCATCGCTGGGACGTGGTGATAGAGTACCCACTGCAGACGACTCTGAAGACAGGCGCAAACTCACCTTCAGTGGTGACTCCACCGTGGCTGATGTGCTGGACTGTGACTCGGAGGTGGAAGGCCTGTCTTGGGGAGGCACCAGTGTGGAGCCAGGGCTGGGCACAGCAGGGTAACAGGCCTGAAAAAACTGTCAATGGTTGAATGATGCAAGAAACGATGATTCTGGCAACTGATGATGCGCTGCATGAAAGCGCGCACTTCCTCCACAAGTCCCAAGGACCCCATCTCCCTGTCGCAGTCTGGGTGTTCCTGGTAGTCGAGAATGAACTCGACGTGCTCCTAACCTTCCTCTCCATGTTGCATTTGGTCTTTGATGCGAAGTCAGCCATGTACTGGGTGAGTCTGTCATGGGATTTCTTGATATCAGACAATGTAGAGTGGGCCAGGTTGAATTCACGGAGGATGCGTGACGTCGACCATCCCGCGTCCACCTTGTCCAATATTTCCTTCTTCTTCTCCAGAGTCAGCACCACTTGTTTCCTCTTCTTGGGCAGCTGGGCCATCATCACACACACGAAGAACAAGCAGGAGAGGAACAGCAGAGCCTGCAGGAGGTAGGGCACCACCACAAAAGCGAGCACATGGGCAGCCATGGTGATGAGCGTGCACTCACGATGAAGGATGGGTGGGAAAGGGGGAGGATGCAGGGGCGCTCCAGTGGATGTCGGCAGAACTAAGCACCAAAACACAGCTGGCCCGCACCGCATACCAGGTTCAAATTACGGGGGAAAAAAAAGGTCAGATTAAAAAAAAATATTTTGCATTTTTGGGGCAATTTTGGGGTTACGAAGTCCCGGGCCCAAAATATCCATAAATTGGGGTGTCCAGGAATTGGGCGCCCGGATATTACGGGGATTACTGTATAAATATATATATATAGACACGGTATGTATATATACAGTACATCCCCACAGTGCGCGAGTTCCGAGTACGCGATCCCCTTTGTATGCGAGGACCTATTTTTTTATTTATTTTAGTGTATCTTTTATTAGTACACAAAGTGAACTCCTAGTAAGCAAGACGGGCAGCAAAGAGTGGCCCAAATCCGGAGTTACCCCGAGTACGAGACATTGCCCCCCCCAAGAAGCGATAACGGTTGCCTATGCTCCGCCCACCTTGAGCAGGAGATAGCAGCAGAAAAGGCAGCAACACCAGTGATGGAGAGTGAAGATTTGGCCATGATGGAGATCAACAGGGTACTGTGTGCCCTTGATAAATTCAAGGAAGAATTCAAGGACATCGAACGCTCTCAGTTGCGAGTGGAGGTGATGTCTTCACTGGACAGAACCTTCCGCTATTACACCAACAAGCACAACCAGGAAGTAAACAGACAGAAGCAAACACTCATCACCCGTTTCCTTCGGCTTGAACAAAGCTAGGAATCACTCCCTTCAACATCAGAAGAGCCATATCCTGAGGAGGATCAAGAGGCTGATTCGATGTCTGAGGTGTCAGAAATAGACTTTGAAGGGTTTATGAACGAAATGAGTGCATTAGGTAGTGAAAGTGTCGAAAGTGCTGGTGACGAAAGTGGTGAGGAAGGTGGTGTGTCGGGTGGTGTGGTGGGTGATGCAAGAGATGCATGCTAGGTGCCTCATCCTGCCTTGGATCCTCTTCTTACCTCCATCAAACCAGTTGTCCTCTTGCGTAAGGGTGAGCAGCCATATTCTTGTTGGTTTAGTTAAGCCATATCCTTGCTGATTTACCTAGTAAAGCCATAATCTTGTTGGTTTACTTTATCTTAGGTAATATGTCTTACATAGTTTCCCTGTATAGTACAATACTTAGGTCTGAAAGGCATCTCAAGGGTTGCCCATGAAGGGGGGTGCTGCCCATATGTAATTTTTTCCAAAAGTTTATGTATTCACAGTATGTGAATTCCTAGTACATGATGTCCTCTGCCGCCCACATAGGTGCATACTGAGGGGATGTACTGTATGTATATATATATATAGTAATCCCTCTAACATCCGAACGCCCAATATCCGAACATCCCCACTAACCGGACATAATCATCCTGGGATCCAATATTCCCAAAATGGGCCAAAAACCGCAAAAAAATCGAAAAAAATCTGACTTTTTTCCCACCCGTAATTTGAAATTGCCGCCTGGCACCAAACAGCTGTTACACCATGGTCCCTCCCCCCTCCCCTGTCAGGGTTGCCATTTGGTATTTTTCATTACCAAGTGTGGGCCAATTTGGTAATGAAAAATTTGTTTGGTAATGAATCAGAATAATGCATTACCAATTGGATTTTTCACATGTATGAGGATACACAGGATGGAGATGGTGGATTGTTTGCTCTCTCTGATTAATCTGCTACCCTACATAGCACGAAAATAATCAACATGGTGTTAATTATAAGGAGAGTGATTACATGTATTTCCACTTGTATGTATAATTAGTGAAGAATAAATGCTAGCTTTATGAATTTGGTAATGAAAAGTTAAATTTGGTAATGAAAGTTGAGATTGGTAATGTGGCTGTTGCGATCTGGCAACTCTGTTACCCCGCCATCATCAACAGTCACAGCCTAACTCTGATCGAGAGCAGATGCTCATAGCAGTGAAAGCCACAGGTGCTTGTTTTTTGTGAATAAACAGTGAATAAACTGCAATACCTCACCACTAGAACACACAGGAATTTACAGTGTTGTGCAGTGTTAAGAAACTAGAATTTAGAGCGCAGAGGATTAACCGTGGACTGCAAACTGGCGGTTCAAACCAGTCCAGGAGCCAGGGACTTGTAAGTACCCAGAATGTTTAATACTGTATAAACTCACCTCTAAAACCTATGGTTCTTTTGCATTTATTTCAGTCTTTTATGTCCCTTATTAGTGTGATTTGGGTCTTAAATAGGTGCAATGCATGTCCAGAGGGAGTTGTATAGGTGTTTTTCTGAGTTAGGGTCCATAAGTACAAGTCCATAAGCTGGGGCCCAATATCCGGACAGGACCACTATCCGGACCTGCCTATGGCTCTATTACGTCGGATATTGGAGGGATTACTGTATATATATATATATATATATATAAAAAGGATTAATCATGCCTCTTTTAATGCATATATATATATATATATATATATATATATATTTATAAAAAGGATTAATCATGCCTCTTTTAATGCTGTCCACAACAGGGAGACGGACAACAAAAGGTACAGTCGCCCAAAAAAGTACAGTATGCGCTCATAGTACGCAAATATATGGGCAGCACAGGACGTAGCGTACTAGGAATACGCGTACTCTGAATACATAATCTTATGGGGAAAATTACATATGGGTGGCATCCCCCTTCATGAGCAACCCTTGAGACTCCTTTCAGACCTAAGTATTGTACTGTACAAGGAAACTATCTTATTACCTAAGCTAAAGTAAACCAACAAGGATATGGCTTAACTAAACCAACAAGAATATGGCTGCTCACCTTAACCCAAGAGGACAACAGGCTTAATGGAGGTAAGAAGGGGATCCGAGGCAGGGTGAGGCATCTAGCGTGGGTTTCGGGAGAATCTGCCATCAAGTCAATTCACCATGCAACAATAAGAAGACATTTTGCTGTCATTAATGAAGACAGCTATGGGTGATGCTAGAATATGTATTCAAAGGCGACTACAGTGAGGAAGAAACAAGTTAATTATTGACTGATGGTGAACTGACGATGGCGAATTTTCTCGGAACCCTAGCGTGCCACTCCTGCACCACCAGCCACACCACCTGACACACCACTCTCGCCACCAGCACTTTCGATACTTTCACTAGCTAATGCACTCACTTTGTTCATAAACCCTTCAAAGTGAAGTCATTACTTCCTCCACTTGCAACTGACAGTGTTTGATGTTCTTGAATTCTTCCTTGAATTTATCTAGGGCACACAGTACCCGGCTGAGCTCCATCATCGACAAGTCTCCACTCTTCATCACTGGTGGTTGGTGCTTCTTGGGGTGGCAATTTCGCATGCTCGGGGTAAACCCTGGATTTGGGCCACTCCGCTGCCGTCTCGCCTACAATGGGTTCAATTTGCGTACTATTAAAAAATACACTAAAATTGGGAAAAAAATAGTTCCTCAAGTACAACGAGGATCGCGTACTCTGAACTCACATACTGTGAGTACCTACTGTAACTGGCAGAGTTTTCAGATTGCTTCGGGCACTGCATTGCCATGCGTTCCATGAAAACTTAGCAAATATATGATAAAAATTCTCTACTTTATCATGTCATATTTTGGGGGAAGGGGGGAAAGAGTATATCATATTAAGAATTATGAGAAATGAATAACATGAGGCAATGATATATTAGAAGTTAACCTTTATCATACGTTTGCCTGATCTGAATGTGTAACCTATTATTCCGCGCGTGGTGCACAGTATATCCCCGTGCTCCTTACCGGTATGTATTTATGTCCCAGCTGATGGTCTAGTCTCTAAGGTAAACTTAGGAAAATTCTTGTAAATGCAAGAAGCTACTTGCTTTTCAAATGCTATGGTGATGATATACGAACAGTAAGGATGCCGCAAAAATGAAATGACAATATTCTTAGTAAGGATACCCTACCCGAAGCAACAACTAGACCTTTTCTACCTCTTATTCTTTGTCTCCCCCTCCCATATAATAACTATAATTAACTACTTTACTTCCTACTGATGCAAAATTAGTAGGTATGGCCATGTGGAATGTGAGAGGTGTGAATGAGGAGAGCAAGTGGTGGAAGTGGTGAATGTGTTCAAGAATGTGAGACATGCTGTGATGGCATCGTGTGAAACGAAGATGAAAGGACGTGAAGTAGATGGGTGGGAGGGTGTGAAATGTGTAAGATCGGGAATGAATGGGCGAGGAAGAAGCAAGGAAGTTGCTTTGTTGATGAATGAGGTGTGGCAGAGTGGAATGAGAGACTACAAATGTGTCAGCTCAAGATGTATGTCAAGTTCAAGTTCGAGAAGGTGAAAGTGGCAGTGATTGTAGAATATGCACCATTTGGGGACAGGAATGAGAGAAAGAAAGACAGGTTTTGGAATGAGCTGCGTAAAGTAGTGGGAGAAATGCCCAGGAGATGTAAAGTGATCATAATGGAGGATATGAATGGAAGAGTAGGCACTGGTCCTGAGGATGATATAATGGGTTGTTATGGAGTACCAGGAGAAAATGATATTGGGAAGCAACTAAAGGATATGTGTCAAGAGAGGAGGTTGTGCATTTAAAATACAAAGATGCACATAGATATAAATAGTACAGAGGGAACAGCGATCGTGTTGAAAGAAGCCTGATTGATTACGTGCTCGCAGAGGGGTCGATGGTGGGAATGGTTGCTGATACGAGGGCAGTGAGAGGACGATGTGGAGGTCTGTCAGATCATATGATTGTGGTATGCAAGATCAAGCTGAGAGGAGTGAGGTGGATCAGGAGAGAGAGGAG
Source organism: Coenobita brevimanus (assembly GCF_032717465.1). Lineage (NCBI taxonomy): Eukaryota > Metazoa > Arthropoda > Malacostraca > Decapoda > Coenobitidae > Coenobita > Coenobita brevimanus. Next base: position 16,226,717 of record NC_136977.1, read on the forward strand.
CAGTCAGGGAGAAAGACTCAAAGTTGAGAAGCTGAGGGCCAGAGAAATTGCAGATGAATACAGGACCAAAGTAGAGGAGGAGTTAGAATCAGTGAATTGGAATGAAATGGATCTGGACAGCCTGTAGAATGCACAGAGGGATTGCTTCCTTAGGAATGCTAAAGCAGTGTGTGGCTTGGCAAGAGTAACAACAAAGAAGAAAGGTACAGCATACTGGGATGATGACATTAAGAGATTAGAGGAGGTAAAGAGGAAGAAGTGGCTAAAGTGGTTACAGTACAGAGGTTCATTTGAAATAAGAACTGAAATAAGATTAGTGAAGAGGAAAAAGGAGGAGGTAAATGATGATCTACGAAGAAAAATTAATGCAAACTACTCTGAAAATAGTAAGTTTTTCTGGAAAGAGGTGCGGAAATGTAGATGTGAAAACGGAAAGAAATGTGATGGTGTGAAGGATGTAGGTGGCCGATTATTAACCCATGGGGATGAAGTAAGGACCAGATGGAAAGAAAGCTTGATGAATGGGAACGGAAATAGCAGAGCGGCTGTAAACATAATTTGTTTGGGGGGTGTGCAAAGAAGGAATGCTGTACTAGGAGATGTGACACTTGCACAGGTGAAGAGTGCTGTGAAGTGGCTGAAAAATGGGAAAGCAGCTGGGGCTGATGAGGTGTATGCATAGATGCTTAAGTGTTGTGGAGATAGTGGAACGAAGTGCTTAATGGAGATATGTAAGATGGCATGGATGAGTGAAACTCTCCCTGCAGAGTAGAAAGTGGCTGTGATTGTATCCCTGTACAAAAATAAAGGTGAGCGAAGTGAGTGCAAGAATTATCGTGGCACAAGTTTACCGAGTGTAGCAGGGAAAGTATATGGAAGAATTATTATAAAGAAAGTAAGAGAGATATCATCAGTCTTAGTGAGTGACGTACAGGGTGGCTTTAGGAGTGACAGAGGATGCATGAATCAAATATTTGCAATGAGACATATAGCAGAGAAGGATTGTGAGAAGGACCATAAGGTGTTTATGGCATTCATGGATCTGGAAAAAGCATTTGACAAAGTGGACGGAGAAGGACTGTGGAAAGTTTTGCGCATGTATGGTGTAGATGGTAAGCTGCTAGGTGCTGTCAAAAGTTTTTATGATGGTAGTGAAGCATGTGAAAGGGTTAATGGGCATCTAAGTGAATGGTTCACGATTGGTGTGGGCATGCGACAAGGTTGTGTGATGTCCCCATGGTTGTTCAATATGTGTCTGGACTGGGTGATGTGAGAAGTAAAAACACAAGTGGTGGAGAGGGAAATGGTGTTGGTAATGAATGATGATGGAAGGAATATCTCAAAATTGTTGTATTCTGATGATGCAGCACTGTTTGCAAGTACCGGACGAGAACTTGGTAGGCTTGTGCAGAGTTTTGCTGAGGTCTGTAAGTGTCATGCGTTGAGTGTAAATGTAGAAAAGAGTAAAGTGATGGTTATTGGGAGAGAAGGTGCCTCCCAGTGCAATGTTACAGTGAGTCAAGAGAGACTGGAATTTGAGAGAGAGTTCAAATACCTTGGTACAGTGATAGAAAAAGAGAGGAAAATGTGCAAAAAAAAGTTGAAAGAAGAGTGACACAAGAAAGGAAAGTAGCTGGTGCAATGAAACCCTTGATAAGAAACAGAGGCTTGAGTGTTGCAGCTGCACGAGACTTACATGAAGGAGTGTTAGTGACAACTTTAACATATGGATGTGAGACTATGGTGTGGCATGAAAATGAAAAGTCCGGAGTAAGAGCAGTGGAGATGGGACTGCTGGGGAATATACAGTAAAAGACCATTAATCCGAACATGGATAATCCAAAAATTCCAATAATCCAAATTTTTGAAGAAGGCCAACAAAAACTCCAAAAGTAAAAAAAATCAACATTAAAATATTCAAACTGGGTGCCAAATGCACCAAAGTGCCGAGCAGTGTGGTCATGGATCATGTAATGCACAGACTGACAACTCCTCGTAAACAACCGACCACTTTTGGATCTGTACCGTAGGTTTAAAGAATTGTCCACAGTAATACATATTTTTTGTGCTTTTACAATACGTGCATATTATTATTAACCCTGGACTTACTTTCTCTAACTGGATATACCTGCCTACAACTGCTGTTTTCAACACTACACATTACTGGTGTGTTGAACAACCCATAACATCTCTTAATTTACCAATTACAGTTCATGTCTTCAGTAATACATTATTAAGTAAAAAATTTGAGTAATAAGTAAAGTAATGTTAATATGTGCCACATTGTATTATGAATGAATGAAAAGTGATCCATTTGGTTAAATTTCAGTTTAAACATGAAATTAAGTGTCTTAGGGGTCCCACCCCAAAATCTGAAAAATTTGATAATCCGAATGATTCTCAGTCCTCTGCCACTCGGCTTAATGGACTTTTACTGTATGTGGAGTACAGAGGGTGGATAGGATACATAATAATGCGATTCATTAAAGATGTGGAGTGAGGAAGTCGGTGGACACCAGAATCAAAGAGAATGTACTAAGATGGTATGGTCATATGGAGAGAATGGATAACACTACAGTGGTGAAAAAAGTATATCTGAGCGAATCTGAAGGAGGAAGAAGGCAAGGTCGGCCAAGGAGAAGGTGAAGAGATAAGGTGGATGTGTGTGTGAGGAAGAGAGGTTTGGAAGTTGGTGAGGCTAGGGAACGGACAAGAGATCGACCTGGCTGGATGAATGTTGTGAGGAGAAGTGCATGACCAGGGATTTGGCACTCCATTTTAACGTGGCAGTGTCCAGACTGACTCAATTGGATAGGTTTATGTGAAGCTACAGAGCGTGGTGAATGTTTTTGGCGTATCAGATAGAGCCAGGATGCCGGGAGCTTGAATGATGCGTGAATGGAAGCGTGGCCCATTGGATTGGGCAAATTTGGGCTGTCTGGACACTGCTACTCCTCACCCTGCCCTAGGGTGGGAAAGGAGGTCTGGATGATGATGATGACAGACCATACATTTTTTCTTTACACTACATAGTAATAAGGACAAAAACATGGGCTTACAAACTCATGCACTGCAAAAGTGCATAAAGTATTTGTCTGATCTTCCAATCTGGAATATCCTTCTTTCTAAATAAACTGTTTTGTCCTGCCTAACTGAAAATGCTGATTTGGAAGTTTTGAACTCAGTGATATGTTTATTGCATTTTATTAATCCTGCCAGTCGTTCAGGTACCATGGATACTAGACCATGACACAAGTTTGCATTCTCCAAGGAGCTCTGACTCTCGGCAAATTTGTGAGGTTCTTTTATACTGTATTTTATTAACTGATAGTTCTCAAGCTTATACTATGTCTGACAGAGATTTTTCTTAGTGGAAAAATGGCCAAATGCAGTGTAATAGCTGCATGTCTGTGTGTAAAATTTGTCCCCATTTGTGCTTGTTGATCAAGCCATAAAAAATAGCCTTCTAACTTACACCGCTTTCCCGCTTTCTGTCGTCGTCCATGGAGAAACAAAAATGGAAATAAATTACTTTAAATTATTCACTAGTATTCTAAATATCTTATAAATAAGAATGACAGATTTTCACTGTTTACTAAATGACTTTTTTTTTTTTTTTCAGTCTTAAGCCACGAAAAATAATTGCTCGTTACCATACTACAATTAAACTATCTATCTATCTATCTATAGCCCGACGCCCTAATCCCGCAAAGGGTGGCCGCAGACAAAACGCCTCCAAGTCACTCTGTCACCCACCATTTGACTACCCTCCCCCCAACTCACCCCCCCCTCCCTCATATACCTCTCAACTCCATCCCTCCACCTCATCCTCGGTCTACCCCTCCCTCTCCCTCCCTCCACCTCACCTACATACACCCTCTTAGTCAGTCTTTCATTCCCCATTCTCTCCACATGTCCAAACCACCTCAGTGTATTTCTCCTAATCTTCTCAACCACATCCACATCTACCCCGCAACGTTCCTTCACTTCTTCATTCGTCAACCTGTCCCTCCACGTCACTCCACATGCTCCTCTCAAGTAACTCATTTCCACTGCTCTCACTCTTAACTTGTTCCCCTCTTGCAAGGTCCACACCTCGCTTCCATACGTCAGGGTAGGGATCACAATACCATCATGCAGTGACTTTTTAACTTCCATACTCACCTCCCTTTTTCTCATCACTGCTTTCAGTGTACCAACAACCTTCCTTCCCTGCTGTACCCTTTCACGTACTTCATCCCCCAAAGTTCCATCCTTACTCATCACACTACCCAAGTACTTGAATGCACTCACATTCTCCATATCCTCACCATCCAACCTCACTGCACACTCTGTGACTTCATTCCTCTCAAACACCATAACTTTACTTTTGTTTACATTAACTTTCAGCTTCCTCCTCCTACACACTGTCCCAAATTCATTCACCAAACCTTGCAACTCCCATTCATCTTCACTCAACAATACTGTATCATCGGCAAACAGCAACACCGGAAGCCTCCAAATCTCACCCTCATTCATTAGGGCCAGCCCCACATCCACTGCCCTACCTTGCACCTCCTTTACAACCCCATCTATATATATATTAAACAGCCATGGAGACATCACACACCCCTGTTTCAGTCCCACACTGAGATCAAAGAACTCACTCAGCTCACCATCCACTCGCACCGTAACCCTAGCTCCCTCGTACATACTCTTCACAGCACTCAACAATTTCCCCTCCACTCCATATATTCTTAATACCTTCCACATACCTTGCCTATCTATTCTGTCATAAGCTTTCTCCAAGTCCATGAAGGCAGCATACACTTTCCTTCACTTCTCTAGATACTTCTCCACTAAACATCTTAGAACAAATATCTGATCTACACACCCTTTTCCCTTCCTAAATCCCCCTTGTTCTTCTCCAACTAGCTCCTCTGTCATATGCCTAACCCTATCAATGAGTATTCTACCATATATTTTACCAGTCACACTAAGAAGGCAAATATCCCTATGGTTACCACATACTTCTCTCTCCCCTTTTCCTTTGTACAGATGAACAATTATACCTGATTTCCAGTCCTCTGGAACCCTTCCCTCTTCCCAAGCCAATCTACACAACTTCCATATCCACTCCACAACAATCTCACCCCCATACCTCAGCATTTCACCACACACTCCATCAATTCCTGGGGCCTTTCCCCGCTTAATCTTCTTCATCGCTTCCACTACTTCCGCCCTACTGATCTCTTCCTCCCTCCTCTGATCTCTTCTTCTCCCAGCCATTCCCCAACCACTTATACTCACACTGCTCTCACTCTCTACATTCAACAAATCCTCAAAGTGCTCCTTCCATCTCCTCAATTTCTCTCTCTTCTCCACCAACAATCTATTATTCCTATCTTTCACTCCCCTATTATTTCCCCTTTCACACTGCCTTACTTTCTTTACCTCCTTCCAAAACAATTTCTTACTCTCCCTCCATTTCACACTCAGATTCCTCCCAAACTCTTCATCCACTTTCTTCTTACTCTCCTTCACCAGTCTCTTCACCTCCCTTCTCCTGCTCACATATACCTCTTTCTTCTCTCTCTCATCTTCTCCCCTACCTCTACTTGCCAACCATTCACCATATGCCTTCTTCTTTTGTTCCACAGCTCGTTTCACCTCATCATTCCACCATGCTGTCCCTTGCACACCCTTGCATCTCCTCTTCACTCCACAAACCGCCTCACACGCTGCGCCTATCTCTTCCGTGAATATCTTACATACGTCTTCCACCCCTTCCATCTGCTCTAGCTCATACTTTCCCAATCTTTCTTCCACTATGCTCTTATACTCTGTCATTTTCTCACTGTCTTGCAATTTCTCCACTCTTCTCACAGGAGCTGCTTCCTCCGGTCTTCCCCTTCGCCTCCTCAACCACTTTCTTTGCATCTTTACCTTGGCCATCACTAAGTGATGGTCCGAGACTCCATTCCCCCACCCTCTCCACACCCTTGCATCCAACACTTGTCTTCTCATTCGCTCATCCACACACACGTAGTCTATCATTGCCTTTCGTTCAACAAGTTCACCATCCATCCTCCTCATTACTCTCCATGTATACCGGTGGATCATCTTATGACGAAAGTAGGTGTTGGCTATTGCCAACCCTTTACCAGCACAGATGTCCACCAAAGCACTACCATTCCCATCTACTTCAGCTGGCACACCCCACTGACCAACCACTCCATCCACTCGTACATTCCAAAGCTTATTCCTGACTATTCTTGAGCGATAGTTCTGAAATTTATGTGAGCTCCATTTAGGATTTCTTATTATCATAACTAACAAACTGTTTCTCACAATTTAAAAATGTATAGGTACTTTGCCACTTACTTATTGTTCTCTATTACAATTTTACATAATAGGTGTCATCCTGCAAAGATATAAGGAAGATTATGCATTATCGCTGAGTGAAATTTTCTGGATACTCTGCCGCAACTTCTTAGGCTGACTGTACCAGAAGCAACCCATCTCTGGATCTCATCTCTTTTATGTTTCTGTCTGGAACCATGCTAAGTTTGTCCTTCTTTCTCCTAAAAATAACTTCACTCGTACTAAATGCTCTGAGCTCTCTGGCAAAATTAAATTCTTCCCACTCCTTCTGTTACCGTGCCGAAAACCTTTCTAACAACATTATTCATCATTCATCAATCTTCTTTTCTACTCTGATGGCCCTACAACTGTTTCCTCAACTGATAATGCAGAACAATTTGCTCAGACCTTTTTCTGCCTTAAACAATTCTGGAGCTGTTCCTCTATCGTTTTACCCCTTTGACTTCCTCAGGGCTGACATTAAAATTTCTATAACTGATGTGTTTTCTGCCACCAATAGTCTCAATACTAACAAGACATAAGGGCCTAATGAGATCCCTCCTGTTGTTCTCAAGAATCGAGCTTCTGTGCTTACATCCTGCCTAGATAAACTCGTTCACCTTTGTCTATCAACTTATACCTTTCCTTCTTGCTGGAAAGTGTTCCCATTCAGCCTGTCTCAGAGAAAGGTGACCATTTCCAGCCCTCTGAATATAACCCAAATGCTTTAACGTCCTGTATGTCTAAAGTTTTTAAAACTATTCTTAACAACACATTTTAAAGCACCTTTCCTATAATAACCTACTTTCCAACTGTCAGTACAGGCTCTGCCAGGGATGCTCCGCTGGTGATCTTCTCACTTACCTTTCAGAATCCTGGTCATCCTCCTTTTGGGATTTTGGCAGAAACTTTGCCATTCCACTTGACATCTCAAAGGCATCTGATCGTGTCTGGCATAAATCTTAACTTTCCAAACTGCCCTCTTACGATTTCTATCCTTTTATCTGTGCCTTCATCAATAGCTTCCTTTCTGGTCATTCTATTGCTGCTGTTGTACACAGCCACCATTCTTCTCTTAGGGCTATTAATAGTGGTGTTCCTCAGGGTTTCATCCTATCACCAAATCTCTTTCTTCTGTTCCTCAGTGACCTAAGCTGTACATCTAACCCTATCCACTCATACACTGATCACTCAACCCTTCACTTTCCATCCACTTCCCACAGTGTCCATCTCAGCAGTTACTACAACAAACAAGGAATAAGGCTATGGCAAACTTAATGCCTGACTTGGCTCACATCTCTGATTGGGGTAAATGTAATCTTGTTGCATTAATGCATCAATAACTCAGTCTCCAAATCTTTCGACCCTCAAAATCCACCAAAGGAGTATCCTTAAACTGTTAACAATATTCAGCTCAATCTTGCATCATCTCTGAACATACTTGGGGTTTCAATCTTTTGTGATTTATCTTGGAAAGGTCATATTACCTCTTGTAAAATCTGCTTCTAAGAGATTAGGTGTGCTAAGCCAACTCCATGCCTTCTTTATCCCAGCACAGTTGTTGATTTTATACAGCGGTTTTATTTACCCATGTACAGTGTACAACTCTCATGTGTGAGGAGGCTCCTCACATACAGCTTTTCTCAACAAGGTGGAGTCAAATAGTACAGCCGTTAAGCGCAGATATCATAAAAATATTCCACAAGGTGATACTCGTAAAAGCATGGAATTTCCCACATTCTATCTTTAGGCCCAAGAGATCATTTTCAGATAGGGAACTGCCTTGAGGGTCTAATCCTGTGACATTGGGTGACCTTCAAATTCTAGGTCAAGAGAAACATTATTTTAGTGTGAGAGGTGTCTCTATCATGGCTGTTATTATTTATATAATCTTGGCAATGTATTGAAAAACACCTAGTCATCTCAAGGTTGTTCTCAAGGTGACCTTGAATGAACTTTAAAGGTCAAGGTCAATGTCATACTGATATTCAGTGTATTTATTGTTTCTGGGAAGGAACCTTTTTCCTCCATAAAGTTCTGCATGAGAGTACTGCTGTACCATGTGTGATGCCATGGGAATGATAATTATATGTTTTGTCATATAATTCACACAATGTGCTCTCAGTTTGTTATGGAATTAACATGTTTATAACCTAATATTGGCCTAGAAATTGGCGACTTTGACTGAGCTAGCAACTTTCCGGTTTTCATTTTCAGGCATGTAGAAGAAGTTTCAATTGTCAGTTCAGTTCAGTTGCTCAACCCAGTGAAGAGATGTAATTATTCTCCTGAGAATCAGAATATTTTTGTTATGTATAACAATATTATTTTTATGGATTGGTGCATGGGCACAGATGCTACTGTGGACATTTCTCACAAGTTTTCTGCTCCCAGAGCTCCATGCTTTCAAGTTGCCATCATGTCCTTGAAGCAATTTCTGTTGCTAGACAGTTCACAGCCAAAAGCAGCAAAGTACCAAAAGACTTCTGTCACTGACTGGGGACTGTGTGTACTGTGCCAGTCTGACAGTGGGGAAGCCATGACATGTCCAGGAAGAAGTAAGAACCCAGAAACCAGAGGCACTGGTTACTCAACCCTGGCAAAAGACCTGCTAGAGTTCCAAGAAAAGGATTGTTTGCCTCTTCAAACTGATTTCAGTAGACTAGGTGACAGTTCTGGCTTAGTATCCACAATGACAGAGCACCAGGCCATTTGGCACAAGTCCTGTCGTGCCTAAGTCAACAAGACCAAACTCCACCAGGCCGAGAAAAGAAGAGCTACCTCTGGAGAATGTAGCTCCACCAGCTCCCCACATAGCCTCGCAGCTCCTGACCTGCAGCCGAATAGACTTCATTTGGGAAGTATATACCCCTAACAGCCTGAAAGCTTTTACGAGAGAAAGAAGCGGATTCAGCACCCGGAGAAGAGCTGTCTTCATCAAGGTTCCCAAACAAGTGGAAAGATATTTTACGTGTGGAGGAGAAAGAGAATGAACTCTTCACATTTCTGTCAGAGCAAATAGTGACAGTTGCAGCTGAGTCAATTATGTGCTCAGTAACAACAGTAGATCTAACAGGCCCGGCCCCTTCCTCCCATGAAGAAGCCAACAGCCACATCTTCATACATGTGGCAGATGCTATCAGCAAGGGGTGCGCCAAGGTAGCTGTCCGTACAGTGGATACAGATGTTGTGGCCATTGTAGTAGCCCATATGGATGTCCTCAATCCTGAGGATATGCGGGTGACATTTGGAACAGGCTCAAATACCAGGTTCATAACTGTTCCTGTGATTGTTTTTTTTTTTTTTTTTTTTTTTTTTTTTTTTAACAGAACGGAGGAAGGAAAAACAAATGGGGAAAAAAAAAAAAATCCATACACCAGATTACTGGTGTCCTCTGTTCATAAAATATCTGTAACAGTTAGACTTGAACAGTTATAGATTGAAATTTGGAGGAAAACAACTCTGGGGAAGCGAGTTCCAGAGGGATGAAGTTCGGGGAATGAAAGAATTCTGATAGGCAGAAGTTCTGCAGTATGGTTGAGTGACATTCCAGTCATGAGCGCTACCAGATGCCCGTGTAGCATGAGGGAAGGCATGGAGAGGTGGCACCATGGACACAACTTCGTCTGAGCATTTGCCAAAAAAATATCTGTAAAATAATGCAAGGGAGGCAACATTCCTTCTTACTTGCAGGGGAGGTAGTTTATATGCAATGGCAGGGTTGTTAATGATTCTAACAGCTTTATTCTGAATTTTGTCTAGTTGTCTTAATGCAACCTCTCCACAACCAATCCACAAGGGTGAGCAATATTCAAGCTGAGAGCGCACATGACTCTTATAAATTATAGCTAACTGCTCATCGGCAAAGAAGTTACGGACTCTGTACAATAATCCAAGTTTCTTTGAGGCGGTTTTAGCAAGTGATCTGACATGAGAGGTCCACCTGAGGGCACTGTTAAGTGAGACACCAAGAATTTCAATACTTTTGGAGATGGGAATATTAGTAGCACTGAAGGTAATGTACGAATCTGGTAATATCTGTCTATTAGTAAACTGTATATATTTAGTTTTACTAGCATTAAAAGAGACAAGGTTGTTTTGTCCCAATTCACTGATTGTAGATAGATCTTGATTTATGGAGATGGCTGTACTGAGTTGAGAGGTTGACATATTAGACTTTGTAACTGGATGTCTGAATGTGAATGAACTATGTAGTGTTGAGTCATCTGCATATGAGTGAATGGGATTGTGAGTGACAGATAAGAGATCATTAATATGAACCAGAAATAGGGTTGGCGCCAGAACTGATCCCTGCAGCACGCCGGCGTTAACTGAGTGGAAATTCGAATATACATCATCTACTTTTACTCTTATTTTCCTGTCACTAAGATAAGAAGAAATCAAAGGAACAAAAGACGTTAGTCCATAGCAAGGGAGTTTGGACAGCAGGGAACGGTGCCATACTCTGTCAAAAGCTTTAGAGATATCAAGAGCTACTGCATGAGTTTCTCCAAAAAGATCAATTGATTGATGGATGGTATGAGTTAAGAGATTGAGTATGTCAATGGTGGATCTTTCGCAGCGAAAACCGTATTGTCTATCACTAATTAAGTTGTTGGATTCAAGATGTTTAACAATATGCTTATCAATTAAAGTTTCAAATACCTTACCAAGAGAAGATGTGACAGCTGGTGCTTGTGCACTAGGGACTCAGAAATCTGCTGTGTCACCTCTCTTTCACACATTCACAGGTTGTGACATAACCTCGGCATTCAGTAGAATAGGGAAGAAGACGGCTTGGGATATGTGAAACATCTACCCTGAGGTTACTGATGCCTTTCAGGAGCTGAGCAACACATAGAACATCTCTGAGAAAGGAGAGTCCCTTATCAAGAGATCTGTCATCCTTATGTATGACAGGATAAGTGACCTGCTTAACATCAACATTGCCAGGAATGAAATGTTCACCAAAAAAATCAAGGACTATACAGAGCATTCCTCCCACAAAGGCAGCTCAACAGGAACACACGAACGAACAGCCGGAGAGAGCAGACGTCCCAGCCATCGCTGCTAACCTTAAGTAGTTTTAGGAATTTTGTCTGTCCTGTCTCCTAAGGTCTTATCTTAAATTTAAAATAATGAAAGTTAATAGACTACCAAAAATGTAAAGATTTATTGGCTAAAGTATACATGAATGTTTGTAGTTTTTTTTCGGTAACAGCTGTTTAGATACTTAACCAACATTAAACATGGCCGAAAATGTAAACAATGAGGGACTCGAATTTCAAGGATGTGATACAAATACCAATGTCATGGACCTGGTTAAAACATTAATTATGAGGATTAGTGAACTTGAAAAGAAAGTAGAGAATCTAGTGATAAATGATGTGTCTGAAAATACGGATACTACCATACAGAGTCTGACCCAATCCAAAGAAACAGCGAATGAAGAGATTCGAAATTTGAAGCGGGAAAATGTTGAATTGAGGAGGAAACTAGAAGAGAGTACTAATAAAACGGACAAGGTGAGTAATGTATTAGAAGAGCAGAAGGCAAAGTGGGCACATGTAGAAGAAGAACAGAAAGAAGTGGTCAGCTTAAGAGAGATCATCCAAGAAGAATGGGAAATGAACAAGAAAAAAATGGAAGAAAATGTAGTGAAAATACTGAAGAAAAAAGAGAAAATAGTGAGAGAAACTGTAGAAAGGAACAGATGTGTAGTAATATTTGGAAACAGGAAAGAGGAAGAAAAGGTTAGGTTCGTAAGACTCGAGAGAGACATGAACCTGGTGAGAGGAATATTAGGCAAGATTGACCCTGAAGGAAACAAGTGGGTAAAAGAAATTGAGGAAGTAAGGAGGATAGGGCCTTATAAGAAAGGGGAAACAAGACCAGTGAGAGTCAAGTTTACATCAGAAAGTGTAATAAATGAGATACTTAAAGTGACTTGGAAATTAAGCAAAGAGGCGGGGATGGAAAATATTATAATACGAAAAGATCTGAATGAAGAAGAAAGAGAAGTTTTAAAATCATTAAAGGAAGAAGTAAAGGGAAAAAATTATAAGAGGACAGAGGAAGAATGTAATACTTTTTTTTGGAGAGTATTGGATATGAAAGTAAGGAAGTGGTATTTAAGGAAATAGAAGTGAAGGAAACTAAGGGGGATGGCTGTGAAAGATCAGAAGTTGAGGAAGTGGTGCGGATAGAGAGTAGGAGAGAAGAGGGTATTAAAAACGTCAAAAATAATTTGAAGGTGATATATACTAATGTTGATGGTTTCATATCGACAAGGATCGAAATTAACGATTTCTTGAGAGAACATGAACCTGATGTCATGTGCTCTGTAGAGACCAAATTAAGAGAAGATATTGATGTTCATTTGGGAGATGGTAAATACAAACTGTGGAGAAAAGACAGGAAAGAAAAAAAGGGAGGAGGAGTTATGATAGCAGTGAAGAACAACATAAATGTAGATACTGTGGAAATGGGAGAAGGCAGGGCTGAAGTGATATATATGAAATTAGAAACTGGAGAAAATGTTAAGCGAGATATGGCGGTAGTGTATGTTCCCCCAAAGACGAGAGCATGGAATGATGACGAATACCAGATGTTGTCAGATATGGCTAGCTATTTGCAAAAAATAATTGAGAAAAGCAATAATTTTAGTGGGTGACTTTAACTGTAAAGAGGTGAACTAGGAGGAATGGTACTCGGAAGGTGGCGAGGATTTATGGGGCACTATGTTATTAAATATAATAATGAATAATGTGATGACGCAGTGGGTCAAAGAAGAGACACGGTTTCGAGGTGAGGACACACCAGCAAGGTTAGATTTACTGTTCACCAAAGAACCCGATGTAACAGAATCACTGAAATATCTCTGTCCTTTAGGAAAAAGTGATCATGTGGTCATTGAGTTCCAGATGTTAATAGGGAACGTCGTGCCAAGAGACGAGCTTCATAGACAGGGAAGATACAACTTTGGGAAAGCAAATTTTACAGGACTGAGAAACTTTTTTGAAAATGCGGATTGGAGAAAATTCAGAGAAACGAGAGATACAGAAGAAGTGGGATATCTTTCTAGACCTCTATAATTTGGGAGTGGAAAAATTTGTACCAAGAGTAAGAGGGAAAGAACAGGAAAAAGGAGTGGTTTAATAGAAGGTGTATGATAGCAAAAAAAGAGAGAGATAAGGCATGGAACAATTGGAGAAAGAGAGGTAAGAACAGAACAAAGGAAGAATATAAAAGAACAAGAAATGAATACACAAGAATACGTAGGGAAGAAGAAAGGAATTTTGAAAAAGGTATAATAGACAAATGCAAGGATGAACCCAAACTGTTTTATAGATTTGTTAATGGCAAACTGAAACAAAAGGAAGGAATCACTAAACTGAAAGTAGAAGGAGAGGTCTTTAAGGATGCGGCAATGCAAGCAGAAATAATGAACAAACGTTTCCAGTCAGTTTTCACTAAAGAAAAGGAGCTTCTGGAAGGGGAGGGAGTGATTAGAAATGTTCTGGTGATAAAAGATATAAAAGTGGAGGTACAGGAAGTGTATAAATTACTGGAAACTCAAGATGTAAGGAAAGCCCCAGGACCTGATGGAATTTCTAATTGGGTACTGAAGGAATGCAGAGAACAACTGGCAGATAAAATTCACAGTTTAATCGTATGCTCACTGGAAGAGGGGAAAGTGCCACAAGAATGAAAGAGGGCAACTGTGGTACCAATTTACAAGGGAGGAAACAGGGAAGAACCCCTGAATTATAGACCAGTGTCTCTAACCAGCATGGTCGCAAAATTGTGTGAGAGAATCCTGAAAGGCAGATGGATAAAATATCTGGAAGAGACGAATATTTTGGCTGAATGTCAGTTTGGATTCAGAAGTGGAAGGTCATGTGTTTCTAACTTGTTGAGCTTTTACTCAAGAGCAATTGCCGTGGTACAGGAGAGAGATGGTTGGGTGGATTGTGTGTACTTAGACTTAGGGAAGGCCTTTGACAAGGCACCTCATTAAAGACTAATGTGGAAACTAGAATATATAGGAGGACTGAAGGGGAAACTTCTGGAATGGATGAGAGACTTTTTGAGAGACAGACAAATGAGGACAGTAATAAAGGATAGGATGTCTGGATGGAGGGAAGTAACAAGTGGAGTCCCTCAAGGCTTGGTGTTGGCGCCAGTAATGTTCCTGATTTACGTAAATGATATGGTAGATGGAGTGAACAGTTATGCAAGTCTGTTTGCTGATGATGTAAAGATCTTGAGGAAGGTAGAGGTTGAGGAGGATTGTAAAATACTGCAGGAGGATTTGGATAGGATACACAATTGGAGCCGGACGTGGGAAATGAAATTTAATGTAAAGAAATGTAAAATATTGGAAATGGGTAAAAGTACCAGGAGGCCATCATCGAATTATTTGTTGGGTAATGAATTAATCACAAAAAGGAGAGAAGAGAAAGATTTGGGAGTGCTGGTCGAAGATAGTTTGTCACCAGAAAAGCACAATAACAAGATAGTTGGAGAGACTTATAAACTCTTGACTAACATAAGAGTAGCATTTCATTATATGAATGAGGAGATGATGAAAAAATTGATAGTGGCAATGATCCGCCTCAGGTTAGAATATGCAGCGGTAGTGTGGTCCCCACACAAAAAGAAAGATATAAACAAGCTTGAGAGAATACAAAGAACAGCAACCAAGATGGTCCCTAGTCTGACAGACCTGTCATACAAAGAGAGGCTGGAAAAACTGAATTTGCCTTCCTTAGAGGAAAGGAGAAAGAGGGGAGACATGATTGCAGTGTTCAGGACCATGGTGGGAGTAGATAAAATTGACAAAGAAGATCTGTTTGTATAGGATAAGAGAGCAACAAGAGGACTCGGAATGAAATTAAAAAAGTCAAGCTGCTTGAAGGATATCAAGAAATATAGCTTTCCTTACAGAAGTATAGACTTATGGAATAGCCTGGACAAAGAGATTGTCCAGTCTAAAAACTTAAACGAGTTTAAAGCCAAATTTGACTTATTGAGAAACAGCGATGGAAACCCACGAGCATAGTACATTCTGTGTATATCACAATTAGGTATATTAGGTAAATACTTAAATATTTGTAACGACTTAGACAAAGAGGTGGTGCATGAGAAAAACATTCATGTGTGTAAAGGTAGACTTGATAAATGTGGATATGGAGACAGGACAACACGAGCATTGCTCAATTCCTGTATACTACAAATAGGTAAATACAAAAAATAGGTAAATACAAATAGGTAAATACACCAAGCGTGTCAGTCTGCAAAGTCAAATCTGGATCAGGCCTCTGATCGTGTGCAGCAGCTGCCAGATGCAGTGGACTGTGGCTGGATCAAGGACAGACATGAATGGAAGCCACGTTGGTCAAGACTTCTCCAGGTATCACAGTCCTGCTATGAACTGATTCACTGCAGCTGTAAAACATTCTGCACTGGATGATGCAGATGTTCCAAAGCAGAACTCAGATGCACGTCCCTGTGCGCATGTTCAGAGGACTGTTATGACAACTGAAGACTTATGCTACTGCTTCGTTGATAAAACTGTGACTTTGACCTTGGTAGCTGATATTAACCCTGCAACGTCATCAAAGTTCCAGCACCAAATAAAATATTGCATCTATCTCCATGTTATATTAGCCAAATTTCTTTCTCTAAATACACTGAATATCAGTATGACATTGACCTTGACCTAAAAGGTTCATTCAAGATCATTTCAAGAACTACAACCAAGAGATGACTAGGTGTTTTTCAATAAATTACCAAGATGATATAAAAGATAACAGCCATGACAGAGACACCTCTTACCCTAAAATGATGTTTCCTTTGACCTAGAATTTGAAGGTCACCCAATGTCACAGGATTAGACCCTCAAAGTGGTTCCCTATCTGAAAATGATCTCTTAGGCCTAATGATATAATGTGGGAAATTCCATGCTTTTATCACCTTGTGCACAATTTTTATGATATCTGCTCTACTAAAAGCCTTTTTATCTCATTAACTTTCCTGTTCTTATTGGCTCCCTTCAACCCGTCTCTTAGTCACACTGTTGCATCTTTATCTTTCTATTGCTGCTTCAATATTTACTGCTCCTCTGAACTGTTTGCTTGCATCCCTCCACCACTACAACAGGTGAGCAGCACCCATTTAACAGGAAACATCCCTTTTCTATCCAATTCTTTAATGCAAGAGTTAACTGTTACTCCTAGTCCTTCATGTATGCAGCAGGTCAACTCTGGAACTCTTCCTCTGTCTGTATTTCCTAATGCATATGACTTCCAGTCTTTTAACCCCTTAACTGCTGAGATGTCGGAAGCGTGCTGTGCCCGTTCCGTGGGGATAATTGCACTCCAACTGACTTATTAAAAATATTTGCCAAAAATCAGTTATTAGTCCTAGAATACTATAATTATATACGCTTATGGCACATACCTTCAGCTTTCTCCTGGGATGTTTGTTGAGCCTTCGTCGACTACCGTAGGACTTGTGGAGACTTCTGAAGTTGGGTAACGAAGTCTCCACTTTACACTTCCCTGTATCCCGTAATATGCTTACCACTGCCTGATATTATCACACAAACACTGTTCTATGAATTTCAAGTAGTTTGGAATCCATACTCCAAAAAAAACACTGTGAAAGCAATGTAAATTACGAGCGCGTACGAGCTTTCCACCCCCGCTCGTTCCCTGCTGGTATTCTAAGGTGGAGCTGTCATTTATTATAAACACACTCACACTTTACATTCCTAGTACTTTACTACACTTATTTATATATACAGTATTTATCCATAAGTTTCCTTCACTACTAGTAGTTCATTTTCACTCCAGGCATTCACTTTCTCGTTCAGCAAACTAGCGTAGAGAGCAAAGCTTTCACTTTCACTGTCATTACTCCAAGTATTTATACTCATATTCTTATATTAGTAATTATTTACATTTCTATTTACATTTTCTATTTTATTTACATTATTTACATTTCTATTTTATTCACACTATGTTATGCACTGTCACTTGCACTAACTAAGGGTTCCTTTCCCTTGGAGCCAGGACGAACTTGGGACACTGAAGCACTCGTACTGGGAGTTTCTGTCATCATTTCATCCACTGGCTCATCACGCGATTCACCAGAAAGATCGTAGTCACTGTCCAACATTATCATGGATAAATTAGGCAGTTCAAATTCCACAGCAGAGTCACATAGTCCTTTACCCCTTCCCACACGAGGTTTAGTAGGGGTAGAAATCACAGGGCCCTTTGCAGCGCGCTCAGAATCAGCAGAAATGGAGAGGCACGATTCTGACATGGTTTCATCTCAAAAGATGACAGCAAACTGAATGATGTGGTGTATTATGGGCAGGGAAGGGTTGACAATGTCAGCATGATGACAGCTGCTAATTTATATGCTGTGAAATGACTGGCAGGAAATATAGACAATAAACGGCCATACCACGTTGAGTACACCGCTTCCCGTCCGATCAGCGAAGTTAAGCAACGTTCGGTCTGGTTAGTACTTGGATGGGTGACCGCCTGGGAACACCAGATGCTGTTGGCATCCCTACATGTCAAGTGGGGTTGGTGGAGGATTAGTGCCCCTCCCTGTAAGACAATTAACTCTGAGCCCTTGGCCACCCCGTTTGGGATACATGGCGTCTGGCAATGAATGAATGAAAAAAAATAAATAAATTACCGGTAAGTAGTTCCAGGTGAATGTAAATATCACTTAGGCTTCTCCCTTCCTTTCTTATATATATTTTTATTACGAGAATAGGTTATACGGCATATTTCAAGGGGAAATAAACAGGGAAAATTAGCGAATGCATGCACGTGGGGTGTTGCCAGGTGATATTTAGCCCACTCCAGGTGTATGGCTGTATCATTTACCTTTTTTTTTTTTTTTTTTTTTTATTATTTTGTATAAGAATAGGGCATAGGGCACATTTCAATGGATGAAATGAGTGGAAAAATCTGGGCAGTATTTGAGTAACGCGATGTGGCTGGGCAGGCGGGAGGAGAGGGTAATGGAGGGGAGGTAAGGAAGGGAGTCAAGGACAGGGGAAAAATGGCTAAATTGTCAACAATGGATGGGAGTACAGATGACATTAGCAGCGCTGACTATAGCTGGACACTGGCAGTACTGACGGATGATACAAGCCACCACTTGAAAGCCCGGGCAAATTCAAAATAACACAGAATCACAAAAGTGACGCCACGCAGTTAAGGGGTTAAGTGGTGTGCCCAGGCATCTTAAAATGAATGGATCTTGACTTTGGCTCTCCATTACCTTTTTATTTTTTTCTTGGAGGGAACAACTTGTGGGCTTCTGGCCTTTTGGTTCCTGGTTCCTTTTCCCTTGCATTAAAAAACTATTACTTCTACTACTACTACTAATGCCTGGAAAGGATTAATGCTGATCATACACTAAGAAGCCCTTGATTATAATTTGCTAAGAATGTGAGTATGCTCTGTTAATGATTTAATCTGATTTGGAAAATCTCCAAACATACGCTATATACTGTTGTCTTACTTCCTGTCAGCACTCATTCTTTCCCTGCAGATAGATACCTTCACTAACACCCTCCCCTTCTTTCCCTCTTGCTTCCAAATGCTTCGAAACCCATATAGTGGAGTTTGGATTTTTAGGCCTAATGATATAATGTGGGAAATTGCAGTAAAGTGTATACAAAGCCAGTTTTGATACTCTTACAGTTTCTAATAGTCATTACAGTATAGGAAATCCACACAAGCAAATCTCACCCAGCCGGCAAATTTCATTACTCAGCACTCTGAAATTCCCATAATTGCCAGTTAAAGGGGGATCTACTGAAGACATTTCACATACACCTGTCTGACAGTCATTCCTACAAATTCCATTTCCAACAATAATGTACAACCTCCATGAGTAACAGCTTTCAAAACCAGCTGCCATAAAGTTTTCTTACCTTTTTCCATCTTTATGACGTCCTTTTCCATTGCTTCATCGGTGTCCTTTTCTTTTTCATCATGCTTATCCTAAAATAGAAACAGATTATTACACTACTGAATTTTACTGTATGTACAATGATTCCTGCATGTAATTCATACTCTGAACACATCCTTAAAATCAATAACGAATGCCAACAAAAAGTATAGATTTTTGGATATCCAAAAACAAGGATTTTTTCCCCTCCATTAGAAATGTGAGGATATCTGAGAAAAGCAACTGCAAGTGTCCTTAACCCCTTCAATCTACGGAAATTTTTTTATATTATTTTTGCTACCCCAGATAGTTCTATATAGAATAGAATCTCCTTGTACTGAAGAAATTAATGAAGGCTGTATGTAACAATTTCAGTTCAAAGTTTCTCCACAACAAATCATCTGAAAGTAGCATTAATAAAAAGGAAAATACAGGTATATCACTGGACTGAAATGTTTAACTGTCATAAACAAGTCAAGTAGTGGTGAGGAAACCATCTTGACAAGTCATTCATCTTTAAGTCCAGGAATGAGGTGCTACAACCCCACTATGCTTGTATGATGTTAATGAGGTTGCCTTTAAATTTTTTATAATTCAGAGGTGGATGTTTTGATAGCCAGGATGTCACACATGAGGTTAGCCAATGAGCCTAACTTGCTCTATGATATCCCCTGTTGCTCTTGTTGCTGCTCAAACCCAGTCTGCCCAACTCAGCAGACCCATCAACTACAGGTATGGACCTATCCATATGGAATCATCCCATACATTGCAAAATTGTTTTCAAGTTTTAGCAGGGGGTGAATGGTTTCTATCACTCCTGGAAGGAACTAACATGGAAATGGTCTGGGGCCCAAGGTCAGCTACATATGTGGGGATTTTAATTATCCTTACTTGTCAAAGTCTGGACTGAGACTACAAGGTAAGTAAAAAAATAAAAAATAAAAATAAAATTTAAAAAATAAATAGCATGCCAATGAGCCAGACAAGTGTGACCACAATGGGAGTGCTGTGTAGTGATGACTTTGAGCTTTAGTTTAACACTAGTTGCATCATGCCACATCACTTAATCACTGAGGTACATGCACTTGGGTGAAAGTGTGTTTAGTGCACTTGGCAATCTGAAGCATGCACAATCATGACGGATCTTGAAGAACAATGAGTTTGCGTGAAATTTGGTTTCAAATTGGAAAAAGCTTTTACGGAACTTTTTAGTTTGTGGTAGGTGGGGGCACTCACCATCCACTCACTTGATGTAGTGCTGCTCTCGGGTGTCTGCCCCTTCCTCTCCTCCATCCTTCCTTCCATCCATCCTCTTGTGTCTTTCTTTCCTTCATTCTTTCCTCTTTCTTCTGCCTGCGGGTGACTTTACACTCCCTCTTGTGTCTTTCTTTCCTTCATTCTTTCTTCTTCCTTCTGCCTGTGGGTGACTCTATACTGAGTGACAAGCCAAATAGTTTCCTGTACACCAGGAAACCATTTACTGTGCTGGGTGGTAACCGTATAACCAAGTATTGGCTCCTGGTGGTTTAGTGGGTAATAAGGTGCTCCAATTGGATTGAGCCGGTGAAGGTTTATATCCAAGGGGTGGTTCAGGTTTATTGCTCATGTAATGCCACTCAGGGATGAGTGAGGCTGGTCACTCTCATCTTAAATGTCAGGACCAACTTTCCTAGCCCCGGGCTCCTACGCTCCTCATGGGGCAACGTAGGATTGGATGATGGATGGATGGATTCAAATGATGCAGCAGGCTAATGAGGAGGATTGTTTGAGCTGTATGCAGTGTCTCAAGTGATTCCAGCAGTTAAAAATGGGAAGAACATCCAGCAAAGACGATCCCAAATCTAGACAACCTTCCAAGGCCTGCTAAGAAAGTGAGTGCTGTGATCTGTGAAAATCGTCACCTGATTGCCCATGCAGTGTCAGCAGAAATTGGCATCTGTATAGTTTGTGCCACATCATTTTATACGAAAAACTGAAGATGCAGCAAGTTACCACAGAATTTGTGCCGTGTCTGCTGATAAATGAGCAAAATGAAAACCTTATCACCCAGGTATTATTTGATTGTTCCAGTGCTGATGAAAACTTTCTGAAAAATGTCATACCAGGTGATAAAACATGGATATACAGCTACAATGCTGAAACAAATAGGCAGTAGTCACAGTAAGTTGGACCATTGTCGTCGCAACCACAAAAAAGCACGTTAGAGCCACTCAAATGTGAAGGTGACATTGACTGTCTATTTTGACTGGAAGGGCGTCGTTCATCGTTAGTTTGTTCCACACAGTCAGACAGTCAATAAAGAGCTTTAACTGGATGTCCTGATGTGTTTGAGAGAGGCAGTACAAAAGAAGAGACCTGAGGCACAAACAAAACCAGGATGCTGCACCATGACAATGCACCTGCTGACACATTACTACTTATTCATGACCTTCTGGTGAAAAACGAGACAACTATCGTCCCTCAGCTGCCCTACTTTTCAGCTTTGTCCCCTGCAGACTACTATTTTGTTCTCAAAGTTGAAATCCACCCTGAAAGGTTTCCGATTTCGGACGACAGACAAGACGTGAAATTCACTGCGAGAACGTTGCATCATCTCTGAAAACACGTTCCATGACGTGTTCCAGGACTGGAAAAAAAAACAGTGGGAGCACCGTATGAACAGTGGAGGGAAGTAATCTGAAGGAGACAAGTTTTAAGTAAGGTAATAAACATGCTTTTTGAAAAGTTAATTTTCTTTCTGGATAGACTTAATAACTGAAAGTCCTAAATGCAAGGATGGATTTTTAGGATGAATAAGAGTTTGTAACTTTTTATTGGCCTTTATTTTTTTGGGATTTTGTAATCTCTTTGAAAGAATCATGTTGATACTTTACATGTAATCAAGTGACTTGAGGACCAAATTTATCCAACTCCGTGTTTACATACTGACAATGGTACCACTTGGTGTCTGTTGGTGGATATACTGTAAATGAAAGTCCTCACCGCTACCATGAATTTTCAGGATGAACTAGTGACTGTCTTTTTATTTTTAAATTTTATATTCTCTTTGTATCAATCACACTGATATTCTACGAGAAATCAAGTGACTTGAGGATAAACTAAGCTCAGTCAATCGCAAACGAGAAGACGGATCGACAGGTGGAATTACTGGTGTATACATGTATGACTGTGTTACCACTTTTCACTTTTGTATAACAGACTGATAAACAGTCTTGAGCAGGGATACAGAGATGTGAATATTACATGTATATACAAACCCACCTGGTTCAAACTCAATAAAGATGCAGAAGGATTTGCAAAGTAATTCGTAATATTTAGAGGTATGACTGTGGTATGGCTTTTCACTATTTTAGTTCTTTTATTTAGTATTTAGTAGTAATGAATAGTACTGAATGGAGGTACTGAAGGGTAAGTGTGCATTTGTGTGACTGTGACTATATCCAGCTAAGGTTATAGTAGTTTTTGTCAGAAGTCAAAACTTTCTTTTCCTAAGACTTGCTCTTCCAAAATTAGGGTGCATCTTACACCGTGCAACATCTTATATACCAAGAAATGCGGTATATAGGGCAAAGTCTGAGTCTCAGGGATATTTACTGCATAGCCTAAACAGCATTAATTGGAGGAATGTGGTATTTGACAGGGTTAAACAAGGATATCATAGGTGAGCGGTGGGTCAAGAATGATGATGTAAAGGTAGTGATGGTTAGTGACGATAGTAAAAAGCTTGGAGAGAACAATACAAACAGCTGCTGAATGAGGAGTCTGTCTGGAACAGGGAAAAGTTTGGAGATGGGAGATCATATGTTTGGCCCTTGGCCTATCAATCTATCTATCCAAGATGCTGAAAGCCAGTAAGGGGTGGCCACAACCAGACTGCCTCCATGTAGCTCTGTCCCCTGCCATTTCACTGCCCTTCCCCCAGCTCACACACCCCTCTCTCATATACCTCTCCACTCCATCCCTCCATTTCATCCTCAGTCTCTTCCTCCCTTTCCCTCTCTCCACCTCACTCACATACACTCTCCTTTTTAGTCTCTTGCTCTCCATCCTCTCCACATGGCCAAACCACCTTAATCCATTTCTCCCAACTCTTTATCACATCCACATCCACAGCACAATGGTCCTTCACTTCCTCATTTGTCAGCCTGTCTCTCCATGTAACTCCACATGCTCGTCTCAAATACCTCATTTCCACTGCTCTCACTCTGACTGGTATCCTTCCAACAAGTTCAAAACTTCACTTCCATACATTAGAGATGGTATCACAATACTATCATGCGGCGACTTTTTTACTTCCATGCTCACTTCTCTGTTTCTTATTAGGGCTTTCAAATAACCAGCAATTTTTCTTCCTTATTGTACCTTTTCAAGCACTTCATCCACTAAACTTCCATCCTTACTCATCACAATATCCAAGTATTTAAAAACAGTCACATTTTCCATCTCCTCATCCTCCAACCTCATTGTACATTCAGTGACTTCATTTCTCTCAAGACTCTAACTTTTCCCTACATTCACCTTTAGATTCCGTGTTTTACGCACTTTTCCAAACTCATCCACCAAGCCTTGCAGCTCCCCTTTCATCTTCACTTAACAATACATTATCTGCAAACAACAGTGCAGGAAGTTTCCAAAGGCTGCCCTGTCATTAGGGCTACTTCCACT
Source organism: Coenobita brevimanus (assembly GCF_032717465.1). Lineage (NCBI taxonomy): Eukaryota > Metazoa > Arthropoda > Malacostraca > Decapoda > Coenobitidae > Coenobita > Coenobita brevimanus. The sequence continues at coordinate 16,250,711 of NC_136977.1, forward strand.
GCCCTAATTTGTATCTCTTTTATAACTCCATGCACATACAGATTGAGCAACCATGGAGACATACCACATCCCTGTTTCAATCCAACACTCAGACAGAAAAATTCACTCAGTTCACTATCCACATGCACTGCAGCCTTAGCATCCTCACGCGTGCTCTTTATGGCATGCAAGAACTTCCCATTTACTCCATATATTCTTAATGTTTCAATATTCTTTGTCTATCCACTGTCATATGCTTTCTCCAAATCCATGAAAGCCACACACAACTTCTTTCCCTTCTCTAGAAACTGTTCCACTAAAGATCTAAGGATAAACATCTGATCTACATAACCTCTTCCCTTCCTGAAACCTCTCTGTTCTTCTCCAACTAATTCCTCTGTTATTTCCCTAACTCTGTCAATAAGTATCCTACCATATACTTTTCCTATTATACTAGGAAGACAATGCCCCTATGATTACCACACACTTCTTTTTCCCATTTTCCTTTGTCCATCCACCCATCCATCATCCAAACCTATGTTGCCTCATGAGGAGCGTAGGAGCCCCGGGCTAGGCAAGTTGGTCCTGGCATTTAAGATGAAAGTGACCAGTCTCAATCATCCCTTAGTGGGATTACGTGAGCAATAAACCCTAACCACCCCTTGGATATAAACCTACACAGGCTCAATCTGACTGGAGCACCTTAATTACCCACTAAACCACCAGGCACCATAATTTGGTTATGTGGTTACCACCCAGCATAGCAAATGGTTTCCTGGAGTACAGGAAACCATTTGGCTTGTTACTCAGCGTAAAGTCACCCATAGGTGGAAGGGAGGGGAAAGAATGAAGGAAACAAAGACAGAAGAGGGAGTGTAAAGTTACCCACAGGTGGAAGGAAAAGCAACAAATGAAGAAAAGAAAGACAGAAGAGGAAGGAGGGAAAAGAGGAAAGGGCAGACACCCAAAGCATCACTACATCGAGTGAGTGGATGGTGAGAGTCCCTTTTCCTTTGCACAGGGTAATTATTATACCTGACTTCCAATCCTCTGAGACTCTACCTTCCTCCCATGCCAATCTGCACATCTTCCATATCCATTCTACTACTATCTCTCTCCCATGCTTCAATATTTCACCACACACTCCATCAATTCTTGGGGCTTTCCCCACTTTGACTTTCTTCACTGCTTCATTGCCCTCGGCCTTTTGTTGATATCTGTACCATGGGCAATGCAATCAGCTAAATGCAGTTGTAGAAAGCTGCAAGTGTGTCTGAGTTGACTGTTAGGATGTTGAAGGCCTCTGGAGATACAAGAGTGGGTTTATTGTAGTTACTAATTTCATTGTGTCTATTATATGTGTGTTGTTCCAAATGACTGGTTGATGAGCGTGATAGTAAATGTGTACCAGTATAAAGGGAAGGATGATTTCCAGGAAAGAGGAGCATAAAGCTTTTGAACCAGATAATGAAGGTGATGGCAAGAGTCCTACAAGGCATGATAAGAGAAAGAATGAATAATGGTGAGAAGCAGCTTATGCTTATGCCAGGAATAGCGAGCACTGATGCAATATTCACTACCTGAAAACTTAAGGAAGAAGACTGTACACAGGAAGGGAGAGAGAGTTGCACCTTGTATTTGCTGATCTGAATAAGGATTTAGACAGAATGCTCAAGGGGGCAGTGAAGTGGGCAATGAAAACGTCTGAGACTGATGAATGGTTGGTTAGAGTGGCTATGGTAACGTATAAAGGTGCTATAATCCAGGAAAGAACAAATGGAGGTTTGAGTGATGAATTTTCCATGATCACCGGTATGCACCGGGGGGTCAATTTTAATCTCTATGCACTGGCATTATTTTGGTGCAGATGCCCTCTCACTAAGGGAGTATTTCCCAAATTAGCCTGTTTTCAAAACCTTCATATCTGGGAGTGTATAGCAGTTGGGAAAACAAATTAAAGACTCTATTACTCACCAACTCTTCTTCTTGTGAATGAAGGCATCCCCAGGTCTGCAGGTGGTCACATCAATGCGTAAGGATGTGAAGATGATGAGTAATTTGGCCCTTGAAACAGGATACATTCGTGCATGTGCACACGGCCTCAACTTTGGCTTTGCTCTCAATGTGATAAATTCTCCACTACTAGATAAATTAGACATAGTGGCATCCAAGGCATGCCCTATGGCACTATCACTGAGCCTTTTCTTAGTATCCTTGGAAAGAGGCTTGGCAGGGGTAGATGAGGCAAGGGGGTCCGCTTGAGGTGAGAACAAAATCGGATGAGAAGTTTCAGAAATTACTGTTCTACACCTGGCTTGCTTGAGGTGGCAGGAGTCTCTCCCTACCCTTTGTGGTTGAGATCAAATGGCGGGTTGTTCAAACGATGGCGGGAATAAATTAGCAGCTCCTCCTATCACACGGCGGTCCCTATCCACCCATTTTGCTGTGGCATGTGCTGCTTACCGGAGTGTAGGGTTAAACCCTTTTTTATTTATTTTGGTGCCTGAAGTTCTCACATGACTTCAGAACTTCAATGAGAGGTGTTGTATGCCAATGACCTAGTGCTGGTCACAGAGAATGAGGGGGTAGCAGATGAAAGATTTTGGAAGATTACAGATGGAATGGGATACAAGGGTTTGGGAATAATCAAGGATAAATCAAAAGTAATGATATCTGGGGCAGGTGGCAGAGCTGTCATTGAAGAAGTATAGCCATGTGCAGTTTGAGACAAGGGTGTGCAAAATAACTCCATTTTGTACAGTGTTTGTGATGAGTGGGTGCATAAGAGATGTAGTGGTATTGGACAAAGGTTGCAAAATAATGCTAATTTTGAGTGTGGTATGTATAGGGAACATATGTGGTGGAGGTGGGGTTGGACCTCAGGGGTAGGGAGCGACTAAGGAGTTTAAGGAGTTGTTACCTCTCCTGACACTGAGAGGGCTTCCTCTCTGTGGTAGGTGGTCCTTGTATGAAGCACATATTAGGAGTGTAATGCTATATAGATGTGAGACTTGGGCAGTAAAGGAGGAGGATATTTATGGGCTCAAACATACAGAAATGAGGCTGATCAGATGATATGCAGTGAGTCCTTGAATAAAAGGTCTGGAGGGGAGGGGTTAAGAGTGCAAATGAAGAGTTGAGAGGAAGGATGGAACTTTAATGTATAAGTGATGTGATGAGATGGGATAGAATGATATGGTCTAGGCATGTGGAGAGGGTGGAGGATGACAAAAGGATGCAGAAGGTGTCAAGTATGAATGCTGAGGGTAGAGCTGCAAGAAGTAGACTGAAGAAAACTTGGGACATGGCCACACTCTGTGATCTCAGAGATAATGGACTGAAGAGTGAGGCTGCTAGGAATCAAACAGCACGGTGTAACATACTACTATATGTATTCACTCTATCCTTACCTATTCCTATATTCACTTTATCATTTTGTGTTCATCTGTTCACTGCCAGTCATCATGTGACCTCACCACACCTGTCCTAAATGCAGATGGGGTTAACCACCCATTAGACTCTTCTTAACCCCCTGACGTCCTCTCCCTATGGGCATATTTCCCAAAATAGCCTTTTTTCAAACCTTTATATCTGAGAAAGTAGAGCAGTTAAGGGACCAAATTAAAGACCATATTACTCAGCATCTCTTCTACTTGCAAATGTACGCATCCCCAGGTCTGCAGGTGGCCACATCGATGAGAATGGATATGAAGAAGGTAAGCAACTTTTGGCGTTGGATGCAGGATGTCTCCATGCTTGCACATGTAGCCCCAACTCTAACTTTGCACTCAACGTGATAACTTCTCCACAACTGGATAAACTAAACACAGTGGCATCCAAAACATGCCCTATGACACTATCACTGAGCCCTCTCCTAGTATCCTTGGACAGAGGCTTGACAGAGGTGGATGGGACATGGGGTCCGCATGAGGCATGAATGGAATCGGACAAGGAGGTTTTAGAAAATGTCGTTCAACACCTCGCTAAGTCACAGGACAGACTGACGCACGCTTGTGTGCACTGCCAGGAGTCTCTCCCTACTCTTTGGTGGCGAGATCAAAGGGTGGCTAGTTCAAACTGTGGCAGGAATACATTTGTACTTCCAATCGTCACCAGGCGGTCTCTGTCCACCCTTTTTGTGTCTGTCCATACCGACATCCAGCATGCACGGGTTAAGGCAAGGTTAAGCCAGATTAAACCTGCCAACTAGGCAGGGTTAACTGTCCATTAGCTCCTTACTAAGAGAAGGTTAAGATGAATTAACTTTGTCAGCTAGATGAGGTTGGCTATCTCCTACATCCTTACTAAGAAAAAGTTTATGCCAAATTAAACTCATTGGCTAACTCTGGAGGCTCGACACACCTCTGGGTAAGTAAGCTCAATATACACACAGAGGCCTACATCAGGTCAGCTCACTGCACAGTCAGTCACACACACACACAACGGTACTTGCCCCCATCACAGCACTAATTACCCTGTACCATGCTGCTTGTTGTAACTTCTCATTAATACAGAAACTACTGCTCCAGTACTGAGTATTTATGGTGCCTGTGAGGTAAAACTAGAAGAATTATCTGCAACAATGAACAGCTGTTATCAGGTGACCAAGGCTGATGGATTAATGAAAGGAATGAAATATGGTAGACATCAAAGAAGAATTATTTGGGTACGCTACAGTGCATCAATCTGTGCCTCACGGTATCCCCACATATTTGCGTTCATCTCTGGATTAAATGAATCCTTTACAAAAGCTTTTGTTCTAAATTTAAAAGCTCAGTGGACTTATAGCACCTCCCTCATCAGCTAAACTACTGGCTGTAACAAGATGGTACCCTCATTGCCACTATACTTGTATAGAGCAGTTAGCCACTTAACTACGATGATGCATTACAGTAACTTAGTTTAGCCTTGCTACTTCTATACATTTTATTTAATTGTTAAAACTTCTAATACTAAAGAAGTTAATGAAGGCTGTGCTGTCATACCTTGTTATACAATGATACTGCATCAAGTGAATATCCACCACACAGCAATTTCTTGTATGGCAGGGTCAATATAACGGGTTTAATGGGGACTGGAAGGAGCTTATAATTATGTAACCTAAAATAAAAATAAGTGGGGGTGGAGAGGGGCTTGCCCTTGGGATCCTCAGTAGCACCATGTTTTCCACTAGGGACAGCAACCTTGCCAGATATGATTTCAAAGTCACATCATCATCATCCGGACCTCCTTTCCCACCTTAGGGCAGGGTGAGAAGTAGCAACATCCAGACAGCCCAAGTCTGCCTAATCCAATAGGCTACACTTCCATTCACTCATTATTCATGCCCCAGGAAACCTGGCTCTATCTGATATGCCAGAGTCACAAGTTTCAATATTTCATACAAAAAGTTATCACCTCATTTAATATTGCACACTGCGACTATGTTATGTACTTGCACTGTTATTTGTCAACAGCAATGGTGTTTCAATGGCCTTGCACACACAAAATGGAACTAAAGGGAGACAATCACAGTGAATGTAAACACTGGATGGCCTTAATGGCTCAAACATTTGGCTGTCGGTTTGCGTGGGAGGAACCATGTACGCATGGGACCCCTGTACGCAGTCATCACAATTACCATTCTAGCGAATATCAAAATCAAATCGCCATTCGTTCCGTTTAGTTTATAAAGGGTCCAGCATGCTTGCATGCATCGGCCTTGGTCACTTAATGGCAGCTATCCATGCTGCTTGATCTCTGGTGGCCTCCCTATTGAGTCCTTTGTCCCTGGGGTCACACTTTATGACCTCAACTCAGATCTTTTCAGTCTGCCTCTCGCAACCCCTACCCCACTGTTCACACTTCTCACTTTCTGCACCCAATTGTTGTCCCCCACCCTCTCCACATGCCCAAACCATCTCAATCTACCCCTCCTCATCACAGCACCAATACACACCAGTCCCAGCCTCCTCCTCAACTCCTCCATTGTAAAGCTTGTCCCCCAAGGCCTTGCATTCAAGGAAACACTGCATATCTACCTAATTGCTGACATTTCTGTATTGAGCCTACAAATATCTTCATCCTCAACTGCCCAGGTCTCATTACTATACAGCATTACCCTCCCAGCACAAGCCACATACATAGATCCCTTAGCGCAGAGGAAGAGCCCTTTCAATGTCAGGAGAGGCAACACCTCCCAGAACACTGTTATCATTTTTTGTTCATCATTATAGTAATTTATCACACAGTGAAGAAAAGTATAGTTGGGCCTAACTGTATCTAATTCCTCCAGTTCAAAAACACTCTCAGACAGAATAAAATCATCTGGAGATGGGAACAGTAAATATAAATGACATCCTCAGGCTGAAGGGGTTAAGTGCAGCTGAAGTTGCTCATCATTTTATACAGAACTAACTACAGATGTGGAAGGGTGTAAAGCTTAAAAACAATGATGTACAGCACTGTACTATGATTACTGCCACACAAAATTACTTCAGGTTAACAGGAAGAACCTTCAAGTACATATCCTGAAATACAGCCAATCTTCAAGTAACACAGACAATATAAATTGGACACGGACCATGGTATTCAAACCCACGTCACTCAAACAATATGTTTACATGAAAACGGTACAATTTAGTCTGGCCACTTTCCTAAACTCTCACTTTTACCCCTTCTTACCATACTACCTCACATAAATTACCCCCTACTTATACCCACCATCACGTAAAACATTGAAAGATATAAAACACTGAAAGAGATATAACTACAGTATATTGTAATTATGAACATGAATGGTATTAAAAGAGCATTAACAAAAAACAACAGGGTAAATACAGTGATGCAGCGATTCAAGCCGTTTTCTTATAGACTTACACTCTCAAGGAAAACAATTTTAGGGTTAGATATATCTCAGATGATTACCATTTGATTTTAGATTAAAAAATATTAGAGAACAAATGAAATATACCTATTCAGCAATATTACAGAAAGACTCCTCAACACCCATGATAGCATGGTTATTGCAGATCTCACTGATTACACGATGTCAACACACCAAACAAACCCAAATGTATACAACTGAAAACAGCAGTGGAAGCCTAACTGTAGTCTAGTCATTGAAAGCTAATTGGGGGACTCTGCTCCCCATAACCCCTAGTTTTATAACCTACCTCACAGCGTGCAAACTAAAATATGCATTAGGTAAAACTTGCACACAACAGTATTGTGTGTTAAGAGCATTCATCAATTATGGCACACTAGGCAATTATCACATAACCATGCATGAAGCAAATCTTTCTATACATCACTGAGGAGATATCCATTAATATACGATACAGGTTAGCAAAACAGGACTTGGTGATTAAATCAGAATGCTTCATATTCGATAAAATCTAAGATACACGCACCATGAAAAACAATAATGGAACCTCCTACTGTATTTATGAACAGTTTTTAAAAAGCCCACTACATACGGTATGCTGATCTATTATTTAAAAAATAAAGGGGGGGGGGGCTTTGTCAACACTTCTTCATCATCACTGTCATCATCCGGACCTCCCACGATGAGGAGTAGCAATGTCCTGACAGCCCAAATTTGCCCAATCCAATGGGCCTCGCTTCCATTCAACCATCAACCAAGCCCCCGAAATCTGGCTCTATTGGATACGCCAAAATCATTCACCACATTCTGTAGCTTTGCATACACGTATCTGATAGTCAATCCGGACGCTGCCACATTAAAAAGGGGTGCCAAATCCCTGATCATGCACTTCTCCTTACAACATTCATCCAGCCAGCTCAATCTCTTGTCAGTTCCCTAGCCTCAATGACTTCCAAACCTCTCTTCCTCACACACACATCCACCATATCTCTCCACCTTCTCCTAGGCCTACCTTGCCTCCTCCCTCCTTCAAATTCGCTTAGATATACCTTTTTTTACCACGCTACTGTTATCCATTCTTTCCACATGACCATACCATCTCAGTACATTCTCTTCGATTCTGGTATCCACCGACTTCCTCACTCCACATCTTTCACGAACCACATTTTTCCGTATCCTACCCACCCTCTGTACTCCACATACATTCCTCAGCAGTCCCATCTCCACTGCTCTCACTCTTGACTTTCCATTTTCATGCCACACCATAGTCTCACATCCATATGTTAAAGTTTGCACTAACATTCCTTCATGTATGCCTCATGCACCTGCAACGCTCAAGCCTCTGTTTCTTATCAAGGGCTTCACTGGGCCAGTTACTTTTCTTCCTTGTGTCACTCTAATTTCAACTTCTTTTGCACACTTTCCTCTCTTTTCTATCTCCGTGCCTAGGCATTTGAACTCTCTCACCAATTCCAGTCTCTCTTGACTCACTGTAACATTGCACTGGGAGTCATCTTCTCTCTCAATAACCATCACTTTACGCTTTTCTACATTTACTCTCAAAGCACGACGCTCACAGACATCGGTAAAACTCTGCACCAGCCTACCAAGTTCTTGTCCGGTATTTGCAATTAGTACTGCATCATCAGCATACAACAAATCTGAGATATTCCATCCATCACCATTCATTACCAACGCCATCCCCCTCTCCATTACTCGCGTTCTTACTTCTCTCATTAACTCATCCATACATATACTGAACAACCATGGGAACATCACACAACCTTGTCGCACACCCACACCGATCATCAACCATTCACTTAGATGCCCATTAACCCTTACACATGCTTCACTACCATCATAAAAACTCTTGACAGCACCTAGTAGCTTACCATCTACACCGTACATGTGCAAAACTTTCCCCAGTCCTTCTCTGTCCACTTCGTCATATGCTTTTTCCTGATCCGTGAATGTCATAAACACCTTATGGTCCTTCTCACAAGCCTTCTCTGCTATCTGTCTCACTGCAAATATCTGATCCACACATCCTCTGCCACTCCTAAAGCCATCCTGTTCATCACTCACTAGGACTGATGATACCTCTCTTGCTTTCTCTATAATAATTCTTCCATATACCTTCCCTACCACACTCAATAAACTTATGCCATGATTATTCTTGCTCTCACTTCGCTCACCTTTATTTTTGTACAGGGGCACAATCACAGCCTTTTTCCACTCTGCAGGCAGAGTTTCACTCATCCATGCCTTCTTACATATCTCCAACAAGCACTTCATTCCACTCTCTCCACTACACTTAATCATCTCTGCATACACCTCATCAACTCCAGCTGCTTTCCCATTTTTCAGCCACTTCACAGCACTCTTCAACTGTGCGAGTGTCACTTCTCCTGGCACTGCATGCCTTCTCTGCACACCCTTCAAACCAATCATGTTTACAGCCACTCTGCTCTCTCTATTCCCATTCATCAGGCTTTCAAAAGATTCTTTCCATCTGGTCCTTACTTCATCCCCATGGGTTAATATTCTACCACCTACATCCTTTACACCATCACATTTCTTTCCGCTTTCACTTCTACATGTCTGCACCTTTTTCCAGAATAACTTCTTGTTTTCGGAGTAATTTGCATTCATTTTTCTTCCTAGATCATCAATTATCTCCTCCTTTTTCCTCTTTACTAGTCTCTTTACGTGCTTCTTGCTCTCATTATGTTCAGTTCTTATTTCAACTGAACCCCTGTCCTGTAACCCCTGTAGCCACTTCTTTTCCTCCACCACTCGCTTAACATCATCATCTCACCATGCCGTACCTATCTTCTCTGTTGTTACTTTTGCCACACCACACACCGCTTTAGTATTCCTAGCTAAGTAAGCTCTATATGCATTCCACAGGCTGTCCAGATCCATTTCATTCCAATTCACTGATTCTAACTCCTCCTCTACTTTCATCCTGTATTCATCTGCCATTTCTCTGGCCCTAAGCTTCTCAACTTTCAGTCTTTCGCCCAGACTGCTCCTCTCTCTCTCCTGATCCACCTCACTCCTCACAGCTTATCTTGCATACCACAATCACGTGATCTGACAGGCCTCCACATCGTCCCCTCACAGCCCTCGTATCAGCTACCATTCCCAGCATCTACTTCTCTACGAGCACGTAATCAATCATGCTTCTTTTGAACACGATCCCCGTTCCCTTTATACCATGTTTATTCATGTGCATCTTTATGTTCTAGCAGGAAAATTGGAAATACCGTGTCACTATTGTATAAAACAAAATAGCAAGAGTTAGGCTGGGTACCTGCACGTTGATAATGCATGGCTCCCTGGCACTCTCCTCCTGCTCCCAACCCTCAATGTTATTGTTTTCATTGTTGAGATGTTGCTGCTCCTGCACTTCCATCTTCAACATGTAAGTCAAATCCTTCAATGTCCAGGTCTGAAACCATGGAGCTGACATCGTTGGAGGTGTATGCAGATGTAACCTGGCCAATCATGGAAAGTCTGGCAGGTGATGTCATCGCGCACGACTTTCAAATTGCATCACCTGGTCAGCTGACACCTCCCGTGTAAACTCAAGATTTCCCTGTGTTTATTGTGACCTGTCGCATTATGCTGACCGAGTAAGTACAAAATTGTGTTACTCAAGGACTGACTGCATTTCAAGATACAGGCTCTGTTTTTACACTGCTTTACATTCCTGTATCCTTATGATACATCAGAGCTAAATATGAACAACTTCATTAACTCCACCAAACTGGAAAGAAAATGACATCACCTCCATCTCATCATCCTCTGCCATATCAGCTGTCTTCTTCAGTGGATCTTCCTCAGTCCACAAGTTTCTGCCTGAAGGGGACTCACTGCCAAGAGCGCAGTCAGCCAAGGATTCACCCACAGCAAAATGAATTTCAATTTCATTAGTCTGGAAAGATATACATATAGTATACTACTTGTATAAACACAAAATGACAATTTATCAACACTCATTACAGTATTACTGAATCATAGTTTTATGCCACAGAGGAATAATGCCACTGTTTCTTACCTCTTTGGCCAAGGCTAGAAGACCTTCCAAAATTTTTGCTTTGTGAGGAAAATCCTTTTGGCCAACACAAAGGTACCCACTAGTAGAAATTGCCTGTTCTCGGACCTGAAAAATTATATCTGTATCTTTACCCCTTCAACCTGGGAGACATTCTTTTTACTTTACTGCTGCTGTTACCACATGCTTTTATTTCACTTAGGAATAGCCTCTCATACTGAAAAGTTTATTAAGGCTATATCTAACCCTGCAGGTCCAAAACACAAAATCTACCCTGAGCTAACTAAAATCATTATGTAATTAATAAAATGAAAAAGAAGTTTCCACATTAAATGAGTTAAGACAATAATGTAATAAAGTATCTTGCTTTAACAGACAAATATATTGTACATCTAAGTGTAGATAACTTATAAAAAAAAAAAAAAAATACTTCAATACTTTTGATGGAAGTTTCTTGTTGTTGAAGATCTTGGCAAGGAATTTGATTAAGGCACAAGATGTAACTTTGTTTGAAGAGTCTTCTTCTGCTCCAGGTGCTAGTGGCAGGGCACTCTGTCTAGCCATTTCTCCTACTGCTACCACCAGGGAATTTTGAATGGGACAGTTCTCACTCAAAAGCTGCTGTACTGCGGTAAAAGAGAAAATAACCAATAAAAAGATGTTGATCATTATCTACTACCACTCTTACAAAATATTCCATGGACATGAGATAGGAAGATCCAGAGAAAACCTCCTTGATCTCTCTGTGAACATGTATCAAAATAAAAACAATGCCCCAAGAACAACCTCCTCCATCTCAAGTGCTCTAGGACTAAGAAACTCTTGCAACAAGGTAACTGGACAGTGAAGTCACAACATTTCTTTTGAAAAGAGTAGTTTTGGGCTCAAAACTCTCATTTTAATTTAGTCATCATCATCATCCAGATCTCCTTTCCCACCCTAGTCATTTACAGTAATCATTTTTGCCAATTTGTATAAATGGAATGCACTTTCTTTAACGGAAAAAAAAAAAGCCAAAGGGCAAAGGCCTGCAAAAAATTAATCTTCCTACGAAAAACTGAATAAAAGAATTAAATTAAGATCGATTATTTCAAAAAGCCCAGACATACTAGTTTAAAACACTGCAGGCCATTGGGAAAAGGAAATAAAGACTGAAGATGACTGTTCCAGATTTGATTAGTGACAAACAAAGGACTAAATCTTTCTTTGGAGAGTTAGACAGAAAACAGGTTAAGAGTCCTTTATTAGACAGTGGGGGATATGAGCACACTGCAAAGGTGAGTAGTGACTACTGAAATAGTTTCCTGTAAGCCAAGAAACCATTAACAACACTGGGTGGTAACCACATAACCAAACCATTCGTGCTCCCTACGTGTCAACATGTGGGTTGGTGGAGGGTTAGCGCCCCTCCCAGTAAAACAAATAACTCGGAGTCAAATGGCCACCCGTTACGGGATAATGGCGTCTGGCAATAGATAGATAGAGATAGACAGGGTAAGAGATGCAACACAGCAGTGAAGAGAGACACTCAACGGTATCAGTATATGGAGGAGAGTTGTCAAGACAAAAAAAACTTAGCCTCCATCTCGTTTGGAAGAGCTATTTGTGGGGGGCCCCCCTCCTCTCCATACAAGCACACGTGCACATACATGCATGTGCATACATGCACATACACACACACAATTAGAACTGTATTCCACACCAGGAAGAATAAAGCTTCTGTGCAAATTAAGCAACTGCACAGGGGTTACGAAAGTACAGTATAGTTTGTTTAGCATGTCAAATCTCTGAGAAGCGATTTAAGATGGAAAGTAATGTGATTTTTTTCATGACAGGTTCTGCAAGAATCACACCTCAAGAATACCTACAGATGATGAAGGGCTGAGCTGGGTATATAATTCAGTATTAAGGAATATTCTTGTGAGAGGCTTTGATAGATTGAAAGATGTAAGAGCTGAATTTGTGATACATTAAAAATATCAAGGTTTCTTTTACTCCAAGTACCATTCTGGACAAGCCAGATGCAGCGAGTCTTCGATAAACGAAAGGATAGGGATAAAAAAAAAAAAACTTTTGTAATTCAAAATTTTGTATATCGGAATGATTTTCCCCATTGAATATACATATCAATGGGGGGGATGCGTCCCAGGACCCACTCGGACCCCCCACCTAAACTTTACCCCCTCCCCATTTTGAAGTAAGAAATACCTATATACAATTGTAGAGAAGGAGGTGGCCATACTCTAATACATCTCCTTTTTCTTCGTCACAGTCCCAACGGTGGAAGCTGCAAGGCCTATAGCACGTCCAATCTCCGAGACTCCCTGCCCCTCCTCGTGGGGTCTTATAATTTCCAATATCCTTTCCAGAGTTACAGTACAGTGCCGCTGTTTCTTTGCAGCGGGTTCCCCCAATGCTGGAGATGATGCAGGGCGCTCGAGAGGCATGGCAAAACAATACAAAAAGGCAAAGAGCTGCGATAATATCATCACATACAACGAAGCTGCGAGGAGAGGAGGGACGTGGACTCAACTGAGAAGCGCGCGAATATTTGTTTACCAGAGAGGGGTTAGTTCGTTTTCTCTCGACAAGCAAGCTGTGCACCAAGCCTATTTTGAATTTTTCATACAATATTCCATTAAACCCTTCATACCTGCCGCCCTTGAACAACACTTTACTGTCCCTTCATACCTGCTGCCCCTGAACAACACTTTACTGTTTCAGTGTCAGTCGCACTGAGTTAGGCCGTCCTATAAAAAACTGCGAACAATTATGGGAAGGGAAAGAAGGTCACTGGTGTGTTTCCCCCAAGCAGTCAGGCGTTCTCTTCACTCCAGATGTATTCGCCAATGTTTACATGCTTATGTTACATGCGCCCTAATTCTAATTTTCATTCAGCAAGAGAACATAATTTACCACCTAAAAATAGTCAGAAAAATATAGGGCAAACTAGAGGAATATGAACTGAATTGGTAAGGTCTTTAGGCTGTAGGCTTACACGAAAAATTATGGATTTTACAATTTTAAGAGACGATATGGAACAAAAATGTTTGCGAATCAGAAAAAAAAAATTTACTCTTTTGTCCCACATGTTCTCGTTGGTCAGAATTTAGCTCCACATTCTTCGTTCGGTATCGCTCTTCCCAATATATTTCGGACTGACTGAGCACAGTTATTTCTGCTCCTTAAAGTTAGTGTACATTTACTGCTCATTCTTTTGTCCATTCTTATGTGTATGTGTGAAAGAAAGAGGACTGATACAAACAATAATGTATTCCATCATTGCTTTCATAGTTGCTGGCCCTGAACAACACCTTACTGTACCGGTGTCAGTGACGTTGAGTTAGGGTGAGCTATAAAAAAAACTGCGAGCAATTATGGGAAGGGAACGAAGGTCACTGGTACGTTTACACAACCCTACTCCACCATCCCATGCAGTCAAGGCGTTCACAGTTCACTTCACCTCAGATGTTTTCGCCGATGTTTACATGCTAATGTAACACACATCCTAATTTTATTAATTGGTATACAAATCATAGCAAATCACAGGATGGGTTTAGGTAAATAATAATAATAAAAAAAGCCAGGTGTACCAGACGAGTCTTTTCACATATGTAAGAAAAAGAAATTGATTTTAGAACTTTGATAAAATGGTCCCATGGCCGACCACGGGAGCAAGCAAATTTCTGAACCCACACCCACTGAGGGGGCTAAACATATGCTTTACTTTAAGCAGTAAAAGCACCTTACTACATCAGTTCTTCCTGATAGTCTGTTATATTTTTCAGATTATGGTGGTAGGTGGGGGCGCTCACCATCCACTCACTCAATGTAGTGCTGCTCTTGGGTGTCTACCCTGTCCTCTCCTCCATCCTTCTTTCCTTCCATCTTCTTCTGTCTTTCTTTCCTTCATTCTTTCCTCTTTCTGCCTACGGGTGACTTTACACTCCCTCTTTCATCATTCTTTCCTTCATTCTTTCCTCTTCCTTCTGCCTGTGGGTGACTGTACACTGAGTGACAAGCCAAATGGTTTCCTGTACACCAGGAAACCATTTATTATGCTGGGTGGTAACCATATAACCAAATTATGGCACCTGGTGGTTTAGTGGGTAATTACAGCACTCCAATCGGATTGAGCCGGTGAAGGTTTATATCCAAGGGGTGGTTGGGGTTATTGCTCATGTAATGCCACTCAGGGATGAGCGAGGCTGGTCACTCTCATCTTAAATGTCAGGACCAAATTCCCTAGCCCCGGGCTTCTACGCTTCTCATGGGGCAACGTAGAATTGGATGATGGATGGATGGAAATTTCTGGGTTGGTAAATACAGTACATGTTTCTTGTTAAATCTGTTTCCCCGTCATTTTTAGCTGTTCTGGTGCGACAACTCTTGTTTATTTCATTAACATAATGGCAGAAAGGACTGTTCTTCTCTAAGTGTTAACTAAACCTGGCCTAACCGAGCTTATCTGTACCTAATAATTTAACCTGACCTAATCTCCAGTTGGGAAATTGGGAAACAATATCCACCTTTGAGCACGCTAAGTTTCTTCCACTGCGCTGGAAACGATCGTAGGGGAAAGTGACGACAATAACCGAGAGGAAATTTTTCAGCAAGAAAAAGTAATTTGCCAAACTGAAAGTTGTCAGAAAATTACAGAAACAAGCTGGAGGATTATGAATTGAATTGGTAAGGGCTTTCTGCTGCTTCAAGTGTACAATGATACAAGTATCTTCCCAAAGTCTGACAAATATAGGGTGGAAAAATCGAACCATATGGAACATGCACTAGTAGAAACAGGGTTTTCACTGTATTTTACCTGGTGTAAATTTTCTTCAGACAGAACTGGGAAGATAGTTGTGTCTTTCATTGTACATTTACCGGTAAATAAATCAATCTAACAGTACTTCTGTTTTGTTTCCGCCGGATTAATCGCGATTTCAGACTACTCAGGCACCTCTTCACACCATACAGTTTGGATAATAGGGCTATCTCTGTATTTCCTTTCGTATCGATTTTTGTATCATCAAGACAGATATTTTCGTACTGTGGAATTTGTCCTATATTCATTGCTTTCGTACCATCGAAAATTCGTACTTCGGGTTTTCATATATCGAAGACTCACTGTACCTCGTGTGCAACAGCCTCGTGTTGTGGCTGTTGAAGTACTGTAACTGTTATGGTGGATGTTGTGAGAAGTAGATGGAAAAATGAACTGTGGAGTAATCAACATATGAGTGGGCAGAGTTATAGGTGTGGCTCAGTTGATCACTGACGAACAGTAGATAGACAGCTGGTAAGAGGACAGAGCACTGAGTAGCAACATTACTGACAGATTTAAAAGAAGAACAGCCATTTACAACAGCAGCTATCCTGCAAAGCAGCCACACAGGAATTCAGAGATCAAGAACTAGACAGAAGGATAAAAACTGTAAGAGGTCACTTTGGAAATTAAAGATTTAGGCCAGCCTTGGCTGAAGACCTTTGAAATGTCCATGCAATGCCAAAGGTTTCACCAAAGTTCAAAATGGAGGATGACCAAGAATATGAAAGGAGTATGATAATATTGGCAGAGGAATGCCCCTCACAAAACTCATATTGATGGCTGGAAAGAAGGGTATGAGAAGAGAGGTGCCTCATTCGAAGTCCTCCTATAGACGATAGATTCAAAGACTCTGGAAATGCAACAGGCTACAGCAATAGGGTGATAGGGAAATGGTCACCCTTCTCTAGGACAAACTTCCATCCTGAGGGGAAGATGCAAGTTGACACACAAAGGCAAAAGGTTTTTATGCAGGGTGTCAGAATCAAAGTTCTTGAAAACAACAAAAGGGATCTTGTTGGAATTGGACAAAATTTTAATACCAAATCAGGGAAGCGAGAAAATACATCTTCAAAAGAAATTTTAACTGCACGCATGAAAAAAGTAGGATAGAAGTTGGGGAATGCCCCAGGAATTGATGAAGTGTGTGGTGAAGTGCTGAAGCATGGGGGAGCAATAGTAGTAAAATGGATGTGGAAGATGTGCAGATTGGCCTGGGAGGAAGGTAGAGTCCCGGAGGATTGGAAGTCAGGTATAATTATTCCCTTGTACAAAGGAAAAGGGGAAAAGGAAGTGTGTGGTAATCATAGGGGCATTTGTCTTCTTAGTATAACAGGAAAAGTGTATGGTAGGATACTCATTGACAGAGTTAGAAAAAGAACAGTGGAATTAGTTGGAGAAAAACAGGGAGGCTTTAGGAAGGGAAGTGGTTGTGTAGATCAGATATTCATTCTTAGATCTTTAGTGGAAAAGTTTTTAGGGAAGGGAAAGAAGTTGTGTGTGGCTTTCATGGATTCAGAGAAAGCATATGATAAGGTGGATGGACAAAGATTGTGGAAAGTACTGTATTAAGAATATATGGAGTAGATGGGAAGTTGTTGAATGCTGTGATGAGTATGTATGATGGTGCTAGGCTGCAGTGCGTGTGGATGGTGAACTGAGTGAATTTTTCTCTTTGAAGGTTGGGTTGAAACAGGGATGTGTCATGTCTCCATGGCTGTTCAATCTGTGCATGGATGGGGTAATGAGGTAGTGGATGTTGGAGTGGCCCTGGTGAGAGAGGGTATGGTTTGGAAACTCCCTGTACTGTTGTTTGCAGATGATACTGTTTTGTTGAGTGAAGACAAAGGGGAACTGTAAGGCTTGGTGGATAAGTTTGGGAGAGTGTGTAAGAAATGGATTCTAAAGGTGAATGTAGGGAAGAGTAAAGTGATGGTCTTTGAGAGAGGTGTAGTCAGTGAATGTACAGTGAAGTTGGATGGTGAGGAATTGGAAAATGTGAGTACGTTTAAGCACTTGGGTAGTGTGATGAGTAAGGATGGAGGTTTGGAGGGTGAAGTGCTTGAAAGGGTATAGCAGGGAAGAAAGGTTGCTGGTTTCTTGAAGGCAGTGATAAGAAGCAGGGAAGTGAGCATGGAAGTCAAAAAGTTACTACATGACAGTATTGTGATACTAACTCTAACGTATGGAAGTGAAGCTTGGACGTTGCTGGAAGGACACAAGTCAAGAGTAAGAGCAATGGAAATGAGTTATTTAAGAGGAGGAGCCTGTGAAGTCACATGGAGAGAAAGGCTGACAAATGAAGATATAAAGGAGCGTTGTGGTGTGGATGTGGATGTGATAGGAATCGTTAGGAGGAATACACTGAGGTGGTTTGGCCATGTGGAGAGGATGGAGGGTGAAAGACTGACGAAGAGAGTGTATGTGAGTGAGGTGGAGGGGGGAAGAGGGAGGGGGAGGCCGAGGATGAGATGGAGGGATGGGGTGGAGAGGTATATGAGAGAAGGGGGTGTGAGTTGGGAGCGGGGCAGTGAAATGGCGGGGGACAGGGTGAAGTGAAGGTGATTTGTTTGTGGCACCCTGAATGGGATTGAGGCATCTGGAAATAGATAGATAGATAGAAATTACCTTTCCATGCATACATTTTCTGAGATACCTCTAGGTTTCTTCTAAACACTGGAGATGACTATTCTGGTGTGTTACACCCTTCTTTCTGAGTCCAAAGAAATTGAAATTTCTGCTTGTTTACAATGAAGAAAACCAGCCAATGATCTCACCTATGTCAGTGTCACTGATCACTGATGCCTGCTGACACCAGGCAAGAAGCAGGCATTAGCAAAAGTTATGGTCAATAAGAGTGAAGGAAATAATTTCAAGGGATAAGGTGAACAAGTCTACAGTGCACCCTCGCACAATGCGAGTTTATGTGTGGCAGAAACCCTCGCAATCCATGACTTCGCATTGTGTGAACCAAAGAACTTAGGGGAAAAATGGTATATGGTGGACAGCACACCCAGGGCTTGGTCTTTGGGTCCCCTTCCAGCCTACTCTACCCTGATAACACTTTGTCTAATAGTACTTCTAACTGGACCATCAAATAAAACGACAAACAGAACACCATATACCTTTATTTAAGTGACTTCTGGGCTTGTTAAGAAGGGAGAGGGGTGGGTATCTGAGGCTCGGGACGTCTACTCTTGCCCCGCAGGGCGGGGCGCCCCGCTGTCACTCACTGTCACTGCTGAGGTCTCCTGGAGGTGCCATAAAGCCTTCAAAGTCGACAGCCGAGACCATAATGAACAGATGGGTGCTGCTGTAATGCTATAACAGACCACAGGATGCGAGCTACATGTTCTCATGGCAATATGGAGGAGATGTGTCTGTTTACTCAGGAAAGTTGATAGATGGCATGGAGATAGCTGGCCAGCTGCCTGCCATTTTGAATCTGGCTCGTTGCCAGACACCGTCCTTCATGTGATTGACTTGCATTGTCCAGCCTGACACTCATAGTGATGGCGGAAAGTCCATTTTTGCCTTAGAATCATATAGCCGATTCGCATGTTGGGAAGTTCGATTCACTGATTTCGCATTTGATAAAAATAAGCATTTTCTGGGCTGACGTTGCATTGTAGGTGATTCACATCGTGTGAGTTTGCACTGTGTGGGGGTGCACTGTATGTTGTAAATAACAGGAAAATTGGGAGGGATTTTAATCTTTTTAAAATCTGCAATGGATGAGTCCACAAAAGATGCAATGGTATAGGACACCATGAGGTGAGAAATTATGAATGAGAAAAATATAAGAGTATCCAGGTTGTGGACAACCGAATGGAAAGTGTCATCTGTGAAGACAGCCACCTGCAATGCATGGAAGAGTTCTGCTACATGGGGGACAGGCTGGGTGCAAGAAGAGGAACAGAGGTCATCTCCAAAGCTGGACTAAGTAAATGGACAAAAGTAAGGCAGCAGTTACTCCTCCTGACCACAAAGGGTCTATCCTTTCACAACATGAGTACTCTCTATTAATCATGTGTGAGAAATATTATGCTGCATGGCTTCTATGAGATGGGGATACATGCACCAGATTGGAATACAGAAAAATAAGAAATATTAGATATGTGAACTGAAATGGATCTCTGTGACATCTGAGAATAGCATGCTGCAAGAAATCTGGCCTCAAAATATCAAAGGCAGAGATGGTCTGGACATGTTGAGAAGAGAAAGGAGGAGGACTGGCTGAGGAGTGTCACATGTGTGAAACCTGTGCAAAGAATGCCCAAAGGCAGACTATGGAAGACATGGAGCAAGCTTCTGCACGAAGTCTTCTGGAATGAGGATTGGGCAGGGAAATAGCTTATGATCACAACACGTGAAATGCTGCCATAAGGACATAGACAAACACATAACAGCATGGTCAACCATGTCAACATGTAACAAAATACATGTACAGTTCTTAACAACACATGGGCTTAAGTGTTCACTGATCAATACTTACCAAAGTCATGTACAATGGCTTCATAGGCAGTCCAATCTTCAAGATAAACTCCAGCTTTCTTCATGTTGCTAATGCAGTATGCATAACTATACCCCACAGCCAGAACACAGCTCTCTTGGCTGTCCAAACGCTATAAAAAAAAGAAAAAGAAAATCCATTACATACTTAATTTTAAAAGCTGAAAGCTAATCTAACTACTACCAGCCAAATACTTAAAAGCATCTAAAACTCTGTGTTATGAGCCTCCTAATTCCATAAATTTGCAGAAGCACTGCCACCCTATTCAAGCTTGCTTCCTACTTAAATAACAATTCTTCTATCTACAGTCAATTGCCTTAATCCCGTATGGCATTCCAATATAAACAAATTGTCCCCATGGCGCCATATTCTCTGCCATCTGGCTGCCCTCTCTCCAATTCACACAACCCTCTCAAATGTACCTCCCCATTCCATCCCTCCATCTCATTCTTGGTCTCCCCCTCCCTCACCCTTCTCTACCTCACTAACATAAACTCTCCTAGTCAGTTTTTCCTCCATCCTCTTCTCATGGCAAAACCATTTCAAAGCATTTCTCTTAATGCTTTCTAGCACATCCACATCAACTTGGGGCATACCTCTCGAAGTGATGGGATTAATGGAAGCCATGCCTAAACTCCTCAGTCTGAGGTCTATCCAAAGTGAATTAAATTGTCTGGCAACAGTAGGATGAGTTCCTGAATGAAGAATGGTTCAAAATGGTGAGGGAGTTACCTGAGTGCAAGGACACAGAACAAAGAATCAATGTGCAAAGAGAGTACATGCAAAGCAGCATAGGGAAGGAAAGTGGCTAGTTTTATGAAGGCACTGGTACACTGGTCTGAGTGTGGCAGTTGTGGGAAGCTTGCATAAAAGTTTTTGTGTCTGTATTAAAATATGGGTGTAAGATCTTGGTGTGGCATGAAAACGTCAAGAACAAGAGCAATGAAAATGGGGTTAATAGCGAATGTGTGTAGAGTGCAGAGTGAATAGGATGACAAATACAGCACTGTGATTCTTTAACACCTAGACCCTGGGCATATTTTGATGCAGCTGCCCTCTTCTTACAGGCATATTTCCCAACATAGCCTTTTTTCAAACCTTCATAACTGGGAAAGTACAGTGGTCCCTCAATTATTGAATGAAATAGAGCCAAAGGCATGTCAGGGTAGTGGCAATATCCGGCTAATGAACAATATCCCCCCTACTATACCCAACCTCCAACCTATACCTATCCTATTTGTACAGTACCTCTGCTTACTTTGGCAGTGTTTTCCAGTCATTCAGGCATATTCAGACATCAAAACACACACAGGAGCACCAAAAATAATTTTTAACACCAAGAAAACCATGAAAAAAAAAAAACACTGAAAACCTAAAAACACCCTACCTATACACTACTGTGTGTATGGTGCCCCTCCTACTTTTGGTAGTGCTTTCCAGTCACTATGCCATATTTAGACATCAAAACAAGCACAGGAATATTGAAAATAATTATTAACACCAAGAAAACCATGCAAAATTTAAAAAAAAGACATGGAAAACCAAAAAAAACCCTACCTATACTCAATTGTAAGTACAGTACCCCTCCTAATTTTGGTACTGTTTTCCAATCATTCTGCCATATTTAGACATCAAAACACACACGGGAATACCGGAAATAATTTTTAACACCAAGAAAACCATGAAGAAAAAAAACACTGAAAACCAGAAAACACCCTATCTATAAACTACTGTATGTACAGTATCCCTCCTAATTTTGGCACTGCTTTAAGGTCAATCTGCCACATTCTGACATCAAAACACACATTGGAATATCCTAAATAAATTTAAACACCATGGAAACTATGGAAAAAAAAAAAAAGTTCCCTGCCAAAACACATTCAATTCGGGTACTTACCATCCAGTGCACTGCAGACAGGATATGTAACCTGCACGCCTCCAGTTGGCACTGATTTAAGGTCAATCTGCCATATTCTGACATCAGGACACACATGGGATTATCCTAAATAAATTTAAACACCAAGGAAACTATGAAAAAAAACTAAAGCTCCCTACCAAAAAACATTCAGTTGTGGTACTTGTGACCCAGTGCACCGCAGACAGGCTTCGTAACCTGCACATCTCCAGCAGATGTACAGTTGTCCCATGTGGTCTAGCGGCTAACCTTCGCATTTAGCAAAGGTTGAAGAACTCTTCTTCCTCTACCTGCTGGAGCTGAGCAATGAGTGGTGATGACCGGCGTGGTGATGGTGGCCTACCCATCTAAGAAGACTCCAAAGACAGTTGCAAACTTACATCCAAAGGAGACTCAGTGGCTGTCTATACACTTGGTTGCAGGTCCGATGGTGAACGTGGGAAACAAGGTGGTGATGGTGGTGAAAATGGGTTGGCACTCATTGGGGTGGCAGGCTTGAAAAAGGAGTCGATCCTGGTCTGATGATCTATCTATCTATCTATCTATAGCCCGACGCCCTAATCCCGCAAAGGGTGGCCGCAGACAAAACGCCTCCAAGTCACTCTGTCACCCACCATTTGACTCCCCTCCCCCCAACTCACCCCCCCCTCCCTCATATACCTCTCAACTCCATCCCTCCACCTCATCCTCGGTCTACCCCTCCCTCTCCCTCCCTCCACCTCACCTACATACACCCTCTTAGTCAGTCTTTCATTCTCCATTCTCTCCACATGTCCAAACCACCTCAGTGTGTTTCTCCTAATCTTTTCAACCACATCCACATCTACCCCACAACGTTCCTTCACTTCTTCATTCGTCAACCCGTCCCTCCACATCACTCCACATGCTCCTCTCAAGTAACTCATTTCCACTGCTCTCAATCTTGACTTGTTCCCCTCTTGCAATGTCCACGCCTCGCTTCCATACGTCAGGGTAGGGATCACAATACCATCATGCAGTGACTTCTTAACTTCCATACTCACCTCCTTATTTCTCATCACTGCTTTCAGTGTACCAACAACCTTCCTTCCCTGCTGTACCCTTTCACGTACTTCATCCCCCAAAGTTCCATCCTTACTCATCACACTACCCAAGTACTTGAATGCACTCACATTCTCCATATCCTCACCATCCAACCTCACTGCACACTCTGTGACTTCATTCCTCTCAAACACCATAACTTTACTTTTGTTTACATTAACTTTCAGCTTCCTCCTCCTACACACTGTCCCAAATTCATTCACCAAACCTTGCAACTCCCATTCATCTTCACTCAACAATACTGTATCACCAGCAAACAGCAACACCGGAAGCTTCCAAATCTCACCCTTATCCATTAGGGCCACCCCCACATCCACTGCCTTACCTTGTACCTCCTTTACAACCCCATCCATATATATATTAAACAGCCATGGAGACATTACACACCCCTGTTTCAGTCCCACATTGAGATCAAAGAACTCACTCAGCTCACCATCCACTCGCACCGTAGCCCTAGCTCCCTCGTACATACTCTTCACAGCACTCAACAATTTCCCCTCCACTCCATATATTCTTAACACCTTCCACATACCTTGCCTATCTATTCTGTCATAAGCTTTCTCCAAGTCCATGAAGGCAGCATACACTTTCCTTCACTTCTCTAGATACTTCTCCACTAAACATCTTAGAACAAATATCTGATCTACACACCCTTTTCCCTTTCTAAATCCCCCTTGTTCTTCTCCAACTAGCTCCTCTGTCATATGCCTAACCCTATCAATGAGTATTCTACCATATATTTTACCAGTCACACTAAGAAGGCAAATACCCCTATGGTTACCACATACTTCTCTCTCCCCTTTTCCTTTGTACAGAGGAACAATTATACCTGATTTCCAGTCCTCTGGAACCCTTCCCTCTTCCCAAGCCAATCTACACAACTTCCATATCCACTCCACAACAATCTCACCCCCATACCTAAGCATTTCACCACACACTCCATCAATTCCTGGGGCCTTTCCCAGCTTAATCTTCTTCATCGTTTCCACTACTTCCGACCTACTGATCTCTTCCTCCCTCCTCTCATCTCTTCTTCTCCCAGCCATTCCCCAACCACTTATACTCACACTGCTCTCACTCTCTACATTCAACAAATCCTCAAAGTGCTCCTTCCATCTCCTCAATTTCTCTCTCTTCTCCACCAACAATCTATTATTCCTATCTTTCACTCCCCTACTATTTCCCCTTTCACACTGCCTTACTGACGATAGGACCAACAATTTTGCCAGAGGATGACAGCGTTCCTGACTGCCAGCACCTCCATCGCCAGGCTACGCAGCACCAACTCCCTGCCAGACTGGCATGTAGGGCACTGAGATGAGAAAGTGATGGAGTTGCGGGGGGCTGTGAGTCAGGGACCTCATCCTCATCAGTGTCACTGTCCTCTTTTGTGCCCACACAGGCAGCAGCAGCAATCTCCTCATCAGACATGGTCTGATTACCAGGATTGCCAGATGTCATTGTCCAGCCAATCCCTCACATTGTTTATGTCCACCTGCTCTCCTGCTGTTCTATGGCGGCTGTGGATATCATCCAAGTCAAACCCCCTCAAAGTTGTGCTCAGCTTCAATTCCCTGGAGGAGACAAGACCAACTGCTTTTGAGGGTTTTCACGGACACTTCCTTCCAGGCGTTTGCCCAGTTGAACACTGCAGACTTCAGGTCATAACGCTGAAGATTCTGCAAGGTCTGCTTCCCATGTGTGTCCTCGGCCCCATTCTCATCCTCCAGCACCGCCATCACCTCGATGAAGAACCTCCACCAGTACAGCCATGATAACTCCCTGGTCCATTTGTTGAATCAGAGCAGTCATATCAGATGGCAAAAACATGCACCTAATGCACCCGCCGTCCACCATCACCAACCAAATCCTTCTGTGACAGATGCGCGGGGACATTGTCCAGAAGTAGGAGTGCCTTCACCTTGTCATAGGCGATACCAAGGACCTCTGTTTGATAATGGATAACCTCCCTGATGAAGTGTCTGTGGAACCAGTTTCTGAATAACTTGGCAATAAACCAGGCCTCCACAGAATGGTGCCACACAATAGGCGGGCTATCCATCAACCCACAGAAACAACGTGGTTGTTTTGCATGCCCAACAATAACGGGTTTGAGGCGGTGCATCCCGTTAGCATTAGCACAGCACAAAAAAGGGACATATTGTTTGGATAACTTGTGACCAGACATAGTCTTCTCCTTCTCTTCTGCCAGGGTGTTGGTGGGCAATGAGTGGTAGAACAGAACAATTTCATCAGCATTATAAACTTGACCAAGAGTAAGGCCTTTGTCCTTAAGCAGGCATTGCACTTTCTGGTGAAACAGGTCTCCATTCTCCGCTGCCACATCCAAGGCCTAGCCATGTACCTTACAGCCTGTAAGTCCATGGTGAAGCTTGAAGCAAAAGAGCCATCCTTAGGAAGCCTTGAAGTTGTGTACGGTGTGCAGACATGCAAACCTCTTGGCTGCAGCCTTCACTTTGGTCTCACACACAAGCACACCAGCAGCATGCTGCTGACAAAACCACAACAATGTCAACCAGTCAATAATGGTGTGCCAGGGTCTGGGTCATGGCCTTCCTGTTCCCCCTACGTGGGCTTTCGCTGAAGTCCTGTCTGTACTGCATAAGCTTGTCCCATGACTTCTTGATTTCAAACAATGTTGAACGAGCTAGATCATATTCCCTCACTATGCACCCTGTGGTCCAGCTCGCGTCAGCCATGCTTAGTATCTCATGCTCTCCAGAGTCAAAACCTTCCTCTTCTGCATCTTAGGTAGTGGTGTGGCCATCATCACACAAATGAGAATGCAGCAGAGGAGGGCCACAATCTGAAGAAGGTAAGGGACCACCACAAACGAAACCGCATTCACAGCCATACTTGCAAGCATTACCACTCGAGGGAGACATAGGCAGGAACTGAGGTGCAGGTTTGTAGGCTGGCAAGCAATGCAGAGTTGCCATATTGCACCACAAACATGCCTCCGAGCACAAAGGAAGCAAAACGTGGCAAACAGATACAGTAATCCCTCCAATATCCAATATAACAGAGCCAAAGGCATGTCCTGATAGTGGTCCTGTCCGGATATTGGGCCCCAGCTTATGGACTTGTACTTATGGACCCTAACTCAGAAAAACACCTATACAACTCCCTCTGGACATGCATTGCACCTATTTAAGACCCAAATCACACCAATAAGGGACATAAAAGACTGAAATAAATGCAAAAGAACCATAAAATGAGGTTTTAGAGGTGAATTTATACAATATTAAACATTCTGGGAACTTACAAGTCCCTGGCTCCTAGACTGGTTTGAACCGCCAGTTTGCAGTCCACAGTTAATCCTTTGCACTCTAAATTCTAGTTTCTTAACACTGCACAACACTGTAAATTCCTGTGTGTTCTAGTGGCAAGGTACTGCAGTTTATTCACAAAAAACGAGCACCTGTGGCTTGCATTGCTATAAGCATCTGCTCTCGATCGGAGTTAGGCTGTGACTGTTGATGATGGCGGGGTAACAGAGTTGCTAGATCGCAACGGCCACATTACCAAACTCCTCAATATTCATTACCATTTTTAACTTTCATTACCAAATTCGTAAAGCTAGCATCTATTCTTCACTAATTATATACACAAGTGGAAATACATGTAATCATTCTTCTTATAATTAACAGCATGTTGATTATTATCATGCTATATAGGCAACCAAATTAGTCAGAGAGAGCAAACAATCCACCATCTCCATCCTGTGTATCCTCATACATGTGAAAAATCCATTTGGTATTGTATTATTCTGATTCATTACCAAACGAATTTTTCATTACCAAACTGGCCCACATTTGGTAATGAAAAATACCAAATGGCAACCTGACAGAGGAGGGGGGGAGGGGGGAGGAAGGAGGGGGTGAAGGGACCATGGTGTAACAGCTGTTCGGCGCCAGCGGCAATTTCATATTACGGGTGGGAAAAAATTGATTTTTTTTCGAAATTTTTGCGGTTTTTGGCCCATTTTGGGAATGTTGGATCCCGGGACAAAAATGTCCGGTTATTGGGGATGTCCGGAAATTGGGCATCCAGATATTACAGGGATTACTGTATCTGCATATGAAGTTCACTTCTATTTTCCCAGGCAAGGGTTATCACGTGATGAAAATAGTGGATGACCAGTACATCACCACTTCAGCCAGCGTATGACCAATGCAGCCTGCCAGCCGACTCTGACCATTTGGTAGGGAAGTGGACAGGTGCGCATGGTGGGGGGTTTCACACTAATCCTGGAGGCCATGGGACTCCCGTCATTCGGTGTAGAGGCGGACAGGTGCTTTTACTGTACATTTACTCGCGGCTTGTGGTCTGTGTTAAACGCTTGGTGGCCATTGGGAAACACAACTCCTGGTGACCGGGCGACTTTGGAGATTCGGTAAAAAGGCGGATGGCCAATGTCACTGAACACATACTTGTGGCTTGCAATCTGTGTTAGATGCATGGTGGCAGTTAGGAAAGACTTATCCCAGTGGCTGCACGACTTTGGACATGCATTGGGGATGCATACGGACATTTTGACACCGCTCGTTGCTTACAGTCACATTGCTCGGGTGCTGGAGGTTCATAGGGAGTGATCGGAGGAGCATGCGACTCTGACCATTCAGTACAGGGGCAGACAGACATTTTAGCTCTGGTTGTGGGTTACGGACTACTTCCCGTTCAAGGCTCGAGCCCAACGGCCACAAAAATAGGGGATGACCAGTACATCACCGCCTCAGCCAGCATATGACTAATGCAGCCTGCCAGGTGACTCTGACCATTTGGTAGGGAAGTGGACAAGTGCGCGTGCTGGGTGGTTTTGCACTAATCCCGGAGGCCATGGGACTCTTGCCATTCGGTGTAGAGGCAGACAGGCACTTTTACCGTACACTTACTCGTGGCTTGTGGTCTGTGTTACACGCTTGTTGGCCACTCAGCAACACAACTCCTGGTGACCAGGCAACTTTGGAGATTCAGTTGAAAGGCAGACGGCCGATGTCACCGAACACATATTCGTGGTTTGTAGTCTATGTTAGATGCACGGTGGCAGTTAGGAAAGACTTATCCCAGTGACCGCACGAATTTGGACATTCGTTGGGGATGCATACGGACTTTTGACACCGCTTGTGGGTTACAGTTGTATTATTCAGATGCTGGAGGTTCATTGGGAGTGATCGGAGGAGCACACGACTTTGACCAATCAGTACAGGGGCGGACGGACATTTTAGCTCTGGTTGTGGGTTACGGACTACTTCCCGCTCACGGATCAAGCCCAATGGCCACAACACCAAAAGTTTGGGCATGTCAGCTGAAATTTTTGGGCATTTTTACATCTGGATAATGGCAAGTAAATTCAGATGATGGTCTGTTGAATTACTAAGCAGGTATTCTTAACCCGCCGCGTGCCGGCTATTTTTAGCCCTATGGGTCACCCAAGTGCTGGCCATTTTTCGACCTTTTTTTTTTTGGCTAGTGATAAATTTTGATGTGGAAACAACGAATTTCGCTGTTAAAATGCTGACCGAGGCTCGGAAATGAGTTTTATTCAGTCCAGTATACTCGTATTCAGGTACAGTCGCTCTCTCACACTCACTACGTACGTGAGAAAGCCGTTTTCTATGTAAGGTATACTCAGGTATTTATGCTGGGAAGGTATAGCAATGTTCTGTACACTTTTATGATTACTTATTACTTCAGCCTCTATCACAATTTGCATGTCTTTCTCACTGTGAATGCATTATCTTACACTTACTTGAAGATAGGTACAATCTGACTTCATTACGTACAGTCCTGGCACTTACAAGAAGGTATTTACAACTTGACTTCACTATACAGTCCTTACATTTACAAGAAAATATGTGCAACTTACACTTACATTAAAATATTTACAAAATGCCTTCACTATGTACAGCACTGGGTGAGGCACACAGGCAAAGTGAGGCAAAGGGTGCGTGAGGAGGGAAGCTAGTGAGTGTATGGCCTTGACAGCCTGGGGGATGGTAGAGGAGTAGTTACCTTACATGCCTGCCAATTTTTACCCGCGAATCTTGAAAAATGCAGTCACAGTGAATTTTTTATTTTAGACCGTTTTAAAATGGCACTGGCACTGGTCGCGCAGTTATGTCTGACCGTTTTTAAAATGGCACTGGCACGTGGCGGGTTAATGTTACATGAGTGGAAGAAGATACAAACTCAGCTTGCTGATAATGGTGTATTCAAGAGGTAATTTTGGTACACAGGAGGCTGGTATCAATGACTTGAAAGCTCTTTGTCGTTGGAAGGAAGGAACATGTAATGTGAGTTTATGACCTCAGATGATGACTAACTCTTGCCAGGCAGAGCTTAAACAATGTGGCTTTGTTTGTGTGCTAGAGTATTGGAAGGAGATGGGGGTAATGGAAAACAGGAGGAGACTAGGCAATTAGTGGGGGATGTTGGTATGAGGGTGTTGTGTGTGTGTGTGTGTATTTACCTATTTGTATTTACCTATTTGTAGTATACAGGAATTGAGCAATGCTCGTGTTGTCCTGTCTCCATATCCACATTTATCAAGTCTACCTTTACACACATGAATGTTTTTCTCATGCACCACCTCTTTGTCTAAGTCATTCCAAATATTTAAGTCTTTACCTAATATAAACAATTGTGATATACACGGAATGTACTATGCTCATGGGTTTCCGTCGCTGTTTCTCAGTAAGTCGAATTTAACTTTAAACTCGTTTAAGTTTTTAGACTGGACGATCTCTTTGTCCAGGCTATTCCATAAGTCTATACTTCTGTAAGGAAAGCTATATTTCTTGATATCCTTCAAGCAGCTTGACTTTTTCAATTTCATTCCATGTCCTCTTGTTGCTCTCTTATCCCATACAAACAGATCCTCTTTGTCAATTTTATCTACTCCCACCATGGTCCTGAACACCGCAATCATGTCTCCCCGCTTTCTCCTTTCCTCTAACGAAGGCAAATCCAGTTTTTCCAGCCTCTCTCTGTATGACAGGTCTGTCAGACTGGGGACCATCTTGGTTGCTGTTCTTTGTATTCTCTCAATCTTGTTTATATCTTTCTTTTTGTGTGGGGACCACACTACCGCTGCATATTCTAACCTGGGGCGGATCATGGCCACTATCAATTTTTTCATCATTTCCTCATCCATATAATGAAATGCTACTCTTATGTTAGTCAAGAGCTTATAAGTCTCTCCAACTATCTTGTTAATGTGTTTTTCTGGTGACAAACTATCTTGGACTAGCACTCCCAAATCTTTCTCTTCTCTCCTTTTTGTGATTAATTCATTACCCAAAAAATAATTCAGTGATGGTCTCCTGGTACTTTTACCCATTTCCAATATTTTACATTTCTTTACATTAAATTTCATTTCCCATGTCCGGCTCCAATTGTGTATCCTATCCAAATCCTCCTGCAGTATTTTACAATCCTCCTCAGCCTCTATCTTCCTCAAGATCTTTACATCATCAGCAAACAGACTTGCATAACTGTTCACTCCATCTACCATATCATTTACATATATCAGGAACATTACTGGCGCCAACACTGAGCCTTGAGGGACTCCACTTGTTACTTCCTTCCATCCAGGCATCTTTTCCTTTATTACTGTCCTCATTTGTCTGTCTCTCAAAAAGTCTCTCATCCACTCCAACAGTTTCCCCTTTAGTCCTCCAATATATTCTAGTTTCCACATTAGTCTCTTATGAGGTACCTTGTCAATGGCTTTCTCTAAGTCTAAGTACACACAATCCACCCAATCATCTCTCTCCTGTACCACATCAATCGCTCTTGAGTAAAAGCTCAACAAGTTTGAAACACATGACCTTCCACTTCTGAATCCAAACTGACATTCAGCTAAAATATTCATCTCTTCCAGATATTTTATCCATCTGTCTTTCAGGATTCTCTCACACAATTTTGCGACCATGCTGGTTAAAGACACTGGTCTATAATTCAGGGGTTCTTCCCTGTTTCCTCCCTTGTAAATTGGTACCACATTTGCCCTCTTCCATTCTTTTGGCACTTTCCCCTCTTCCAGTGAGCATACAATTAAGCTGTGAATTTTATCCGCCAGTTGTTCTCTGCATTCCTTCAGTACCCAATTAGAAATTCCATCAGGTCCTGCGGCTTTCCTTACATCTTGAGTTTCCAGTAATTTATACACTTCCTGTACCTCCACTTTTATATCTTTCATCACCGGAACATTTCTAATCACTCCCTCCCCTTCCACAAGCTCCTTTTCTTTAGTGAAAACTGACTGGAAACGTTTGTTCATTATTTCTGCTTGCATTGCCGCATCCTTAAAGACCTCTCCTTCTACTTTCAGCTTGGTGATTCCTTCCTTTTGTTTCAGTTTGCCATTAACAAATCTATAAAACAGTTTGGGTTCATCCTTGCATTTGTCAATTATACCTTTTTCAAAATTCCTTTCTTCTTCTCTACGTATTCTTGTGTATTCATTTCTTGTTCTTTTATATTCTTCCTTTGTTCTGTCGTTACCTCTCTTTCTCCAATTGTTCCACGCCTTATCTCTCTCTTTTTTTGCTATCATACACTTTCTATTAAACCACTCCTTTTTCCTGTTTTCTTTCCCTCTTACTCTTGGTGTGTGTGTGTGTGTGTGTGTGGCTGGCAAGCATACGTATGTGTGTTACCACAATACTCCCTCTCCCCTCCGACAAAGAAAAAAACTAAATACACATTTGCTAATGTACAGCCGAGGAAAGTTCCGCATTATACACTTGCTCACCACTTCCAAGCAGTAAATGTGAGACAAATGTTATTGAAGCAGTAGCCAACATTCATCTATCTGGTAACTGTGTGAGAAGGATGGGGATGGAAGAGGGTGGGGTAGGAACTACCAGCTCCCCCAGCCTTCCTCCTCCCTTAACTCCTCCCCTCCCACACAGTGGTACCAGACATTTGAGCGACAGGCTACTGCTTCATTAGTGGTTGTCTCACGCATAAAGGTCTGAAACGGCAGGCAGGTGTATAAGGTGGAACTTTCCTCGGGTGTACATTATATGCTAAGACATTCAAACTAGTTAAAAACTTTACAAAATAAAAACAAAACCATTCCCCAAATAAAAGTAAACACACAAAAAAGTTAAAGTACATATACATTTATCCCCCAAACAATTATCATGAGCTCCTACAACACAGGATCAAAGTACACCTTTTATTTAATATAATTGTTAGCTAAAAAAAAATGATACCAATATACAGTATATTCTAATCATTTCACATTGCCTGAAAATAATCTGGATGCATGACTGTTCTGCCAGAAGCCGTTAAGTATCCATCAGGGTTGAAACTTCCTGACTTTTGGGATTCTGGAGTAGGAGAGACATCTGTCGTGTTGGGGAGGGATGGGATAGGAGAGGGGGATGGTGACTGTGGTGGGGGCCGATCCTCTGGTGAAGAATAATGACTGGGGGATACCAGTTGAGTTGGGAGTGAGACAGGTGGTTCACAGTCCTGGTCTAGTACAATGATGGGTGGGGATTGTCAATGGAAAGATTGGCGAGGAGTCATTGGTGGGTTGTGAGGGTCGAAGGGGGTTAAGGGGTTGTGTAGGAGGTGGATGAGATGGTGCACGTTGGGTGATCGGGGGCAATGGAAGAGCAGATAATGAAAGAGGGGGGAGGGGACGGTTAGATGGGTTGGAAGACTGTTGGAAGTAAGGTGGGTGGTTGGATGATGGATGAGATGGGAGCTGGGAAGTGTTCACTGGGCCAGGAGATTGTTAGGGAATTGAGGGTTGAGGGGATGGATAAGGTGGTGGAAGTTGCTGAATAGGGACGTGGGCAGGCTTTACCCTGTCCAGAGAGACTGTCTGATGGTAACCATGGTGTTCAACCATGATATGCTTATCTGTGCGAGTTATGACACGGTACAGGCCGATATATGGGTATTCCGGTGGGCCCTTGTGGGCATCCTGATGAATAAACACACTCTCGGCAGTCTATAGGCAGGCAGCATGTGCGTAGGACGGGATGGTGGCATGTGAGGTGGCATTGGTTGCAGGTTGGCCATAGCCTGGCAGAGGGCAGGGAGAAAGGATAGTGAGTAGCTGTTGACTGCCTCCTGTGCGAACTGTCCAGGCAGCCGGAGGACCTCCCCATAAACTAGTTCCGCTAATGAATTTTGCAGCTCCTCTTTGTTGGTGACCTGCAGTGTAAGGAGGATAATGGGGAGGGCATCCACCCAATTAACTGCATTGGCGCGGGTGCGGAGTGACTCCTTCAGGCGCCTGTGGAAACGTTCCACCATGCCATTTGATTGTGGATGGTAGACGGTTGTATGCTGCCCAAGAAATTCAGCATCTCTCGCCAAGCCCAGGATTCAACCTGAACACCCTGGTCGGTGATAATGGTGTGAAGGGCCCCAAAGCATGCCACCCAACTAGCCAGGAAGTAGTGGGCTATCCGTTCTGCTGTGCTGTCTTTCATAGGTGTTGCCTCTGCCCACCACATGACACGGTCCACCATGGTCAGCAAGTATCTGCAACCGCGGGAGGCCGGTAGAGGTCCAACAATATATATGTGCACTGTGTGGAAGTGAAGTTAGCAGGGGAGTGAAAGATAAAAATGGTAGATTACTAGTGGAGAAGGGAGAAAAAGTGAGCAGATGGAGAGAACACTTTAAGGAATTGTTGAACGCAGAGGATGGAAGTAATGCGAGTATAAGTGGATGGGGAATGGCTGGGAGGAGGAGGGAGGTGAGAAGACAGGAAGAAATCAGTAGGATAGAAGTTGTGGAAGCAATGAAGAAAGTTAAATCGGGGAAAGCCCCAGGAATTGATGGAGTGTGTGGTGAAATGCTGAAGCATGGGGAAGAGATAGTAGTAGAATGGATGTGGAAGATGTGCAGATTGGCCTGGGAGGAAGGTAGAGTCCCGGAGGATTGGAAGTCAGGTATAATTACTCCCTTGTACAAAGGAAAAGGGGAAAAAGAAGTGTGTGGTAATCATAGGGGCATTTGTCTTCTTAGTATAATAGGAAAAGTGTATGGTAGGATACTTATAGACAGAGTTAGAGAAAGAACAGAGAAATTAGTTGGAGAAGAACAGGGAGGCTTTAGGAAGGGAAGAGGTTGTGTAGATCAGATATTCATTCTTAGATCTTTAGTGGAAAAGTTTCTAGAGAAGGGAATGAAGTTGTATGCGGCTTTCATGGATTTGGAGAAAGCATATGACAGGGTGGATAGACAAGGATTGTGGAAAGTGTTAAGAATATATGGAGTAGATGGGAAGTTGTTGAATGCTGTGAAGAGTATGCACGATGGTGAGAAGGCTGCAGTGCGTGTGGATGGTGAACTAAGAGAATTTTTCTCTTTGAAAGTTGGTTTGAAACAGGGATGTGTCATGTCTCCATGGTTGTTCAATCTGTACATGGATGGGGTAATAAAAGAGGTACAAGGTAGGGTAGTGGATGTTGGAGTGGCCCTGGTGAGAGAGGATAGTGTTTGGAAACTCCCTGTACTGTTGTTTGCAGATGATACTGTGTTGTTGGGTGAAGACGAAGGGGAGCTGCAAGGCTTGGTGGATGAGTTTGAGAGAGTGTGTAAGAAACGGAACCTAAAGGTGAATGTAGGGAAGAGTAAAGTGATGGTCTTTGAGCGAGGTGAAGTTAGTGAATGTACAGCGAGGTTAGATGGTGAGGAATTGGAAAATGTGAGTACGTTTAAGTATTTGGGTAGTGTGATGAGTAAGGATGGAGGTTTGGAGGGTGAAGTGCTTGAAAGGGTACAGCAAGGATGAAAGGTTGCTGGTTCCTTGAAAGCAGTGATAAGAAACAGGGAAGTGAGCATGGATGTCAAAAAGTTACTACATGACAGTATTGTGACACCAACTCTAACGTACGGAAGTGAAGCTTGGACATTGTTGGAAGGACACAAGTCAAGAGTGAGAGCAGTGGAAATGAGTTATTGAAGAGGAGCCTGTGGAGTCACGTGGAGAGACAGGCTGACGAATGAGGATATAAAGGAGCGTTGTGGTGTTCATGTGGATGTGATAGGAAGCGTTATGAGGAACACACTGAGGTGGTTTGGCCATGTGGAGAGGATGGAGGGTGAAAGACTGACGAAGAGAGTGTATGTGAGTGAGGTGGAGGGGGGAAGAGGGAGGGGGAGGCCGAGGATGAGATGGAGGGATGGGGTGGAGAGGTATATGAGAGAGGGGGGGGTGAGTTGGGAGCAGGGCAGTGAAATGGCGGGGGACAGGGCGACTTGGAGGCGATTTGTTTGTGGCCACCCCAAACGGGACTGAGGCGTCTGGCAATAGATAGATAGATAGACTGTGTGGAAACACTGAGTCAGTTAGAGGATGATTTGAAGTGGTATTTTCGTATGTTCGCGCATTTTGGTTGCTTGGCAGATAAGATAGGTGTGTGTCCACTGTTTGATGTCACGCTTCATGTGCAGCCACACAGCCCATTTGCCAATGATCCATTGTGTACCTCATATCCCTGGATGTGCCAGGGAGTGGTAATGTTGGAAAATATGCTGGCGGTGATGTTGTGGGATATATGGGCAAGGCTGGCCACACAAGATATCACACCACAGTTTATGAGGGGAGCCTGGAATATTTACTTGTTGAAACTGGAGTGCTGTGGCACTTTCCCGTAAAGTCTGCAGTTCAGGGTCCACCTGCTGGGACACTGCCAGAGCTACATAATCAATAAGCGTGTCTGCAGGGATGATAGCAGAAACTCCACATGACAGTGCGTCGGCCACCGTGTTCTCCTCTCCTTTAATGCAGCGGATATCTGTCGTATACTCTGAGATGTAGGCTAGTTGTCTGGATATCCTCGGTGCGAAGTTGTCTCTGCTTTGGTTCATAACGTATGTTAGCGGTTATGGTCAGTCAGGATATGAAATTCTCTTACCTCCAGGAAGTGACAGAAGTGTTGAACAGCTTCCTATATCGCTAGTAGTTCCCTGTCGAAGGTGATGTATTTCGTTGACTGTGTTCCAAGTGCTTACTGAAGATGGCAATGGAAGTGAGAATGACTTATATCTCCTGCTGCAGTAAGGCACTCACTGCAGCTGATGATGCATCTGTAATAAGGATTGTATGTGCATTTGGAGCTGAGTGTGCTAGCAGTGTGAGGTCTGCTAATTGCGCCTTGATGATATGAAAAGCCTCCTCAGACTTTGTAGTCCACACTAGTGGTTTGGTTGGAGTCTTCTTCATCCCCTTCAGGAGGTCACTGAATGGTGCTAAGATGTCTGCTATATGAGGAAGGAACCTGTGGTAATAATTGACCATCCCAAGGAACTCCCTGTGCTTGTGTCCTGTGTTTGGTTTAGGGAACTCCTTGACAGTGATGACCTTCTGCAGGAGGGGGGGAGAAACCTGCAGCAGAAGCCCTGTGGCTAGGTAAGTCCAATGCTGGAGCTTCAAGGATACATTTGGATGGGTGGATCTTCAGCCATACTCCAGCAGGTGGTCGAACAACTGCTGTAGGTGATTCTCGTGTTGCTGGTGTGAGGCAGAGGTGATGAGGACAACATCAATGTACACCATAACCCCATCTAGTCCCTGCACTACCTGATCCATAAATCTCTGGAAAGTCTGAGCAGCATTACATAAACCAAAGTTCATCCTAGGAAACTCAAAGAGGCCGAAGGGAGTGGTAATGGCAGTCTTTGGGATATCCTCTTCAGTTACCGGGATTTGGTGGAAGGTCCGGATTAGGTCCATCTTTGAGAAAATCTCTCACCCATGAAGGGTGTTATGGAAGTCCGTGATGTGTGGTATTGGGTATCTGTCAAGGCGCGTCATTGCATTTAGAGTTCTGTAATCCCCACACGGCCTCCATTTACCGGCCTGTGCATTGGGGACCATGTGCAGTGGAGATGCCCAACAACTCAATGGACGATGGGTGAACCCCTCCTGCAGCATCAGTTCATACTCCTTCTGCGGTGACTGCAGGCACTCCAGTGACAGGCGGCGTGGGCTGGCAAAACAGGGTGGGCCAGAGGTAATTATAGTGTGGGTAATGTTGTGAGATACCTTCTTTGGCTGATGACTAGGTGTTATGATGAGTGGATACTGCTTAAGGAGCGCATCATAAGAGGATGCCGGCTGGAGGTGGGTGACACATGGTGTTTGTAGCTCGCATAGTGCTGCATGGATGTTGTAGTTTGTAGGTCTGTGAACCAGGCAACATAACTTGAGTCCACTAGGAGGTCATGGGCCTTCAGGAAATCTACGCCCATGATATGTTAGCTTACATCTGTGATCTCAAAAGGCCAGGTGAATGTTTTGTTTGGTGCTGGGGTGAGATGTAGGGTTTTTGTGCCGTAGGTAACAATAGGGGTCCTGTTGGCAGCAAAGACATCATAAGAGGGGTGGTCATCTGGGACTTCATGTCTCAACAAAGGCAACACACTGACAGCTGCATCCGTGTCAACCAGCAAACGGGTCCCAGATATCAGGTCAGCCACCCACAGGAGTGTGTGGGAAGAGGATGTTGTGGATGTGGGGGGAAGGTAGTTTACCACCCCCCGCCTAGTCCATTTCCCGACCACTCACATGGTGGGGCACAGCTGCGTGCTTGCACCCCAAAACGGCAATGATAAAAACAGTACTAGTGCACATTATCATGAGAAGTCCCATGTGTGGGCGTAAGGCGGCCCTCAATA
Organism: Coenobita brevimanus; assembly: GCF_032717465.1. Classification (NCBI taxonomy): domain Eukaryota; kingdom Metazoa; phylum Arthropoda; class Malacostraca; order Decapoda; family Coenobitidae; genus Coenobita; species Coenobita brevimanus. The sequence goes on from NC_136977.1 coordinate 16,288,624, forward strand.
TTTTCTAGGGGAGATACAATTATATTTTGCATCACTGTGCAAACATGATGGGTGAGAGTAGCACTGGAGGGAGGGCAATGTGGGGCTGTGATGTAGCTTTCAACATTTTTGAGGCAAGATAACACTTTAAAGAGCATGTCATCAATTTTATTTATGCAATTCTTGTCACTGGGATTGTGATCATGTTCCCTTTGTGGGACATTACTGACCTAAGTATTTATTGCTTTAACAGATGGCAAACTGTTAGCATGAAGGACCATCGATGGGGTCACGTGGCCTGTAGTAGGGGTAAGCATGAGAGTGTATAGTTGATATGTACATTGCAAATATTCCTGTAATGGGAGGTCTGCATGTAGAGCAGCTAAGTGGAGCCGAATGCCAGGTGGCATTAACTGAAGGTGGCAATGACGTAGAAGGGCATCTGGTAAAGGAATTTCTGTTGCAGAGTTAAGTGCCTCCATATGTGTTAAGAGTGTGGAAGGATGGTGTCTGTCGAGCTGAATATTGTCCAGCTCCTTGAGGTAGGGCATTTTGGCTCTCCCAAGGGCTTGCAGCCGGGCTTGCTTAACCCTTTACCCGCGGGCCGTCACTACCGTAACGCTCGTTACGTAAGTACCATACCGCAGGGCGTCTCTTCTGTGATCCAGGGTGTTTTTAAAATCACCCAGGCGTTCAAGTGCGGTCATGTACCATCTATCAGTACTGCCAGTGTGTAGCTATAGGCAGCGCTGCTAATACAGCTAATACTCACATCCAGTGTTATCAATTTAGCCATTTTTCTGTGTTTGCCTCGCCTCCCCACCTCCCTTCCCTTACCCCAAACTCTACCTAGCTACAGCCTGTCCGCGCAATGCAACTCCCGGCCATTTTTTTCCATTTGCTTTTTCCATTGAAATGTGCCCTACGCCCTGTTCTCATACTAAAAAATATATAAAAACAAGGGAAAAGGGTAACTGATACTGCCATTGGCCATGAAATAGCTAATTCATCACCTGACTGCACATCATGTGCACTTGGTCACTAATTTTCCCTGGTCATTACCCACTGAAATGTCTCTTATGATCTATTCTCATACTAAAAAATATGTATAAAAAAAAGGGAAAAGACTAAGCGATACTTCCATGGACTTGGAAGTAGCTACTTTATCATGTATTGTCTAGATTTCCTGCTATCCACATGGGAGGGGCACGGAGCTGTCCAGCCATCCCCACGGGTAAGGGGTTAAGTGCAGTACTGTACATCGACAGCAGATGAATCGCCATTTGATGTGAGCTTGCAGCTGTCTTCGAAGTCCTGAGGTGGGTAGGGCTCCATCACTTCAGTGCATGTCCCCGCTTATTGGCCAACTTCAGTAGGTGGAGGAAGAGGAGGAGGAGTTCTTTGACCTTTGCTTGGTGGCCGTGTTAGCCACCAGACCATGGGGGATACCTGTACACCTACTACAGCCTGGTGGATTATGATGCCAGTTTGTAATACATTGGGTGGTAAGTGTACTGTTTTTTTCTTTAATAATTTTTATTGCTTATGAACTGATTTCTTAGTGTTCAGGATTATACTGCTTATTCCAATGTGTATTTTGATGTCTATGAAGAGCCAAAAGACCAAAGATTACTGCCAAAATTAGGAGGGATACTGTGCATGTTTTTTTTTTTTTTTTAATGTATTGTTTTCTTAGTGTTTAGGATTATGGTGTATATTGTAATATATGTCTTGATGTTTAACACCTTAACCGCGGGGCGTGACGCTTGGGAGCAAGGGATCATACCGAGGGGAGTCACTTTTCTGATTCTGTGTTATTTTGAATTCGCCAGTACTGCCAATGTCCAACACTAGTCAGCACTCCTAATCTCATCTGTACTCCCATCCATTGTTGACAATTTAGCCATTTCTCCCCGTTCTTGACTCCCCTCCCTACCTCCCCTCCATTACCCTATCCTCTCGCCTGCCCGGCTGTGCTGCGCTAAGTAAATCTTCCCCGGAATTTTCCACTGATTTCATCCACTGAAATAAGTCCTATGCCCTATTCTTATACCAAATAATATATACAAAAAAGAAATAAGGTAAGTGATAGTGCCATACACCTGGAACTGGCTAATTATCACCTGACAACACCTCACGTGCACTCGTTCGCTAATTTTCGCTGTTTATTTCCCCTTGAAATATGCCGTATAATCTATTCTCGTAATAAAAATATATATAAGAAAAGAAGGGAGAAGCCTAAGTGATATTTACATTCACCTGGAACTACCTAATTTATAATGTATTGTCAAGATTTCCTGCCAATTATTTCATAGCGTATATAATAGCAGCTGTCACCACGCTGACATTGGAAGCATTGCACTCCCCCAGGCCACCATAGTATTCAGTTTACTGTCTTCTTTCAAGGTGAAAGCACGTTGGATTAGAGCCTGTCCAATTCCGCCGCTTTTTAGCCCCATGCAAAGGGCCCTGTGACCTCTACCCGCTACTAAACCTCGTGTGGAAAGGGGTAAAGGGCTAAGTGGCTGCCGTGGAACGTGAACTGGCTAATTTATCAATGAAAATGATGGACAGTGACTACGATCTTTCTGGTGAGTAAAACCGTGCAAGTGGAAATGTAAATAATGTGTAAACAAGTGAAAGCAATGAATGCAAATATAACTGAACAATGGAAAATAGTTTTATAAGTTACTGCAAGTGACAGTGCATAACACAGTGTAAATAAAATAGAAATGTAAATAATGTAAATAAAATAGAGAACGTAAATAGAAATGTAAATGAGTAGTACTATAAGAATACGAGTATATATACTAGGAGTAATGAAAGTGAAAGTTTCACTCTAGCATGTATGAATACTGTGAGTTATGAAAGTGGAAGTGAAAGTGACAGATTCGCTCTCAACGTTAGTATACAGGACGAGAAAGTGAATGCTATGTATTTTACTGAAAGAGAAATTGAATGCCTACAGTGACAATAAACTACTATTACTGAAGGAAACTTACGGATAAAGACTGCAGATATATATAATTGTTATATAGTAATAGAGATATAAAGTGTGAGTGTTTTTATGAATAATAAATGACAGAACACCAGCGGCGAACGAGCGCAGGTTGGAAGGTCATATGCACTTGTAATTTTCATTTCACATTTTTTTTTTTTTTTTTTTTTTTTGAGTATGGATTCCAAACTATTTGAAAATCACAGAACAGTGTTTCTACCGATAATATCAGGCTGTGGTAATCATATTACAGGTTGTCGGGAACTGTAAAGTGGAGACTTCGTTACCCAACTTCAGAGGTCTTCACAAGTCCAACGGTACTCAACAAAGGCTCAACAAACATCCCAGGAGAAAGCTGAAGGTATGTGCCATATGCATATGTAATTTTAATATTGTAGGACTAATAAATGATTTTTGGCAAATATTTTTTGAGAGTCTGTCGGAGCGCGAATATGACCGCGGGACAAGCAAGTCAAGCCAAAACAACCCCGCGGTTTAAGGGTTAAAAACAGACAAAAGACCTTAGAACAATTAGGGCGCTGCACTTTTTTTTTTTTTAACGCATCATTTTCTTTGTGTTTAAGATTATACTGCATATTCCAATGTGTGTTTTGATGCTTAAAAACACCCAAAAGACCACAGAACACTGCAAAAATGAGGAGTACAGTACTGTGCACATTGGAAGACTTTTTTTTTTTTCTTCTTCTTTATGCATTGTTTTCTTAGTGTTTAGGATTATAATGCATATTGCAATGTGTGTTTTCATCCATTCATTCATTGCCAGACGCCATGTATCCCAAACGGGGTGGCCAAGGGCTTAGAGTTAATTGTTTCACAGGGAGGGGCACTAATCCTCCACCAACCCCACGTCTGCCAAAAGACCTTAGATCACTGCCAAAATTAGGGAGGGGCACTGTACATATTAGTAGTTTTTTTTTTTTTTTTTTTTTTTTTTTTTTTTTAGGATTCTACTGCATATGGCAATGTGTGTTCTGATGTCTAGAAACAGCCAAAAGACCGCAAAACACTGCCAAAATTAGGCGAGCTACTGTGCATATAGGTTGGGTATGGGTACAGTAGAGGATATTGTGCCGCATCCGGACACTGCCTATAACTGGTCATGCCTTTGGCTCTATTATGACAGATAATCAAGGGATTACTGTATTTGGTGATATTTAGATAACAAAGTTTATAAAGTGAATAATCAAAATTAAATGAAGTGAAGTTCAAAACAGTATCAACTGCATATTCAGATTTACTATAACAACACCCTTGTTACAGAAGTTGGAGATGGTAACCAGGAAAACAAAATGGGGATATTTCAGTAGAAGGAGAGATTTGGGATTCTGTAAGGAACAGGGCTTAAGGGGATACTGACTGGAGAAAAAGTGAACAGAATTCAAATTAGCACTAGGATCTTGGATGCTGGTGAAATATTAGGCTGAGCCTGCACTTCTCTGCTGATGACCACATTTAGTTAATAATATATATATATATATATATATATATATGGTAGTTCTGCTCTCGAGTGTCTGCCCTTTCCTCTCTTCCATTCTTCTTTCCTTCCATCCTCTTCTGTCTTTCTATCCTTCATTCTTTCCTTGTCCTTCTACCTACGGGTGACTTTACACTCCCTCTTCTGTCTTTCTTTCCTTCATTATTTCCTTTTCCTTCTGCCTGTAGGTGACTCTACACTAAGTGACAAGCCAAATGGTTTACTGTACACCAGGAAACCATTTACTATGCTGGGTGGTAACCATATAGCCAAATTTTGGCACCTGGTGGTTTAGTGGGTAATTACTGCACTCCAGTCGGATTGAACCAGTGAAGGTTTATATCCAAGGGATGGTTGGGGTTGATTGCTTATGTAATGCCACTCAGGGATGAGTGAGGCTGGTCACTCACATCTTAAATGTCGAGACCAACTGTCTAGCCCCGGGCTCCTACGCTCCTCATGGGGCAATGTAGGATTCGATGATGGATGGATGGATGGATGATATATAGTGGTAGGTGGGGACGCTCACCATCCACTCACTTGATGTGTTGCTGCTCTCGGGTGTCTGTCCTTTCCTCTCTTCCATCCTTCTTTCCTTCCATCCTCTTCTGTCTTTCTATCCTTCATTCTTAGTCCTTCTGCCTACGGGTGACTTTACACTCCCTCTTCTGTCTTTCTTTCCTTCATTCTTTCCTTTTCCTTCTGCCTGTGGGTGACTCTACACTGAGTGACAAGCCAAATGGTTTCCTGTACATCAGGAAACCATTTACTACACTGGGTGGTAACCATTTAACCAAATTTTGGCACCTGGTGGATTAGTGGGTAATTATTGTGCTTCAGTTGGATTGAGCCGGTGAAGGTTTATATCCAAGGGATGGTTGGGGTTGATTGCTCATGTAATGCCACTCAGGGATGAGTGAGGCTGGTCACTCTCATCTTAAATGTCGAGACCAACCGTCTAGCCCCGGGCTCCTATGCTCCTCTAGGGGCAATGTAGGATTGGATGATGGATGATGGATGGATATACAGTATATATATACATATATATATATATATATATACAATATATATATTGTTACGCTGTCCGCCTTTCCGTTCCCACGGGTGCAGCCGTTACAGCTGGGCTAGGGGATTATGCAGTATCCGTGTCATTCGCGCAGTTTAAATTAGCGAGTGTTACAAGTTCTTCTGTTTCTTTCGTTCCCGCCACTGAGGGTAATTTTATTTCATACCATGCTGAGTATGCATTTGATTATTTTGATTGTCTTACGTGAGCTACCAGTATAATTAATGATGTTTTGCTTGCATTAAAAGTATCAATTCATTGAAGAGAGAGAGAGAGAGGGGCACGAATTTAAATTCCTTGTTAATTAATCTGATTCATGCGTTCGCGCTTGGCTGCACACAAGCCAGCCTTTGTGCAGTGTCTTCCCAACCAGCTTCAGTATAGGGTGGTGGTACACTCTCTCTCTCCCCAGTCATTTTTATGCCGAGCTGGCGTTTTTGTTTAAGTTTATTTTTACTCATTTGTTTGTTGACTGAGGAAAGTAGTTATTTTATTTTGTTTTTGTAACCGTGTTGTCTTTGGAGGGCCAGTTTGGCTCACCGTGGTCCTCTCGCTGCCTTTGTTAACGTTCCCCAACACACGTACATACACACACACCCCTAACCCCTACACAGTTAATCCCATCTCTTTGCACAAGGCTAGTGAGAACCATCGTGAGCTATTAACTGCGTTCCCCCTTGGACATGGGTTAAGTAGAAATTCGTCACCACCGGAAGTAAGTGGGAGGTGTTCCTGTAGACTGTCTCGGGTGGTATTACTTCCGGTAGTGACGATAGTAGGCTAGATCCATAGGTAGGTTGTTCCGTTTGTTAGTCAAAGTACAGAGTGTTGCGTTTAAGTTTTTCCGTTGCGCAGTTTTTCTCTAGTTTGCGAAGCGTGAGTGCCGGGGTCTGCGTTACTTTTGCAACGCAGTGGAGGCCGATCATCTAAGGCTGCCTTGTGGTCTTTTTTTGTAATAGCCCCGGGCTGGCGCTACCGTAACAGTGGCGACCTCGCATCAGGATATCCTAGCAGTGCCTTCTTCTTGCTAGGATATCGTTACCTTGGCATTCTCTGTGCTTTGAGGTGAAGTTGATGTGTGTGTAGTTTCTCAGTCAGCATTAGTATTTCATTATTCAGTACTGCCATTGATTTGTCACCATGGAGTCACGCGTGTCTACACCAGATCGCGTACGTGCTGAGTCACCTGTGGATATGGAACAACGAGAGGCACATACCAAAGATACTCCCCGTGTGAGCCCTGAGTTTAACCATGGTGCTGAGCTGCCTCGTTTCGCTACCCCACTATTACCATCTATGATGCCGCCGAGCCAGTTTAGAGCAGTTCCCCCAGGTATGTCTAGTGCTTTCCCTGGAGTTGTTCATTCCACTCCCATATACTCTGGAGTCTTGTCACCGGAGGCCCAGTTGCAGTTGGAATTGAAAAAGATGGAAATGCAGCGTGCCAGAGAAGAGATGGAGTTGCAGCATGAAAAAATGCGATTTGAGCTGGAGAAGACTCGCTTGGAGGTGACTGCTAATAGACCTACTTCAGATACCCATACCTCAGGCCGTGCAGAGGATAGGGAGAGTTGGTTCTCAAGGAGTCTAAAATTAGTGCCAGCGTTTGATGAGTTGAAGGTGACAGAATGGTTTGTCAGGTTTGAAAAGAAGGCTAGGGAGTTTGAGTGGCCCAGGCAGCGCTGAGTGGGCTTGGTATCTAATGTGCTGAAGGGAAAAGCTTTGGAAGTGTATAATATGTTGAGCCCTGAGGATGTAGATGATTATGATGAATTTAAAGCAGCCATCCTGAAGGCATATGAACTTAGACCAGAGGCTTATCGGTTGTTGTTCCGTGGTGCTCGGAAAAAACCTGCTGACACCTATATGGCCTACGCCAGGTATCTGGAGCAGACGTTAGACGAGTGGTTGCTGAGTGAGAGCGCCACTTCGTATAACGATGTGCGTGAACTGCTTTTGATGGAACATTTTACCAACATGGCTGACAAAGAAATTGGTGTTAAAATTAGGGAGAAGAGATTTAAGACCTTGAAGGAAGCAGCGACGTGGGCTGATGACCGGGTTTTGGCCTTGCGGAGTATGGGGGTCAAGTATGCTAATTTTCAGTATTCCAGGGAGAGGACTGTGAGTGGCCCTGCCTGGGATAAATCTTCCGTGAATCAGTCCAAGGGAAGTACAGAGGAGAAAAAGAATTCTGGGAGAAAGAGCCCTGTATCCAGTTCGAAGCTACTTTGTTACTTTTGCAAACAGAGTGGGCCTAACTGCCCTAAGTGGAAGGCCTCCCAAAATGCCAAACCAGTGGCACTAGTTGTAGGTTCGAGTCAGGTGAACGAGAGGAGTTGGGAGAGTGGTAACGGTGAGGGAGAAGTCTGTGGAAAGCTGGAGTGCAGCCGGCTGTGCTCGCTGCCAGCTCAGGCTGAAAAAGTTACCCAACATGCTACGCCACCTCCGGATGAACTGCCTCAGAAATCGTCCCTAGACTGGTGTAAACCTTTTATGTGTCACGGCACAGTGAAAATTCATGGGATCAGTTATCCAGTTACTGTGGTTCGTGATACTGGTGCACAACAGTCTGTGTGCAGAAACGTGACTGGAGGGCCTGTAAACTCAGGGAAGTATGTGCTGTGTAGAGGCATGAACTCAGATGAATACTATGATTATGTTCATGTGGAACTCGATTGCCCCATTGTTCAGGCTGCAGCTCAAGTAGCTGTTGCTGATGTAATGCCAGTAGAGGGGGTTGATTTTCTGCTGGGGAACGACCTGGCTGGGGAGAAAGTATTTCCATCTCTTCCCCCACCAGTTGTTGTGGCAGAGAAGTGTTTTGACGCCCCAGAAATTGGTATTGAAGTTGATGCAGAAGTGGAAGCCATGTTCCCAGTCTGTGCAATTACAAGATCTATGGCACAGGTTGCAGCCTGGGAGGAAGAACTGGCGAAGTCACAGGTTCTTGGGGTCGACTGTGATGAGGCAGGGCCACCAATGGAGGAACCTAGTGAGCAGAGTGTTGCTGTAGTGGGTGAGGAGAGTGGGAATGCGTGCATGGGCGCCGCCCCACTTCCCACTCAGGACACTAGAGGTGGTGCTGAGTGTGTCTGTGTGGAGACTGAACCCAGCCCACCGACTGAATTAGAAGAATTTCAGGACGCTGGGGTCGACTGCGGGGATGCAGGACCACCGTCAAACGCGCCTGAGGAACAGAGTGTCACTGTTGAGGGTAGAGGTGATGATGTCAGTGTGGAGTCAGACATTCCTCCCCCTGTCGAGTGTACTAGAGGTGACGCTGAGATTGATCGCCCTTCGCAATCCAGTGTCCCGACCAGTCCCTTATCTCAGTCCTCAGTAGAGCTGGCGGGTGTTGGGTCAGCAGAATTGAGGGTGAAGCAACAGGAGGATGTAACATTAAAGCCCTTGTTTGCTCGAGTAGGGGAAGAAAGAAGTATGGAGTGTGGTAAGGAGGAGTTCCTGATTAAAGACAATGTTTTACATCGCCGATGGACGCCCACTGGATGGAGGAGTGGGTGAGTTAGTGCAGGTGGTGGTGCCTGTGCAGTATAGGGTGCTGTTAATACAGTTAGCACATGAGGGACCTTTAGCAGGTCACTTGGGAAACAGGAAGACAGTGCAGCGCTTAAGATATAACTTTTGGTGGCCAAGTATGCCGGGACAAGTAGCTGCGTACATCAAGAGCTGTCACACGTGTCAGATAGTGGGCAAGCCTAATCAAGTTCTTCCTGTGGCCCCTTTGACTCCCATTCCTGCAGTTGAACCTCCGTTTACCCGGGTAATCATTGATATCGTGGGCCCTTTACCTCCTACTTCTGCTGGAAACAAGTATTTGTTAACCATAATGGATGTTACAACGCGATACCCAGAGGCTATACCAATCAGAAGCATGCAGGCGAAGTCAGTAGTCAAGCAACTCATCCTGTTCTTTACTCATTTTGGCCTGCCCAAGGAGTTGCAGTCAGACCGTGGAGTAAATTTTACATCTAATTTGTTTAAGCAGACAATGACAGAGTTGGGCATCAAACACATTTTGTCCAGTGCCTACCATCCGCAGTCACAAGGTGCCCTGGAGAGGCATCATCAGACCTTAAAGACAATGCTGCGCACCTTCTGCTATGATAGTGGAAAGGATTGGGACCTAGCGGTACCCTTTGTTATGTTTGCAGTGAGAGAGGTACCAACTGAGTCATTTGGGTTTTCACCCAATGAGTTAGTGTTTGGGCACAGAGTTCGTGGTCCCTTGGATGTGGTGCGAGAGGCCTGGAGCAACAACAAATCTGCCAACCAGGAATCCATGCTTGACTATGTCTGCCACACTCGGGAGAGACTGCATTGCGCTTTAGAGCTTGCCCGTGACCATCTAATCGGGGCTCAAGCGAAAATGAAGGCTCATTACGATAAGAAGGTCAGAAGTCGTGAGTTTAAGCAAGGAGATGAAGTTTTGGCACTGCTGCCCATGCAAGGAAAACCTCTGGCGGCTAGATTCAGTGGTCCTTATATTGTGAAGAAGAGAGTTGGGGAACTTGACTATCTAATTGTTACCCCAGATAGGCGGAAGAGTACTCAGTTGTGCCACATTAATATGTTGAAGCCATACTACCGCCCAGTTGATTCTCATTGTGGGATGACTGCTGATGTCTCTCACCTGGGATGTGAAGGACTGGGAAGGGAGGACGTGGCATCAAAGGAACGTGCTGTGGAGGGAGCTGTTGGTGCCGGTGATGTGAGTAGTGGACCAGGGTTACAGCCACAGTCCCTGGAAGGTGACTTTGGAGTGGACGTTAAGGGAACCAGGGATAAGAGCGCTCCTGTAGTTCTGGCGGTTGGTAGTGGGTTGGAGGAGCAGGAGGAAGTGCTTAGTCGTGGTGAGATGTTACCAGCTGACCTATGGGAGGGCAATGGTTATGCAGCTCTGGTGGAGAAATTGCGACACCTTGATCCAGTAAAGCGAGAAGAGCTGTGCAACAGATTATGGAAACATCCGAAAGTTTTTGGAGATTCACCGGGATTGACAACTTGGGCTACTCATGACATTGACGTTGGGGATAGTAAGCCTGTAAAATTAGCTCCCTACCGCATCAACCCTATCAGACAGAAAGCTCTCGATAATGAGATCAAGTATATGTTGGACCATGGATTGATCAAGAGGAGTTTCAGTGAGTGGAGTTCACCGGTTACCTTACAGCCGAAGCCAGATGGGAAGGTTAGGTTGTGTGTGGACTTCCGGAAGGTTAACTCACTGTCTAAGACCGATGCTTATCCCTTGCCTCGGGTCGATGGCTCCGTGGACAAGGTGGGAAATGCCACTTATATCACCAAACTTGACTTAGTAAAAGGATACTGGCAGGTCCCGCTGACGGAACGGGCTAAACAAGTGGCTAGCTTTGTTGTCAGTGGTGCAGTATATCAGTGCCAGGTGATGCCTTATGGATTGAAGAATGCTCCAGCCACTTTCCAGAGGCTTATGGATAAAGTGGTGGATGGCATACCTAATTGTGTCATTTACATCGATGATGTCATTGTGTATGACACCAAGTGGGAGGAGCACCTTGATCATGTGGAAATGCTCATTAAGCGGTTGGAGGAAGCTGGCTTAGTAGTCAACTTGGACAAGTGCGAGTTCGTACGTGCTAAGGTCCAGTACCTTGGATTTGTTGTAGGACATGGGCAAGTGGCTCCACCTCGGGCTAAGGTGGATGCCATTTCCAACTTTGCAGCACCCCAGTGTCGCCGTGCCCTCCAGCGATTTTTGGGTATGATCGGCTATTACCGAAGATTTATTGGGAATTACTCCACAGTGCTTGCCCCTCTTACTGACTTATTGCGCAAGGATAAGAAGTGGCAGTGGACAGCCGAGTGTGAGCAAGCTTTTACTACTGTTAAGTCTCTGCTGTGCCACCACCCTATATTGCGTGCACCAGATTTTGACAAATCTTTTGTGCTGGCAGTTGATGCTAGCCGAGTAGGGGTAGGAGCAGTGTTGATGCAGCTGGATGAGGGCCAGGTTGAACATCCCATATCATACTTCTCAAAGAAGTTTAACAGAGCCCAGAAGAACTATTCCGTCATAAAGCAGGAGTTATTAGCGATTATCCAGGCCCTGCAACACTTTGCTGTCTACCTGCCCCCTTTTGGCCCTGTGATCAAGATTTATTCAGACCATCATCCCCTGCAGTTTTTGAACAAGTTTAAATTTAAGAACCAGCATTTGACCCGCTGGAGTTTGCTTTTGCAAGAGTACAATTTAGAAGTTAGGCATATTAAAGGGACTGATAACGTAACTGCTGATTGTTTATCCAGGGAGGGGTCAGGGTCTTGATTCGAAAATTTTGATCCAGGGCTCAAAATTTTCCCTTGGGGAAGGGCGTGTTACGCTGTCCGCCTTTCCGTTCCCACGGGTGCAGCCGTTACAGCTGGGCTAGGGGATTATGCAGTATCCGTGTCATTCGCGGAGTTTAAATTAGCGAGTGTTACAAGTTCTTTTGTTTCTTTCGTTCCCGCCACAGAGGGCAATTTTATTTCATACCATGCTGAGTATGCATTTGATTATTTTGATTGTCTTATGTGAGCTACCAGTATATTTAATGATGTTTTGCTTGCTTGCATTAGAAGTATCAATTCACTGTAGAGAGAGAGAGAGAGGGGCACGAATTTAAATTCCTTGTTAATTAATCTGATTCATGCGTTCGCGCTTGGCTGCACACGAGCCAGCCTTTGTGCAGTGTCTTCCCAACCAGCTTCAGTATCGGCTGTTGGTACACACTCTCTCTCTCCCCAGTCATTTTTATGCCGAGCTGGCGTTTTTGTTTAAGTTTATTTTTACTCATTTGTTTGTTGACTGAGGAAAGTAGTTATTTTAATTTGTTTTTGTAACCGTGTTGTCTTTGGAGGGCCAGTTTGGCTCACCGTGGTCCTCTCGCTGCCTTTGTTAACGTTCCCCAACACACGTACATACACACACACCCCTAACCCCTACACAGTTAATCCCATCTCTTTGCACAAGGCTAGTGAGAACCATCGTGAGCTATTAACTGCGTTCCCCCTTGGACACGGGTTAAGTAGAAATTCGTCACCACCGGAAGTAAGTGGGAGGTGTTCCTGTAGACTGTCTCGGGCGGTATTACTTCCGGTAGTGACGATAGTAGGCTAGATCCATAGGTAGGTTGTTCCGTTTGTTAGTCAAAGTACAGAGTGTTGCGTTTAAGTTTTTCCGTTGCGCAGTTTTTCTCTAGTTTGCGGAGCGTGAGTGCCGGGGTCTGCGTTACTTTTGCAACGCAGTGGAGGCCGATCATCTAAGGCTGCCTTGTGGTCTTTTTTTGTAATAGCCCCGGGCTGGCGCTACCGTAACAATAAATATATATATATAGTTATATATATATATACAGTAGTTATATTTACATATACTGTATATATATATATATATATATGTATATATATATATATATATATATATATATAATACAGTATATATATATATAATATGTGGTGTGGATGTGGATGTGATAGGAAGCGTTATGAGGAACACACTGAGGTGGTTTGGCCATTTGGAGAGGATGGAGGGTGAAAGACTGACGAAGAGAGTGTATGTGGGTGTGGTGGAGGGGGGAAGAGGGAGGGGGAGGCCGAGGATGAGATGGAGGGATGGGGTGGAGAGGTATATGAGAGAGGGGGGTGTGAGTTGGGGGCAGGGCAGTGAAATGGCGGGGGACAGGGCGACTTGGAGGCGATTTGTTTGTGGCCACCCCAAACGGGATTGAGGCGTCTGGCAATAGATAGATAGATAGATATATATATACATATATATATATATATATAAATAAAAAAGCCGTGTGAAGATATATTTGAAAGTATTAGTCACCAACAATAAATGAAAAATACAATGAAATTGTCAGCAGGAAGTGACTACATACAACTTTTGTGGTAGACATGAATTGGGTAGTCATTTCGTTTTTTGTTTCGTTTTTAAAGGCTCCAACATGCTTTCACGTGTCGGCCTTGGTCACCTAATGGCGGCTCTCCATGCTGCACGATCCACTGCAGCCTCCCTGTTCAGTCCCTTAACCCTGAGGTCACACTTAATGACCTCGTCCCATGTCTTTCTCAGTCCACCCCTGGTAACCCCACCCCCAATATTAACACTTCTCACCTTCCTCACCCAATTATCATCCCCCATCGTCTCCACATGTCCAAACCATCTCAATCTACCTCTCCTCATCACAACACCAATACACTCCAGTCCCATCCTACCTCTCAACTCTTCCATCGTGAACCCAGCCCCCCCAGACCTTGGACGCAGGGACGCACTACACATCCACCTAATCATTGTCATTTCTGTACGTCTGAGCCGGCGAATATCCTCCTCCTTCACTGCCCAGGTCTCACTACCATACAGCATTACACTCCTAACACATGCTGCATACAAAGACCCTTTAGCACGTAGAGAGAGTCCTCTCAATGTAAAGAGGGGCAAGTGCTCCTTGAACTTCTTCCAACCACTTCTCACCCTAGCCACAGAGCTAGCTCCAGCCCCACCTCCAGCACACAACATGTCTCCCAAATAACAAAACTCTTCCACACACTCAAGAGATTCACCAGCAAGTTCAATTCTTTCACATCTGACAATCTCCACCTGCTCTCCCCGACACGCCGTACACATAAAATCAGCATTATCTCGCAGTCTACCTCTGATACCACTACATCTCTTATACACCCATTTATCACAAACACTGCACAAGATAGAATTACTTCCCACGCCCTTGTGGCACACTGCACATGGCCACTCTCCCTCGTCTTTGACAGTACCGCCACCAACCCTAGATAACATCACTTTTGTTTTATCTGCATTTACCCTTAAGCCCTTGTGCCCCGTACCATCTCTCCACCTCCTAAACCTTTCCTCTGCCTCCCTCTCATTCTCTGCAATCAACACCAAATCATCAGCATACAACAACTCCCACGGAAGTCCGTTTCTAAACTCACGTGAAAGGGCTTCAAGTACCATGATAAACAACATGGGACTCAAAACTGATCCCTGATGCACACCAACATTCACAGAAAACTCATCACTCATATCTCCATTCACTCTTACCTGGGTGTGAGCACCCACATACATGGCCATAACCACCCTAACCAGCCACTCCTCCAAGCCAAGCTTTCTCATTGCCCACTTCACCACCTCTCTAGGGACTCTGTCAAAGGCCTTTTCCAAATCAACAAAAACAAAATAAAGATCCATTCTCCTACCAATATATTTTTCCTGAAGCTGTAGAACAATGAATATGGCATCAGTGGTCCCCCTACCTGGCATAAACACAAACTGCATCCCATCAATATTCACTCTTTCTCTAATCATACCTTCTAAAACTCTCTCCATTACCATCATTATCTGATCTAAAAGCTTTATACCTCTATAATATCCTCTTTCCAGGGCATCACCCTTCCCTTTATACACATTTACAATTACACACTTCAGCCAATCATCTGGGAAAACACACTCATTAATAATCCTATTTATCAGGTCAGTGACTAACTTCACCCCTATATCGCCTGAGGCCTTCAACATTTAAGCAGTCAACCCAGACATACCTGCTGCCTTCCCCACCTTCATCCTGCCTATTGCCTCACTCACAGTAGCAGCATCAATCAAAGGCCAAGGACCAGACACTGGATCTGCTGGCTCCAAACCTTCTCTGTCCCAGTCAAACTCCTCATTCAACAACCGATTATAATGCTCTCTCCATGCATCTTTAATATCCTCACTGTTCACCACTACCCTTCCTTCATCATTCTTCACACGCTGCTCACCAATAATATCCCGATTATCCCTTTTCACCAGACCTGCCACCCTAAATATCATATTTTTCCCTTCCTCATGATTTAGGTTATCAAGTAAAAGTCTCTGTGACTCACTCTTTGCCCTGTATACCTCTCTTCTAGCCCTACGCTTGGCAGTCAAATATTCCTCCTTGCTACCACCCTTCTTCCATTCCCGGAAAAGCCTTCTTTTTTCCTTAACTGCAGCTTCTACGCCCTCGTCCCACCGCCAAGTTACTTTATGTTTTGGTGGTCCTCTTGTCCTGAATAATAAACAAGTTAGCCGAGCAGTATACAGGTACTGTATACCAGGTTTAACGATGCAATTGGTTAGATAAAAACCCATTGTTACGCGGGATATCATATCTTGGGGTAGTATTAACATGTAAAGTAATGGGATGCATTTTTCAGCCTTGGGTTTCCCCTCCAAACAAGTCCAAAACCCTCCCAAATGAGCCCCAAAACAAGTTTAAAGCCAATCAAAATGGAGTAACAGCTGTAAAAGAAGCTAACATATGCCTAACACCTGTAAATAATTCACTAAAACCAACAAATAAAATCAGAAAATGATCAAACATAAGTCTGGAAAAATCAAACTTAGTAAACTGTACTGTACCCCAAACTGACAATGTTCACCCCACCTATAGCTAAAACACATTAATGTAAGTCTAAAAACAGTTTATAAATCAACGTAAACACACAATTTTAGTCTAAAATATCATCAAAATCGGTAAAAAAAAATCAAAACCTATCATTAAACCGGGGTTTGGCCATTGTCAGGCAGGGTATGGTAGTATTTCTACCCACATTGTTAGGCTGAGGTATTGCACATAGGGGTATCGTATATTGAGGTATACCATTTGTATAATGGTATAATTCAGAAGAACTGAACTCGCATAATTATTTTACCTACCTTCTTTCATCAACACTAAGATTTCTCATATAATGTAAGTCCCGAATTTTCTAGCCCTGAGTCAGTCAGTTCATTACAAAGATCGGTAACAAGGCCCTTTTCACTCGTTGCACGAAATGCAAAAACATGAATTTTAGTGTTCCCTCATCATTAACATTTTTAGTTTTTTATTCCTCTCCAGCAAAGAGACCATCAACATCATAAACACACCCAGCTCATTCTACCTGAATGCTCAAATGTTACTCTTGTTCACAATGACCTCCCACAACACACGCCACTTCGTCTAACAATTTTACTTTTTCCTTGGGAATAAATGCTTTCTTTATGTTCTTAACTCTTTCATGGAACTCCTCTCATAAAATACGCCACTTCATCTAACAATTTTACTTTTTCCTTGGGAATAAATGCTTTCTTTATGTTCTTAACTCTTTCATGGCGCTTAGGCGTTGTAACTAAAGTTAGTTTGGAATTCTGCGCTCTGAGTTCTCATATGAAATGAGGAAGAAGAAAATAAATTAATATATACGTCTTGCCACAATGACAGTCAACACAACAATAAGGTTGAGGCAGGCAGTAGCAGGTATCAGATGTGGGTCACGTGGGTTGGCTTGGGTCAAGGAACCCTACAAGCAATCGACAAAAAGACGATGCATGAGATGTAAACAAACACAGCAATCTGGAAATCCAATACCTACACACACCCACTTCCCACTCACCTTCTTCCACGTATCTGAAAGATACCTGTATTATCACGCTACCGAATAAGAAAAGGAAAAATTAGATGTTCATGTTACTGTAAGACCACTGATTCCCAGCGTCTTACATCGTGACTCTACTGTACTAGAATTCAATTTTATAGTCATTTATTGTCCATGATATACCTAAATTCCTGCCTGGGGTGACTTATGGATTTACTGAACTTTTGGGCTTCCTGAACTAAGCTTCCTCCAATCAGCTCGATGTAATGAGACTTTACTGTACACTGGTGTCATGACAGTGTCTCATTCACATTACATATCCTTACTCAGCAATCACCTCAGTGTTCATTGTATTAAGTCTTCCGTGGCCGAGTGTCCAAATTTGCTGGGAAAACTGGCAGACCCTGTGGCCGATTCTTGAAGTTTCGAAAATCATTTTTTTTTTTAATTACCACATTGAAGAGAAGCATCAGATGCACCTGGCAGTGCAATTTGCAGCTTCCTAGACCCATCCTGTGGTGTGCAACTGAATGAGGAAGTTGCAGAAATTTCTGCAAATGATATTGGTTCCACTGAGGTGTTGCCACAAAGCAACATCACAGAAAGTGTTTTATATTTTCTTTGTACCCCAAAAACAGTGTCAGTGGTGCTGAAATGGTGTGAAATTACTAGATACTGGTATTTCAAAATATTTCAGTACTTAATATGTGGGGTTTCAATAGGAAAAATATACTGTACTGTACTATGAATTTTTCATTTTTTGGGTTTATTTTGTTTATGACAGTATTTTGTTGTCTGGGTGGTGGAGTTTGTGGGAGGAGAGATGTCAGAGATTCTATTTTTAGACCTAAATGAGATAACTGTCATTCCCACAATGTACAGGCTACCCCTTGAGGGTTGAAATGAGTGACGAGCCATGCAACGCACCTCACTGGAGCTCATTAGCGGTAAAGGGATGGAGGCCTTTCCACCCAACCAAACATCATGTGAATGTGTCAAACACTGCTGTAATGCTGGTGCAAGACAAAGAATATGTAAAATGATCCAAACTAATAAAATAATCCAGGGCAAATACGTAACGATAACCCTCAAAACGTGTTTTTCTCTTGACATGTTATGTGTTGGAGGTGGGATTGAAGCTAGCTCTGTGGCTAGGGTGAGGAGTGGCTGGAAGAAGTTCAGGGAGCTGTTGCCTCTCCTGACACTGAGAGGGCTCTCCTTACGCGCTAAGGGATCTTTGTATGCAGCATGTGTTAGGAGTGTAATGCTGTATGGTAGTGAGACCTGGGCAGTAAAGGAAGAGGATATTTGCAGGCTCAAACATAAAGAAATGACAATGATTAGGTGGATGTGCAGTGCATCCCTGAGTGCAAGTCCTGGGGGGGCTAGGTTTACGATGAAAGAGTTGAGAGGTAGGATGGGACTGGAGTGTACTGGTGTTGTGATGAGGAGAGGTAAACTGAGGTGGTTTGGGCATGTGGAGAGGATGGGGGATGATACTTGGATGCAGAAAGTGAGAAGCGTTAAAATTAGGGGTGGGATTGCGAGGGGTAGACCAAAAAAGATCTGGGATGAGGTCATTAAGTGTGGCCTCAGGGTTACGGGACTGAACAGGGAGGCTGCCAGAGATCACGCAGCATGGACATCCGCCAATAGGTGACCATGGCTGACACATGCAAGTATGTTGGAGCCCATGAAAATGAAAACAATTGTCTGTTTATGTCTGAATGCAGTTATTATCATAAACTATGTTGCTGTCTGTGTGTCAAAATGGTGGACAAAGTTGATATTTTCAGCCGGAGTCAAGATAATGGGTCTAGCTGTTTGTGTTTGGCCAAATTTCATGCAATCAAAAGACAATACTGACAGAGATTAGCACTTAGGCGAAAACATTGGGGTGTCCTGAATTTGTAAATTTCTCTCTTTACAGAACTCAACATTGAAAATGACTATTTCACTAGCAAATACAAGAGTAGCAGAAGAAAATAACATCATCATCTTCATCCGGACCTACTTTCCCACCCTAGGGCAGGGTGAGGAGTAGCAATGTCCAGCAGCTCAAATTTGCCCAATCCAATGGGACATGCTTCCATTCACTCATCATTCAAGGCCCTGGAATCCTGGCTCAATCGGATACGCCAAAAACATTCACCATGTTCTGTAGCTTCAAATAATCATATCCGATAGAGTCAATCCAGATCCTGTCATGTTAAAAAGAGGTGCCAAAATCCCTGATCATGCACATCTCCTCACAACATTCATCCAGCCAGCTCGATCTCCTGTTAGTTCCCTAGCCTCACTGACTTCAAAACCTCTCTTCCTCACACATTCATCCACCATATCTCTCCATCTTCTCCTTGGCCTACCTTGCCTCCTCCCTCCTTCAAATTCGCTTAGATATACCTTTTTCACCACTCTATTGTTATCCATTTCTCCACATGACCATACCATCTCAGTAGACTCTCATCGATTCTGGTGTCCACTGACTTCCTCACTCCGCGTCTTTCACGAATCACATTATTTCATATCCTATCCACCCTCTGTACTCCATATACATTCCTCAGCAGTCCCATCTCCACTGCTCTTACTCTTGACTTTTCATTTTCATGCCACACCATAGTCTCAAATCCATATGTTAAAGTTGGCACTAACACTCCTTCATGTAAGCCTCGTGCAACTGCAACACTCAAGCCTCTGTTTCCTATCAAGGCCTTCATTGCACCAGCTACTTTTCTTCCTTGTGTCACTCTACTTTCAACTTCTTTTGCACATTTTCCTCTCTTTTCTATCACTGTACCCAGGTATTTGAACTCTCTCACCAATTCCAGTCTCTTTCCATTCACTGTTACACCGGACTGGAGTCACCTTCTCTCTCAATAACCATCACTTTACTCTTTTCTACATTTACTCTCAAGGCACAATGCTTACAGACATCAGCAAAACTCAGAACTAGCCTACCAAGTTCCTGTCCGGTACCTGCAAGCAGTATTGCATCATCAGCATACAATAAAGTTGAGATATTCCATCCATCACCATTCATTACCAACGCCATCCCTCTCTCCATTACTCGTGTTTTTATGTCTCTTATCACCCCATCCATATATTTATTGAACAACCTTGGGGGCATCACACAATCTTGTTGCACGCCCACACCGATCGTGAACCATTCACTTAGATGCCCATTAACCCTTCCACATGTTTCACTACCATCATAAAAACTTGACAGCACCTAGCAGCTTACCCTCTGCACCGTACATGTGCAAAACTATCCACAATCCTTCTCCGTCTACTTTGTCATATGTTTTTTCCTGATCCATGAATGCCATAAACACATTTATGGTCCTTCTCACAAGCCTTCTCTACTATCTGTCTCACAGCAAACAATTGGTCCACACATCCTCTGCCACTCCTAAAGCCACTCTGTTCATCACTCACTAGGATTTCTGATATCTCCCTTACTTTCTCTATAATAATTCTTCCATATACCTTCCCTACCACACTCAATAAACTTATGTCACGATAATTCTTGCACTCACTTCACTCACCTTTATTTTTGTACATGGGTACAATCACAGCCTTTTTCCACTCTGCAGCAGAGTTTCACTCATCCATGCCTTCTTACATATCTCCAACAAGCACTTCATTCCACTCTCTCCACTACACTTAATCATCTCCACATACACCTCATCAACCCCAGCTGCTTTCCCATTTTTCAGTCGCTTCACAGCACTCTTCATCTGTGCGAGTGTCACGTCTCCTGGTACTGCATTCCTTCTCTGCACACCCCCCAAACCAATCATGTTTACAGCCGCTCTGCTCTCTCTATTCCCATTCATCAGGCTTTCAAAATATTCTTTCCATCTTGTCCTTACTTCATCCCCATGGGTTAATAATCCACCATCTACATCCTTCACACCATCACATTTCTTTCCACTTTCACTTCTACAGTTCCGCACCTCTTTTCAAAATAACTTTCTATTTTCAGAGTAGTTCGCATTCATTTTTCTTCCTAGATCCTCATTTACCTCCTCCTTTTTCCTCTTCACTAGTCTCTTTACGTGCTTCTTGCTCTCAACATATTCAGCTCATATTTCAACTGAATCCCTGTTCTGTAACCACTTTAGCCACTTCTTCCTCTTTTCCTCCACAATACTAGGAAATACATAGTGGCAAACAGAAAACACTGAAGGGAAAACTCTGCCCTCCCTTCGCAGGTTATAAGTACTGTAAACAAAGATAAGTCATTGTCTTGGATTCTTACTCACTCTTTCTTCAAGGATTACTTACTATCCCTTACTTATCCAAACACTTATTTCTATCTTACACTACTGCAATTCCTTACTTTTTCAGGTATGAACATTACAATAAACCAAGTTATATACACAGTCAGTTTTACAATTACACTGAACTATTTACACTTCCTTTGTTCACTCACTCAGTACTTCACTATCCAATGATACTCAGCGAAGCGGAGGGCAGAAAGGCACCTTGCATGAGTGGCAATGCCAGGTGGTGAGCTTTCGCTCTCATTGCCACCTATTTGTAGTTGCACAGTTGTGGCATTGTACCTGTGCACTCCTGCCCACTCTCATCACCCCTTGTCCTTCACGGGGCGGTGGCATCTTCTCCAGGTAGTGAGGTGCCGCCCATTCCCTTGCAGCAAGTCTCAGTTGCGTCTTGAACCACACTTGTACTCTCCCGTGGCACTGACGACTGATGACCATACTCCTGAAAGAGCTTGAACACACAATCAAGCACAAACTTCTGCACAGACATCATCTTCCTGGTTTTCTGGCAGTGATAATGATGCACATTCAAAATGCATATTTCTACCAAGTGGAAAAAAAGTTTCTTGTACCACCTGACAGAATGATGAATGCACTCCACACTACTCATCTGCTTTTATCAACCATGCACATAATTCAACTGTAGTCTGTGACTGCATTTGGTTTTTGAGTACGCTCGCATGTCACATGATCTTTTTTCCCTGTGTTGACGAGAGCACCTGTGTGCACAGTTGATAGCATGTGCACGTCATGCTTGTCTCGTCATCCCTAGGCATGGAGATCTGTGCTATGTTGCAACAGTGCTGTGCCTCTCTCTTGCTCTGCACTGAAGCATGGCATGCCACATTGGTTAGGCCTCACAGTGCCATACGAGCCAATGCCTCTTGATAGCAAGTGCACTGTTAACTCAAGAGAGGTGTACCAATTATCTATGTATGGTATGTGCCCTCTATCAAGATAATCTTCCATCATTTGTTTCACTACTGTGCCAGAAATTCCAAGACAATCATTATGGGCGATAACAGACATTGTCCCAGTGTACATTATCATATCCAGCACAACACCTGTATCACAGTCACCCAGTACAAATATCTTGATGCCAAAATGACGATGTTTCAATGGAATGTACTGCCTGAAAGAGATACAGCCCTGGAACAACATCAGCGACTCGTCAATCAAAAGCTTTTGCAAAGCCCCAAAATAGCATCTGAATTTGCCTTTGAGGTTTTCAAAAATTGTCCTGATTTTGCACAAACTGTCAGTTGGGTCTGAGGTTGTGTTACTGGAGAAATGAAGGAACCGCAGGATGCTCTGGTACGTGCTCCATGCCATGTGCTTGTTGAATGCATCAACCCTTGTCAAAACATCATTTGTCCAGTAATCAACAAGCTCATGTTTTCTCACCATGGGCATCAACATCGTCAGTGCTATGAACACGTACATGGCTGGCACTATAGCATCAGTCCAGTGCCATGTCCTGTAGGTTCTCCTCCCGTGCCTGGTCTGCAGTGGTCTGATGGAAAAACCGGTTAGTCTCTACTGCAATCGTCGTCATGAAATGTTCCTCAAAAAAAGGAGGAAAAACTCATCACAGAACTCGTCGCTGTCAGTTCTGTCGTATCCCTAACACAAGAGCTGCCCTTGTCAAAGGTAAGGGTCCATGGTCTGAACTCTTGTCAAGTCTCTCCACGCACAGGCTACTAGGGAAGGGGACACCTGCACTCCTGACAGTTGCCTGGACTGCCTTTGCAACCTCTCACGTTGTGATGCAGATCTGCGTACCTTATGTGCACGGTGAAGGACTGACTTGATCCATGACTCTGATGATGATATCCCTGGTGCATGATGCGGTGGTAAGGGGGCATGTGAGGAAGAGGGAAGTGGTTAGAGGGCATGTGAGGTGGAGGGAAATGGTGAGATGGCACATGAGGTGGAGGGAAGCAGTGGAGGAGCAGGTGAGGCGGTACAGGCTTGGTGCACCTGCACTCTTGGTTCACTGTCCTCCAATCTTCTTTCCTCCAGGAAAGAGCTGCTTCAGCACCAAGCTCTTCCTTTTTGGTGGCAGTTCAACTCTCCCATGACGTGAAGGTAGTGCGTCCTCCCCCCACTCAGAGGAATTATCGTCCTCATCCTCCTCGTCAGGTGGTGTTTCATACCACTTGTCGTCGCTGTCTTCACTCAGCTCCTCCAAACTAATGTTAACATCCTCCTCTGACCTAATCCTGTTGGTGTCATTCTCTCCACCCCTGGGGAACTGTTCCAACCTCATTTCAGGGCTGGTCAAGCCCTTATGTGCGCAAAGGGTGGAGTGGGAGGGGGTGGAGGCATGGCCAGGAGCAATACTGGAACATCCACTCATCATGGTGGCAAGCGCTGAACTGACAGATGGGGTGGGTGGGAGTGCAGTGTACGTCAGTGTCAAGACGTCTCAGGCATTTGTTCACTTCCCAAAAATTTTCACTGTTTTCTAGAAGTAGTGCTGCATTGATGCCAGTGGCCACGCTATGGTAGAACGTCATTCAATGCTGGTGGCCATGGAGGGATCAACTCATGACTGAGTGCATGGTGTGAATGGCAGCAGACCAGCAGAAACAGTTCATACAATCCAGGATTCTAAGTTCACAAGATTTGAAGTAACATACTGTGAATGAATGATGCACTAAATACATCAGATGTGTCTACTTAGAGATACACCCATGCTCTGTACGTGAAGTACATTTAGTCAATCTCTGGCATCTCTAATGCTTCCTCTGACAAATAATTTTATTGTTTTGTTTCATTTATAAGGGTTCCAACATGCTTGCATGTGTCGGCCTTGGTCACCTAATGACAGCTCTTCCTATTCAGTCCCTTATCTCTGAAGTTACACTCTATGACCTCGACCCAGGTCTTTGGTTTGGCTCTAGCAACCCTATCCCCAATGTTCACACTGCTCACTTTCTACACCCAATTGTCATCTTCCATCCTCTCTGCACGGCCAAACCATCTCAATCTACCCCTTCTAATCACTACACCAATACACTCAGTCCCATCCTTCCTCTCAAGTCTTCCATTGAAAACCTAGTCCTCCCAAGCCCCGCATTCAAGGAGGCACTACACACCCGCCTAATCATTGTCATTTCTGTATGCTTGAGTGCACGAATATCATCTTCCTTTACTGCCCAAGTTTCACTACCATACAGCATTACACTCATATGCTGCATACAAAGATCCCTTAGCACAGAGGGAGAGCCCTCTCAGTATTTCATTCAACTGATAGAAACCTTTTGTATGTATCAAGTTGCAGTCTGCCTAAATATACAGAAGGACTTCTTTAACCTTTCAAGGTCACTGTTGCACACGTGTGAAATGAAGTTGTAGAAGAAGAGTGGTCAAGTGGTCATGTGCGGCGAGCTGAAAGGAGGGTACTAGCATGGAGTTGACTCATTCACCAGAGCAGGGGAAGGAGAGATGGTAAAAGTGTGAAGGATATCACCTAATAGCAACATCTGGTTCTCAGAGATATCTATGACTTGTTAGGGCACCTTCTTTTGCAATCATAGGTAAAATGAATTTCTGTTTACTATTTACAAAGTTTGGTTGGGAACGAGGAACAGTAGTTTACTTGACTCCCGGCACATCAACAATGCACCAGGGAGGCATCTAATTTTACTGAAAGAAACAATAACTCTTGTGGTAGGTGGGGGCACTCACCATCCAATCACTCAATGTAGTGCTGCTCTCGGGTGTCTGCCCTGTCCTCTCCTCCATCCTTCTTGCCATCCATTTTCTTCTATCTTTCTTTCCTTCATTTTTTCCTCGTCCTTCTGCCTACGGGTGAACATTCCCTCTTCTGTCTTTCATTCCTTCATTCTTTCCTCTTCCTTCTGCCTATGGGTGACTCTACACTGAGTGACAAGCCAAATGGTTTCCTGTACACCCAGAAACTATTTACTATGCTGGGTGGTAACCATATAACCAAATTTTGGCGCCTGGTGGTTTAGTGGGAAATTATTGTGCTCCAATCGGATTGAGCCAGTGAAGGTTTATATCCAAGGGATGGTTGGGGTTTATTGCTCATGTAATGCCACTCAGGGATGAGTGAGGTTGGTCACTCTCATCGTAAATGACAGGACCAACTGCCTAGCCCCGGGCTCCTACGCTCCTCATGGGGCAACGCAGGATTGGATGATGGATGGATGGATGAACAATAACTCTGTGATTAGAATTAGTAGAAACAATGCCATCCTTAAAGAACATTTGCTAGAGTGAAATATAACATGCATGAACATAAAGAAATTATATCCCTTGATATGATCTACACATATATTTGAGACTTTGATCTTTTACTAAACAAAATCTCCATATGGTTGCCACAGCATACACAACTACATCTGGTTGTCCTACGTCCTACAATATGGTCATAATACTCATACAACAATACAGTTATATCTATTAGTTATAAAACATAAGGTCCTATTGCACAGGTATCATGACATGCATCAAACACATTTACCATATAGAGAAATAATGCACAGAAATATCTTCAAAACATGACTACATTGCAATGACACCAAGATAAAAGCGACTAATCACTTACTATAGCATCAGCCATTTAAAATTTCTACATAGGCTTACATGTTTGCTACTGGGGAAGTTGCCAGAAGTCACTGCAAGTGTTCACCTGCATTCTTCCCTGACTGTACAATATTAATACTTACCAAAGTTTTCATGTTTGTAACTTGATACACAACTTTCTCAAAATCATCCTGGCTCTGAATTAGTCCAGCAACTACACCAAACAGATGAGCTGCAATTTCTCCATAATAGCCTCCACGAAGAATGAATTTCTGAAATAAGAAATTCTGTAACTACAACTGCAGAACTATTCTAAAATAGAAAATCTTCTCACACTTTATAGTACTTTACATACATTTTATTAACCACTACTGGAAACTATTCATTCTACATTTTGTAGATATAATCCATACAATACAAAGCAACCTCTAAAATTCAGGATGTTTGTATCCACAAACTGAACTTGAGACAAAGTTGGTCTTTAGAAGAATTTACCAAGCTATCCTTGTCTACTTTAAACATATTGTACTTCTGACACACGATGTGCAGTAAGGGCAAATCTCCTTACTAAAGGAATTTGTTTTTCCAACATCTTTATGACATGAGTTATCATTTATCTCTTGTAACACATAGCTAATTATACTCAAGTTAGTACAGTATAACACTTGCTACTGATCGTCAAACAATTATCTAGTCTCTTTCCTCATCATTTGTATGCCCAATTCTATTAAACACTTTACAGTTTTACTCATATTTAACCTCTACCAAGATGTCATATGGGAAAATAATATTCTATCTATCTATAGCCTGACGCCCTATTCCCGCAAAGGGTGGCCGCAGAAAAAACACCTCCAAGTCGCTCTGTCACCCACCATTTGACTACCCTCCTCCCAACTCACTCCCCCCTCCCTCATATACCTCTCATCTCCATCCCTCCACCTCCACTACAAACACAAGAATAAATGAGAAAAAGCAAAGCAAGCCTGAGGAAACTAAATCATGCAAGAGGATCAGGGTGGCATTATGGAATGTGGGTAGTTTAAAGGGTAGAGTGGGAAATGTAGCCCAGGTGATGAGTAGCAGGTGGGTGGATGTTGGCTGTGTACAAGAAGTTAGGTACTAGGAAGGATCAGCCAGAATGATTGCTTGGGGGGGGGGATAGTTAAGTACTGTATAAGCTATTTAGGCAAGGAAGTGCAAATGGATATGATGGTATGTGTGTGTGTGCTGGTTAAGGAAAAATGGGTAGTATATGCCATGAATGTAGTGAGGGAGAATGAAAGGATTACAGCAGTGAAAATTTTGTTTGGTAGGCTCGCAGCTTGTGGTAGGTGGTGACGACCATCATCCACTCACTCAAGTACTGTTGCCTACTTCTTCCTTCATCTTTATCATTCTTTTTCTGTGTCTGCCCTCTTCTCTTCATATTTCTCTCATCATTCCAGTCACTTTTTATTACTCTTCTTTCCTTTTCAGGTGGTTTTACAATGAGTGACAAGCCTAATGGTTTCCTGTACCAAGAAACCATTTATAATGCTGGGTGGTAACTATATAATCAATCCATACGTATGCCCTAAGTGTCAACAAGGGGGATGGTGGCAGGTTATTGCTCCTAACTGTAACACAATTAACTCAAAGACAAACAGCCACACCTTACAGAATCAGGGCTTCTGGTAATAGATAGACAGACAGTCGTATGGTCCACAGGGCAGCTTGGATGATGCTTTTTAAAAAAAGATAGATTCTGGGACAACCTGACAGGTGTAGTAAGTGTTTATGGAGGATGATGAGATTTACTGTTTTGGGAGGGGACTTAAATGGTCATGCGGATGAAGCTTCTCAAAGATACAAAGGGGTACATGGGGGATGCGCATATTGTATGAGGAATGTGGGGGAAGAAAGGATACTTGAATCTGGAGAGAGTATGAAACTGACTGTATGCAACACACACTTCTAGAAAAGAGAGAGTAGATTGATTACATATGAGTCTGGGGGAAACAGTAGCCACACTGACTACTTCCTGGTCAAGAGAGCTGATAGGAGGTTGGTGAGGGATATTAAAGTTATAAGGAGTGAAGAGTGTGTGAAGCAAAACATATTACTGATATGCGACATGATGCTTATGGAGAGTGAGGTGAAAAAGAAGATCCATGCACTCACGAGGCAAATACTGTATGCAAGTTGAAACACCGTGCAGTAATGGAAGCCTTCTAAAGCAAAATCAGTAGAGTGGTGGCTGAACAGGAAGCTGCTGACAAGAGTTAATGAACAGTACATGGCTCTAAAGAACAATCTCCTGAGAGTTGCTGATTCAGTGTGTGGATGGACAAGGGGCCCCCTACGACATAAGGTAATATGGTAGTTGGGTGAGGGTGCAGTAGCCGCAGTTAGGGAGAAAAAAGTCTCTTCTGGGGATAGAAAAGTGGTGGTAACAAAGAGGAATACTTGGTTGCCAGGTTGTGGGCTAGAAAAGAGGAATAAAGGGCCAAATCTGAGTCTCAGAGACATTTACTGGACAACCTAAATAGCACTGAATGGAAGAATACGATACTTGAGGTGGAAAATCAGATGAAGAGGGAAAACATAGGTACAACAGGTGAGTGGTGTGTGAAGACTGATGAAGGAGTTGTAGTGGTGAACAGTGAGGATATTAAAGACATCTGGAGAAAGCATTACAACTGGCTGCTGAATGGGGAGTTTGACTGGAACAAGGAAGGTTTGTCAGCAGATACAATATTTGGCCTTTGGCATTTGGTTGATGCTGTTACTGTGAGCAGGACAATAATCAGATTCCAGTTGGGGAAGGCACGAGGTGTGTCTGGGTTGACTGCTGAAATGAGAAAGACCTCAGGAGATATAAGATTGGGGTCAGTTATTGATTTGATAAATCTGACTATGAGAGTGGTGTCCCAGATGTCTGACTAAAGGGTGAGATCGGAAATGTGTATATGAGGAAGGGTGATGCCCTGGAAAGAGTAAATTATTGCAGCATAAAACTTTTGGACCAGATAATGACGGTTATGGAGAGAGTCCTAGAGGATATGATTATGGAAAGAGTGACTACTGCTGAGGTGCAGTTTGGGTTTATGCGAAGCAAAAGGACCACTGATAACCATATAAACTGTCCAACAGCTTTTAGAAAAATAAACTGGAAAGAAATGGGATCTGTACTTTGTTTTTGTTTATCTGGAGATGATCTTTGACAGAGTCCCTAGGGAAGTAGTGATGTGGGCAATAAGAAAGCTTGGGATGAAGGAGTGGCTGGTTGGTGTGGTTATGGCTATGTATGTGTGTGCTCACACCCAAGTGAGTCAATGGAGATTTAAGCGATGAGTTTTCTGTGAATGTTGGTGTGCATCTGGGGTCAGTCTTGAATTACTTATTGTTTACGGTACTTGAAGCCCTCTCATACTTCCATGGGATATGTTGTATGCTGATGGCTTGGTGTTGAATACAAAGAATGAAAAGTAGGTGGAGGATATATATATTCAAGATGTGGAGAGATGGTATGGAATACAAATGTTTGAGAGTAAATGTGGATACAACAACAATGATGGTATCTAGAACTTATGATGGTACTGTAAAAGAAGTGGGAGGGTAGCCACGTGAAGTTTGCCACAGAGCATGGGAAGTAATTCCATTTTGTGCAGTATTTGCGATAAGTGGGTGCATACCAGAGTGGTATTAGAGGCAGACTACGAGAAAATGCTGATTTCATGTGTTCATTGTGTCAGGGAGAGCATGTGGAGATCATCAGGAATGAAAGGATTGATCTTGTTGGTGAGTCTCTTGAGTGTGTGTGTAAGAATTTTGTTACCTGGGAGACATGTTATGTGCTGCTGATGGGAATGGAGTTAGCTCTATGGCTAGACTAAGGATTGGTTGGAAAAGTTCAGGGAGCTGTTGCCTTTCCTGACAGTGAGAAGGCTCTCCCTCCAAGCTAAGGGATCTTTGTATATAAATATAATAATAATAATAATAATTTGGTTTTACGCCAGGTACAGTGGGCTCACACAGTGCGCGTCACTGCAGTGCGCGATTCGCCTTGTGCACGAGTGACCAAAATTCATAACCAAAACCCCTTTAATGCGTGAGTTTACCGCACAGAATGCGAGGCAGAGGCAAGGAGTGGCTCAAAAATGCCATTTTCTACTAGTGCGCGACCACCCCTCACAGAGCGCATCACGTGTCGTCATGTTGATGCGCCAGACAGAGTCAAGTTGAGCAGCCTAGCATGATGGAAGGCAGGACTGAGCTGTGTATGTCAAACATTAGCAAGATCCTTGCTGCCGTGGATAAGCTCAAGGAAGAGGTGAAGGAACAGGAAGTGAGCAACCTAAGAACGGAGGAACTTCTGGTTAGTATCAACAAACTCTTCCGTTTCTACACAGACAGGCACAGGGAAGAAATAAACAGGAGAAGACAGATGCTCATAACAAGCTACACACAGCGGACTCAAGTTGGTGAAATAGCGGAACCATCCTGTTGAGGATGAAGAGGATGCAATGTCAGAAGTGTCAGCATTGGACTTTGAAGGATTTATGGCCAAAGTGAGTGACTCTGATGCTCCTGGGGAAGGTGATCAAGAGGAGTCTGCGGATGGAAGTGTTGGTGCGGTGGGAGGTGCGGTGGGGAGTGTGGCGTTGTAAGTGTTGCTGCGCCTCGGAACCCCTGTTATTTAAGGTCATCAGGCCTGTTGTCTACTGTTGTTAAGGTGACTACCCATATTTTTGTTATTGTAGCTATAGCTTTAGTACAATGTCTGAAACATATGACCTTTATTACGTCTCGAAGGGCCAAAAAATGTCCAGGTGTGAGAGGGTACCGCCCATATGTAATTATTCCCATAAGATTATGTATTCCTTGTACGCGAATTCCCAGTGCGCGAGCTCGTGCACCGCCCAATCTCTCGCGCACTGTGCGAGCCCACTGCATCTCCGAAGGGCTAAGGCGTTGTCCCTAGGTAAAGGACTTTGGACTGGAGCGTGTAGCATTTTATGACTGGATGCCCTTCCTGATGTCTACCAATGACCCTTGGGTGGATTCGATCCTCCGACCCTTCGGTCAGAGCAGAGCGCTCTAACCCACTGAGCCATGGCTGCTACTAAATGCAGCATGTATTAGAAATGTAATGTTATATGGTAGTGAAACCTGGGCAGTAAATGAAAAGGTCATTCGTAGGCTCAAATGTGCAGAAAAGACAATGATTAAGTGGATGTGTAGTGCATCCTTGAATGTAAGGCTGGGGAGTGGGGGGGCAGGGGGGGCTAGGTATACACTGGAAGACTAGAGAAGAAGGATGTGACTGGAGTGAAATTGGTGTTGTGAGGAGGAGGGGTAGATTGAGATGGTTTGGGCATGTGGAGAGGATGGGGGTTGATAACTGGGTGCAGAAAGGGTGAGGATGGGGCTGATAACTGGGTGCAGAAGGGTGAGGATGGAGGCTGATAACTGGAGAGAGAGAGAGAGAGAGAGAGAGAGAGAGAGAGAGAGAGAGAGTGTATTTACCGATTTGTATTTACCTATTTTTAGTATACAGGAATTAAGCAAAGCTCATGTTGTCCTGTCTCCATATCTACCCCCTGGAGGTAGAGGGGTTTTTCCAAGAATAATCCCCCAGTATCCCTGCTTGTCGTAAAAGGTGACTAAAAGGGTTGGCGGAGGGTTAGTGCCCCTCCCCGGAAAACAACTAACTAAAAAAACAAACAATACGCCTCGGACAAGGACTGACCAAACGATGACGACCAAGGACCGGACAAAGGACATGGTAATTGGAACTTGGAATGTAAGGGGAGCGAATGATGAGGTGAAAGAGAGAGAGATTGTCCTGGTGCTTGAGGGTGCAAAAGTGGATGTATGTGGAATAACTGAAACAAAATGGAGAGGAGAAAGTGTGAGAGAATGGGAGTATGGATGGGGTATATGTGCAGGAGTAGGTGAGAATGAGAGGGCAAAGGAAGGAGTATGTATAGTTGTGAGTAAAAGATGGAAGAGGAGCATAAGACAGTATGGATCAGTTGGGTCAAGGATTGTGTGTGTAAAGTTGAAAGTTGGAATACAAATGTGGGCAATTGTGTGTATTTACCTATTTGTATTTACCTATTTGTAGTATACAGGAATTGAGCAATGCTCGTGTTGTCCTGTCTCCATATCCACATTTATCAAGTCTACCTTTACACACATGTATGTTTTTCTCATGCACCACCTCTTTGTCTAAGTCGTTTCAAATATTTAAGAATATACCTAATTGTGATATACACGGAATGTACTATGCTCGTGGGTTTCCGTCGCTGTTTCTCAGTAAGTCGAATTTAACTTTAAACTCGTTTAAGTTTTTAGACTGGACGATCTCTTTGTCCAGGCTATTCCATAAGTCTATACTTCTGTAAGGAAAGCTATATTTCTTGATATCCTTCAAGCAGCTTGACTTTTTCAATTTCATTCCATGTCCTCTTGTTGCTCTCTTATCCCATACAAACAGATCTTCTTTGTCAATTTTATCTACTCCCACCATGGTCCTGAACACTGCAATCATGTCTCCCCTCTTTCTCCTTTCCTCTAACGAAGGCAAATCCAGTTTTTCCAGCCTCTCTCTGTATGACAGGTCTGTCAGACTGGGGACCATCTTGGTTGCTGTTCTTTGTATTCTCTCAATCTTGTTTATATCTTTCTTTTTGTGTGGGCACCACACTACCGCTGCATATTCTAACCTGGGGCGGATCATGGCCACTATCAATTTTTTCATCATTTCCTCATCCATATAATGAAATGCTACTCTTATGTTAGTCAAGAGCTTATAAGTCTCTCCAACTATCTTGTTAATGTGCTTTTCTGGTGACAAACTATCTTGGACCAGCACTCCCAAATCTTTCTCTTCTCTCCTTTTTGTGATTAATTCATTACCCAAAAAATAATTCAGTGATGGTCTCCTGGTACTTTTACCCATTTCCAATATTTTACATTTCTTTACATTAAATTTCATTTCCCACGTCCGGCTCCAATTGTGTATCCTATCCAAATCCTCCTGCAGTATTTTACAATCCTCCTCAACCTCTATCTTCCTCAAGATCTTTACATCATCAGCAAACAGACTCGCATAACTGTTCACTCCATCTACCATATCATTTACGTAAATCAGGAACATTACTGGCGCCAACACTGAGCCTTGAGTGACTCCACTTGTTACTTCCCTCCATCCAGACATCTTTTCCTTTATTACTGTCCTCATTTGTCTGTCTCTCAAAAAGTCTCTCATCCATTCCAGAAGTTTCCCCTTTAGTCCTCCTATATATTCTAGTTTCCACATTAGTCTCTTATGAGGTACCTTGTCAAAGGCCTTCTCTAAGTCTAAGTACACACAATCCACCCAACCATCTCTCTCCTGTACCACATCAATCGCTCTTGAGTAAAAGCTCAACAAGTTTGAAACACATGACCTTCCACTTCTGAATCCAAACTGACATTCAGCCAAAATATTCATCTCTTCCAGATATTTTATCCATCTGTCTTTCAGGATTCTCTCACACAATTTTGCGACCATACTGGTTAGAGACACTGGTCTATAATTCAGGGGTTCTTCCCTGTTTCCCCCCTTGTAAATTGGTACCACATTTGCCCTCTTCCATTCTTTTGGCACTTTCCCCTCTTCCAGTGAGCATACAATTAAGCTGTGAATTTTATCCGCCAGTTGTTCTCTGCATTCCTTCAGTACCCAATTAGAAATTCCATCAGGTCCTGGGGCTTTCCTTACATCTTGAGTTTCCAGTAATTTATACACTTCCTGCACCTCCACCAACGCAAGATCGTGCTAGAAGAGTGAGAGAAGAGTTCTGGACAAATGTAGAAGTGTGCATGGAAAAGTTTGGAAGGAATGAGAGAGTGTTTTTGATTGGTGATATGAATGGCAAAGTTGGGACTGTGAAGGTGGATGGAATAGTTGGTGAGTGGGGTGTGCCTGCTGAGATAGATGAGAATGGGAGTGCGTTAGTGGACATTTGTGCTGGGAGGGGGTTGGTGATAGCCAATACCCTCTTCAGGCATAAAATGATCCACAAATATACATGGCGAGTGATGAGAAGGGTGGGTGGTGAACTGAATGAAAGGAAGGCAATGATTGATTATGTGTGTGTGGATGAAAGGATGCGAAGATGTGTAAAGGATGCAAGAGTGTATAGAGGTTGGGGGAGTGGACTTTCTGACCACTACTTGGTGGTGGCCAGAATTAGAATGCAAGTAAGATGGAGGAATAGAAGAAGGGAAAGACGAGAGGAAGGAGTAGTTGCAAGGAGAGTGGAAAGGTTACAAGAGAAAAAAAAAAGGCAGAGTATAAGAGAGAAGTGGAGGAACGATTGGGCAAATACGAATTGGAGCAGATGGGAGACGTGAAAGGTGTGTGTAAGATATTTACAGAAGAAATATGTGCAGCATGTGATGTGGTGTGTGGAAGGAAGAGAAGACGGAGGGGGGTGCAAGGAACAGTGTGGTGGACTGAAGAGGTGAAACAGGCTGTGGCACAAAAGAAGAAAGCATACAATGAATGGATGAGAAATAGGGGCGTGGAAGAAGTTGAGAGGCGGAAGAGAGAGTTATATGTGGAAAGAAGGAGAGAGGTGAAAAGATTAGTAAGAGAGAGTAAGAAGAGAGTGGATGAGGAATTTGGAAGGAATTTGAGTGTAAAGTGGAGGGACTGTAAGAAAATGTTCTGGAGAGAGGTGAAAAGAGTAAGACAGGGTGGAAGTGAACTTAACAGGGGAGTGAAAGATAAAAATGATAGATTACTAGTGGAGAAGGGAGAAAAAGTGAGCAGATGGAGAGAACATTTTAAGGAATTGTTGAACGTAGAGGATGGAAGTAATGAGAGTATAAGTGGCTGGGGAATGGCTGGGAGAAGGAGGGAGGTGAGAAGACAGGAAGAAATCAGTAGGATAGAAGTTGTGGAAGCAATGAAGAAAGTTAAATCGGGGAAAGCACCAGGAATTGATGGAGTGTGTGGTGAAATGCTGAAGCATGGGGGAGAGATAGTAGTAGAATGGATGTGGAAGATGTGCAGATTGGCCTGGGTGGAAGGTAGAGTCCCAGAGGATTGGAAGTCAGGTATAATTATTCCCTTGTACAAAGGCAAAGGGGAAAAAGAAGTGTGTGGTAATCATAGGGGCATTTGTCTTCTTAGTATAATGGGAAAAGTGTATGGTAGGATACTTATAGACAGAGTTAGAGAAAGAACAGAGAAATTAGTTGGAGAAGAACAGGGAGGCTTTAGGAAGGGAAGAGGTTGTGTAAATCAGATATTCATTCTTAGATCTTTGGTGGAAAAGTTTCTAGAGAAGGGAAAGAAGTTGTATGCGGCTTTCAAGGATTTGGAGAAAGCATATGACAGGGTGGACAGACAAGGATTGTGGAAAGTGTTAAGAATATATGGAGTAGATGGGAAGTTGTTGAATGCTGTGAAGAGTATGTACGATGGTGCGAAGGCTGCAGTGTGTGTGGATGGTGAACTAAGTGAATTTTTCTCTTTGAAAGTTGGGTTGAAACAGGGATGTGTCATGTCTCCATGGTTGTTCAATCTGTACATGGATGGGGTAATAAAAGAGGTACAAGGTAGGGTAGTGGATGTTGGAGTGGCCCTGGTGAGAGAGGAGAGTGTTTGGAAACTCCCTGTACTGTTGTTTGCAGATGATACTGTGTTGTTGAGTAAGACGAAGGGGAGCTGCAAGGCTTGGTGGATGAGTTTGAGAGTGTGTGTAAGAAACGGAATCTAAAGGTGAATGTAGGGAAGAGTAAAGTGATGGTCTTTGAGAGAGGTGAAGTTAGTGAATGTACAGCGAGGTTGGATGGTGAGGAATTGGAAAATGTGTGTATGTTTAAGTACTTGGGTAGTGTGATGAGTAAGGATGGAGGTTTGGAGGGTGAAGTGCTTGAAAGGGTACAGCAGGGAAGAAAGGTTGCTGGTTCTTTGAAAGCAGTGATAAGAAACAGGGAAGTGAGCATGGAAGTGAAAAAGTTACTACATGACAGTATTGTGATACCAACTCTAACGTACGGAAGTGAAGCTTGGACATTGTTGGAAGGACACAAGTCAAGAGTGAAAGCAGTGGAAATGAGTTATTTAAGAGGAGCCTGTGGAGTCACGTGGAGAGACAGGCTGACAAATGAGGATATAAAGAAGCGTTGTGGTGTTGATGTGGATGTGATAGGAAGCGTTATGAGGAACACACTGAGGTGGTTTGGCCATGTGGAGAGGATGGAGGGTGAAAGACTGACGAAGAGAGTGTATGTGAGTAAGGTGGAGGGGGGAAGAGGGAGGGGGAGGCCTAGGATGAGATGGAGGGATGGGGTGGAGAGGTATATGAGAGAGGGGGGTGTGAGTTGGGAGCATGGCAGTGAAATGGCGGAGGACAGGGCGACTTGGAGGCGATTTGTTTGTGACAACCCCAAACGGGATTGAGGCGTCTGGCAATAGATAGATAGATAGATGTTTCTAGTCTGCACCACCTCTTCCTCTGAGTTGTTCCAAATACTTATGCTTCTATTCAGGAAACTGAACCTTTTAAGATCATTAAGACATCTACTTTTCCTCAAGTTGAAGTCATGACCTCTTGTTCTTCCATCACCCAGCACAAAAAATCCTTTCTATCCACCCTTTCCAATTCTCTTACATTTCTAAATATCGTAATCGTCACCTCTTTCCCTTCTCTCGCGCAGCGTTGGTAACTTCAGTTTTTCCAATCTCTCCTCATGAGTGAGTTCCTTTAACCCTTTAAGTCCTAATCGCATCAACTGATGTGATTTGAGTTTTATGCAAAAATGCCTAATTGCATCAATTGAATGCGGCCTGTAAAAAACTGTGGAGAGCTTGCTCCGCCCCGATTATGACGTACATGGCTTCAGGCCAATGAGAACTCGCCCCTGATGTGGCGTGAAGGGGGGGATCGGACCAACCCGGGCGGTGGGGGGGGTACCCCCCTCTCGGCCACCTCCATGCCACCCTCTACTCCACTCCCTTACGCCCTCCTTGTCCCCCATCACTCTCCCACCCCTCCACACAACTGCATCTCTCCTCCCATAACAACCAGCATCCCTTCCCACCCTCTCTTGCCCCTCCTCTCTCCCCGCTAGCCTCGTCCCCCCCACCCCAGAACCCACCCCATCTCTCCCTCCATGTCCCTCACTACCCTTCCAACCCCCAACAGGCCCCTGAGTGTTAGGCCTGATGTACAGTTAACAAGAGTTCCACCTGGAACATCTAGTCGCGAGATATGGCTAACGTGGCAACAGCACGTGTGTGTGTGTGTGTTCGTGTGTACATGACCGAGAATTTATCAAATCATCAAGCTTCATCCTCTTTGCCGTATTATATTATTATGTGGTCATTGTATTATGCTGTGATATTGGCTAATAAATACTGTGTGATTGGTTTAATGAGCTGTGCACAATGTTATTTATAAAGTCTAATTTATATATAATAATTCTTTTATCTTGTTGCGTGAACCACGATACAGGTTGAGTTGTGGTTCAGAAACAGTAAGCAAGTTCACCCATAAATGGCGCAATGTTTCTGAACCACAACTCAACCTGTATCGTGGTTCACGCTACAAGAGCAGAATTATTTTATATAAACCAGACTTTATAAATAGCATAGTCCACAGCTCATTATCCCAATCACACAGTAGTTATTAGCCAATATCACAGCATAATACAATGACCACATAATGCTATAATACAGCAAAGAGGATGAAGCTTGATGATTCGATAAATTCTCGGGAATGTACAGTACACACGAAGACACACATACATGCTGTTGCAACATTAGCCATATCCCGTGACTAGGTGGTCCAGGTGGAACTCTTGTTGACTGTACGTACCTGTCTCATAATATTTCTACTTCTTCCCAAATTTTTACACCTCACACTGTTCATTTCTCACTTCGTACCTACCAACTACGTACGTAGTTAGAGAATGCTGTATGTTGTACTACATACGACGCATCTTATTATTATTATTATTTTTTCTTTTTTTTTCATTCTCCCTAACTGCCCAGATTAGCACCTCTGAGTAGTGTCTGTCTGTGTTAGATTTAGAAAGACTATGAGGCTTTGTAGGGCTACTCCCCGCACCTGTTTCTTCTCCTCACACATGCATAACGGAAAGTGGGCACACGCAGAAGAAGAACAGAAAGAAGTGGTCTGCTTAAGAGAAATCATCCAGGAAGAAAGAGAAATGAACAAGATAAGATTGGAAGAAAATGTAGTGAAATACTGAAGAAAAAAGAGAAAATAGTGAGAGAAACTGTAGAAAGGAACAAATGCGTGTTAATATTTGGAAACAGGGAGGAGGAAGAGAAGGTTAGATCCGTGAGACTCGAGAAAGATATGAGCCTGGTAAGAGGAATATTAGGCAAGATTGATCCCGAAGGAGACAAATGGGTAAAAGAAACTGAAGAAGTAAGGAGAATAGGGCCTTATAAGAAAGGGGAAACAAGACCGATGAGAGTCAAGTTGTCAGCAGAAAGTGTAGTAGATGACATACTGAAAGTGACCTGGAATTTAAGCAAAGAGGCAGGGATGGAAAATATTATATTAAGAAAAGATTTGAATGAAGAAGAGACAGAAGTTTTAAAATCATTGAAGGAAGAAGTAAAGGAAAAAAATGATAGGAGGACAGAGGAAGAATGTAATACTTTTTTTTGGAGAGTAATGGATATGAAAGTAAGGAAGTGGTATTTACAGAAATAGAAGTGAATGAAACTAAGGGGGATGGCTGTGAAAGATCAGAAGTTGAGGAAGTGGTACTGACGGAGAGTAGGAGAGAAGAGGGTATAAAAAACATCAAAAATAATTTGAAGGTGATATATACTAATGTTGATGGTTTAGTATCGGCAAGGCTCAAAATTAACAATTTCTTGAGAGAACATGAACCTGATGTCATGTGCTTTGTAGAGACCAAATTAAGAGAAGATATTGATGTTCATTTGGGAGATGGTAAATACAAACTCTGGAGAAAAGACAGAAAAGAAAAAACGGGAGGAGGAGTGATGATAGCAGTGAAGAACAACATAAATGTAGATACCGTGGAAATGGGAGAAGGCAGGGCTGCAGTGATATATATGAAATTAGAAACTGGAGAGAATGTTAAGAGAGATGTGGCGGTAATGTATGTTTCCCCTAAGACGAGAGCATGGAAGGATGACGAATACCAGATGTTGTCAGATATGGCTAGCTATCTACAAAAAATAATTGAGAAAAGCAATAATATAATATTGGTGAGTGACTTTAATTGTAAAGAGGTGAACTGGGAGGAATGGTACTCGGGAGGCGGCGAGGATTCATGGGGCACTATGTTATTAAATATAATAATGAACAATGTGATGATTCAATGGGTCAAAGAAGAGACACGGTTTCGAGGTGAGGACACACCAGCAAGGTTAGATTTACTGTTTCCCAAAGAACCCGATGTAATAGAATCATTGAAATATCTCTGTCCTTTAGGAAAAAGTGATCATGCGGTCATTGAGTTCCAGATGATAATAGGGAACGCTGAGCCAAGAGAGGAGCTTCATAGACAGGGAAGATACAACTTTGGGAAAGCAAACTGTACAGGATTGAGAAACTTTTTTGAAAATGCGGATTGGAGAAAATTCAGAGAAACAAGAGAGATACAGAGGAAGTGGGATATCTTTCTAGACCTCTATAATTTGGGAGTGGAAAAATTTGTACCAAGAGTAAGAGGGAAAGAAAACAGGAAAAAGGAGTGGTTTAATAAAAGGTGTATCATAGCAAAAAAAGAGAGAGATAAGGCGTGGAACAATTAGAGAAAGAGAGGTAACAACAGAACAAAGGAAGAATATAAAAGAATTAGAAATGAATACACAAGAATACGTAGAGAAGAAGAAAGGAACTTTGAAAAAGGTATAATAGACAAATGCAAGGATGAACCCAAACTGCTTTACAGATTTGTTAATGGCAAACTGAAACAAAAGGAAGGAATCACCAAGCTGAAAGTAAAAGGAAAGGTCTATAAAGATGCAGCAATGCAAGCTGAAATAATGAACAAATGTTTCCAATCGGTTTTCACAAATGAAAAAGAGTTTGTGGAAGGGGAGGGAGTGATTAGAAATGTACCGGTGATAAAAGATATAAAAGTGGAGGTACATGAAGTGTATAAATTACTGGACTACTCAAGATGAAAGGAAGGCCCCAGGACCTGATGGTAATTCTAACTGGGAACTGAAGGAATGCAGAGAACAACTGGCGGATAAAATTCACAGTTTAATCGTGTGTTCTTTGGAAGAGGGGAAAGTGCCAAAAGAATGGAAGAGGGCAAATGTGGTACCAATTTATAAGGGAGGAAACAGGGAAGAACCCCTGAATTATAGACCAGTGTCTCTAACCAGCATGGTCGCAAAACTGTGCGACAGAATCCTGAAAGATAGATGGATAAAATATCTAGAAGAGATGAATATTTTGGCTGAATGTCAGTTTGGATTCAGAAGTGGAAGGTCATGTGTTTCTAACTTGTTGAGCTTTTACTCAAGAGCGATTGACGTGGTACAGGAGAGAGATGATTGGGTGGATTGTGTGTACTTAGACTTAGAGAAGGCCTTTGACAAGGTACCTCATAAGAGACTAATGTGGAAACTAGAATATATAGGAGAACTGAAGGGGAAACTTCTGGAATGGATGAGAGACTTTTTGAGAGACATGCAAATGAGGACAGTAATAAAGGATAGAATGTCTGGATGGAGGGAAGTAACAAGTGGAGTCCCTCAAGGCTCGGTGTTGGCGCCAGTAATGTTCCTGATTTACGTAAATGATATGGTAGATGGAGTGAATAGTTATGCAAGTCTGTTTGCTGATGATGTAAAGACCTTGAGGAAGGTAGAGGTTGAGGAGGATTGTAAAATGTTGCAGAAGGATCTGGATAGGATACATGATTGGAGCCGGACGTGGGAAATGAAATTTAATGTAAAGAAATGTAAAATATTGGAAATGGGTAAAAGTACCAGGAGGCCATCACTGAATTATTTGTTGGGTAATGAATTTATCACAAAAATGAGAGAAGAGAAAGATTTGGGAGTGCTGGTCCAAGATAGTTTGTCACCAGAAAAGCACATTAACAAGATAGTTGGAGAGACTTATAAACTCTTGACTAACATAAGAGTAGCATTTCATTAAATGGATGAGGAAATGATGAAAAAATTAATAGTGGCCATGATCCGCCCCAGGGTAGAATATGCAGCAGTAGTGTGGTCCCCACACAAAAAGAAAGATATAAACAAGATTGAGAGAATACAAAGAACAGCAACCAAGATGGTCCCCAGTCTGGCAGACCTGTCATACAGAGAGTGGCTGGAAAAGCTGGACTTGCCTTCAATAGAGGAAAGGAGAAAGAGGGGAGACATGATTGCAGTGTTCAGGACCATGGTGAGAGTAGATAAAATTGACAATGAAGATCTGTTTGTATGGGATAAGAGAATAACAAGAGGACACGGAATGAAATTGAAAAAGTCAAGCTGCTTGAAGGATATCAAGAAATATAGCTTTCCTCACAGAAGTATAGACTTATGGAATAGCCTGGACAAAGAGATCGTCCAGTCTAAAAACTTAAATGAGTTTAAAGCTAAATTTGACTTATTGAGAAACAGCGACGGAAACCCACGAGCATAGCACATTCCGTGTATATCACAATTAGGTATATTAGGTAAATACATAAATATCTGGAACGACTTAGACGAAGAGGTGGTGCATGAGAAAAACATTCAAGTGTGTAAAGGTAGACTTGATAAATGTGGATTTGGAGACAGGACAACATGAGCATTGCTCAATTCCTGTATACTACAAATAGGTAAATACAAATAGGTAAATACACCTGTTTTCATGGCTGGTGTGATAAATTCCAATGAAATGGAGAGTTTCCACAAGAGGATTTGGTTGTTGCCGAAACTGTAATGATAAGTGTGATGAAATGTAATGATAATGTGATAATTGTAACGGTAAGTGTGATAAATGTGTAACGAGAAGTTGGGACAGTAAAAAGATAAATCGGAAACAAATTATTACTTTTTTTTTTTCCTTTCTTATGCATGCATTTATAGTAATATTCAACTTTATTTTGATGTCCTTGATGGTTATAAACATTTATATGTTTCTGTGTTAGTTCTGGAATGAATATGAGACCTTGTAGGGCTACTTCCCGCACCTGTTTTATCCCCCCACACCTACATACACATCTGTTTTTATGGCTGGTATGACAAATCCCATTGAAATGGAGGGTTTCCACAAGAGAAATTGGTTGTTGCCAAAATTTTTCTCCCCAGATACCACCAAGACCTTGTAGGCTTACTCCCCACACTAGTTATCTCCCCACACCTACTTACACACCTGTTTTCATGGTAGATGTTACAGAACACAATGAAGTGCTTTCTTTTCATGGGAAAAGCTGGTTATTTCCAACCCCCGTACCTACAGGCCTGCTCTCCACAGCCAACTTTATCTCCCCACAGCCTAGTAATCTCCCCACACCTACATACACCTGTTTTCATGGTTGGCGTGACAAAACACTTTGAAATAACCTGTTTCAATAAGAAAACTAGGTAATCAAAATTTTCATGTTTTCGATTGTTTTCATGGGGTAACTATCATATATTTTTTTTTTTTTTACTTTGACGCACGATTGCACGTTACCCATTAGGCCTACCGGGGTGCGTGTTGCGTTGTCAGGTGTGTAAACTTTTCCTCTTTAGCCAGAACACAGTCAATTTGGCCTTGGTGAAAGTCACCAAAACACCCCTCAATTACGGTTGTGGGAGGTACCCTGCCTGAAACAATTGCGGTCTTAAGGGGTCAAGCATGTATCATCCTCGTTGCCATCCGTTGAACCCTCTCTAGTTTATCAATATGCTTCTTCAAATGAGGTGACCATACCACAGCTGCATACTCCAGTCTTGGTCTTATCATGGTCACTATCAACTCCCTCAGCATTTCCTCGTCCATATAATTAAAAGCCACTCTCATGTTGGTCAGTAATCCATAAGTTCCTCCAATGATTTTGTTTATATGCTTTTCTGGTGACAAGTCATCCTGAATTATTCATTTCTAAATCTGTCTCATCTTTCATTAATTATCTCATTGCCCATTTTATATGTCCAGTGCGGTCTTTTTTCACTCATTCTCATTTCTAATACATGACACTTCTTGGCATTAAAATCCACTTTCCAAGTCTGGCTCCAGGTGAGGAGTTTGTCCAAGTCCTCTTGCAGTTTTTTACAACTATCAATATCTTTAATACGTTTCATGATTTTAGCATTGTGGTAGGTGGTGGTGACCATCATCCACTCACCTGATGTAGTGCTGCCTACTTCTTCCTTAGCCTTTATCATTCTTTTTTCTCTGCCTGCCCTCCTATCTTCCTATTTCTCCCATCTTTCCTGTCACTTCTTATTGCTTTTCTTTCCTTTACAGGTGGCTTTACATTGAGTGACAAGTCAAATGGTTTCCTGTAAGGCAAGAAACCATTTATGAGGCTGGGTGGCAATCGTATAACCAAACCATACGTGCTCCCTACATGTCAGCAAGTGGGTTGGTGGAGGGTTAGAGCCCCTCCCCGTAAAACAAATAACTCAAAGTCAAATGACCACCCCTTCTGGGATTATGGCGTCTGGCAATAGATAGACAGATAGATAGATTTTAACATCATGTGCGAACATACTCATGTAACTATTCAAACCCTCTGGAAAATCATTTACATATATCAGAAACATTACTGGGGCTAAGAAAGAGCCCTGGGGTACTCCACTAGTCACGTTTCTCCACCGTAACACCTTGTCTCTTATGACGGTTCTCATCTGCCTTCCTATCAAATAATCTCCCATCCACTTATTTTAATAGTTTCCCATGCACCCCTCCAAAGGTGTTCAACTTCCACAGCAGTCTCCTATTGGGCACCTGTCAAATGCTTTCATGAGATCAAGATAGACACACTCTGCCCATCTCTCTCTCTCTCTTGTATGACATCTATTACCCTACTGTAGAAACTTAAAAGGTTTGTAACACACGATCTTCCTTTCCCTAAAACCAAATTGTCTTGGTGTTATCACTTCACTTTCTTCTAAATGCTTTATCCATCTTTTTCTAATAATTTTCTTGCAGATTTTATAAAAAATACTAGTAAATGATACAGGTCTGCAATTAAGTGGATCTCCCCTATCTCCTCCCTTGAAGCTTGGCATAATACTTGCTCTTTTCCAATCTTTAGGTAACTGTCCATTTTCCAGTGAAGTCTTGATCATGATATAAACAGGCCACACTAACTGGTCTGCACATTCCTTCAGGATCCATCCAGCCACACCATCTGGTTCCATTGCTTTTCTCACATCCAAATCCCTCATCAGCTGCAGCGCCTCATTCACGTCAACTGTAATTTCTGCCATTCCTGTCATCCTGGGTTCCATTTCAGGTTCCCTAAATTCCTCTTCCAACACACACTGATTGCAACTTGTTGTTCATTATTTCACACAATTCTTCTTCTCTTTCGTAAGTTTTATCTCCATCCCTCAATCGTATTATACTGTCCTTAACTTTCATTTTACCATTTACAAACCTATAAAATAGTTTTGGCTTTTTTTAAAACTTAGTTACAATATCTTTTTCGCATTTCCTTTCTTCTTCTCTCCGCACCCTTACATATTCATTTCTTACCTGCTTGTACTCCTTCCAAGCCCTTTCACTATACCTTTTTCTCACTTTACTCCATGCTCTTTTTCTTACCTCATATGCCATTCTACATCTGTCGTTAACCCCTTAAACGTGGCCGTGAACAGTCGACCCCCCCCCCCCGAGTGGCGGGGTTGTATCACGGTCTGAGTACCTGTAGGAAAATATTAGCCAAAAATCAGAGATTCACCTTAGAACATTATACTTGGTATGGCAGATAGTACTTACATTCAGCTTTCTCCAGAGACAGGTGTTGAGCCTTCGTGGAGTACCCAAGGACTTGTGGAGACTTGCAAAGTTGGGTAACCAAATCTTCACTTTCACACCTCCAGCAACCCGGTTTCCCCTCTACCACAGCCTCAATCTGTCACAGTAAACTTTATACT
This sequence comes from Coenobita brevimanus, assembly GCF_032717465.1. Classification (NCBI taxonomy): domain Eukaryota; kingdom Metazoa; phylum Arthropoda; class Malacostraca; order Decapoda; family Coenobitidae; genus Coenobita; species Coenobita brevimanus. The sequence goes on from NC_136977.1 coordinate 16,333,531, forward strand.
ACAACGTAAAGGTAGTTTGGAATCCGTATTTGTACAATAAGCACTGAAAATAAGGCTAAAATCAACGGAGCATACGGCCAACGTGCAGCGCGGCGGCGGTCTTTCCGTCACTCAACAAACATTTCCATTTTCACAGCTAAAAACATGTATACTACATTATTTTCAATCATATTACTTCCCAAAAGATCACCGTGGCGCGCTTTTTATTCTGCCTTACGCCCGTCACTTTATTCTCGTTCCTGTCGGCCGCTTGCACTGACTCGGAAGAGCTAGAACTCGCCATAATGTCACTTTGAAAGCCTGCGGTAAACTGACGCTAAACAGGGGCAAACCGTGAGAAAAAAAACTAGTGTTACAACTGGGGAAATGAGCATTTCCTATTAGCATAAACTGCTTGTGAGAGGAGAGCACAGATTTACAGTTCTGAGCACTCAGAGCGCTGCCATGTATCACAGCCAGGCTGGCCGGGCCATGGTGGGGGGGGGGGGACGGGGGAAAAACGCGATACTTGGCAACAACGGAGGTCAGTAGTACAAAGGTAAAGTATGCTAATTGTAGGTAAAGCGTGGTGGTACTGATAGACAATACCAGCTGGAGCCTGCTTGCCCGCGGTTATTCAAAATTTACTAGAATCGCAAATGCGACGATCCGCCGTTATGTCCTTTTCGCTGAGCGTCACAAACGCGACGATCCGCGTTTAAAGGGTTAAACCACTCTTTCTTCCTTTCCATAGCTGTGGAAAATTTTAGGACATATAACTCCTGTCTTATACATTTCTATCAAAAGCTTATATTTCTCATCAACATTTGTGATCATATTCATTTTACTCTAGTCTACATTTTAGAAAAAGCTTCTCAGGGGGGCAAAGTCTGTCTTCCCATAATAGTATGTATTATCTCTTTCTCCTTCCCTTACTCCCACCATTTCCATCTAAATAATCAGATGATCACTTTTACCAAAGGGGCATTGGTAGGTTATGTTCTTCACATCATTTGGGTCCTTTGTGAACACTAAGTTGGGCCTCGATGGTTCGTCGTCACCCCTAATTCTTGTATTTTCTTTAATTAATTGGGTTAACATGTTTTCAATCACCAATTCCATTAACTTATTTCCCCATGATTCCTCATTGTTCCCAGCATCCATACTTTCTCAGTCAATTTCTCTACAGTTAAAATCTCCCATTATTACTATATGATTTCTTCATTCAATTAACATCTTTTGTTTAATAACGGATTCTCTTATTAACTGTTTATAATCTTCTTTTGTCCATGCTCTAGTTTTAGGGGGCATACAAAATACTATTACATCTATTTTTCTCCATAAATGTCCTCTATTTCAAGTCTCAAAAGTTCAGCCATAGTATTTTCAATTTCTATATTTTTCTCTCTCAAGTCATTACAGGTTAAAATCATTATACCTCCCCCAAACTTGCTTTCTCTGTTCTTCCTCCAAATATTATAACTGTTCCATCCAAATAATTTTGTATCAACATCTTGGGGGAATTTAGTCTCCACCAAGGAAACAATTTCAGGTTTATTTTCATTTCTATAGTCTCCAATTTCCCCTTTCCCAGATATTAACCCATCTACATTACTATACATGATACTTAGATTTACTGCATTGGTTTTATCTTTACTCGTTCTTCCCTTTTTCGTATTCATGTCCATCCCCCTTGTTTTCTTCACTTCTAGCTCCTCACATACCATTTCCTTACTTTCATATCCATCACTCTCCAAAAAAAATGTTTTACATTCCTCCTCTGTCCTCTTGCCATTTTTTTTCCTTTACCTGTTCCTTCAAAGATTTTAAAACTTCTCTTTCTTTTTCATTCAAATCTTTTCTTAATATAATACTTTCCATCTCTGCCTCTTTACCTAGCTTCCAGGTCGTTTTAAGTATATCGTTTACTACACTTTCTGATGACAACTTAACTCTCATTGGTCTTGCTTCCCCTTTCTTATATGGCCCTATCCTCCTTACTTCCTCAAATTCGTTTTCCCACTTGTTTCCTTCGGGACTGATCTTGTCCAATATTTTTCTCACCTGATTCGTGTCTCTCTCGCGTCTCACAGATCTAACCTTTTCTTCCTTCTCCCTGTTTCCAAATATTACCACACATCTGTTCCTTTCTACAGTTTCTCTCACTATTTTCTCTTTTTTCTTCAGTATTTTCACTACACTTTCTTCCATTTTTTCTTGTTCATTTCCTTTTCTTCCTGAATGATTTCCCATAAGCTGACCACTTCTTTCTATTCTTCTTCCACATGGGACCATTTTGCCTTTTGCTCTTCTAACACACTACTCACCTTCTCCGGTTTGTTACTGCTTTCTTCTAGTTTTCTCCTTAATTTGATACTTTCTCACTTCAAATTATCGATCTCCTGGTTCGCCGTCTCATTGGCCTGGATCAGACTCTGTCTATCTATCTACTGCCAGACGCCATAATCCCGAAAGGGGTATTCTTGGTATTTTCAGGCAAGTTTCTTAATACCAGATCCTCCACTTTCTTTCCAAGTTCACTAATCCTCAAAACCAATGTTTTAACAAATCCATCACATTTGTTTCACTGTCAAATCCTGGAAATTCAGGTCCACTGATGTTTACATTGTCAGCCATGTTTGAGGCTGGTTACAGCACTAAACAGCTGTTATCGAAAATACTATAAACATTCATGTATAGTCCCTGACAGTAACTTTTTACCTTGTTGGTAGTCTATATTAACTTCTAATACTTTAAACTGAAGACCAAAGGAGACAGGACAAACATAATTCTTGAAAACTACTTAAGGTGGCGCTTGCAGCGGACCGAAGTAACTCGTTTGCGTTATGTTTTTGCGAGAAGAGCAGTCGTTCACACTGTAAAAGCCCAAAAGGCTAGGTATTATCAAAATAAAGTTGATTCATGTGGTGGTGATCAAAAAAAATTGTCTGCAGTTGTGAACAATTTGGTTGGTCGGAGGAATGTAATTGTTAAAACAACTTCTTTATCTGATGCCCAATTGGCTTCTGATTTTGCTTCATTTTTTATAAGTAAGATATCTCACATAAGAAGTGATTTATACAGCAGTTCTCCTAGTGAAGTGTACTCAGTTGACTTCCAGCCACGGTGCACCGGGGATCATTTGCTTTCAACATTTCATCCACTGGATGTAAACAAAGTCAAATGTTACATCAGAGAACTTAATAAAACATTTTGCTCACTCGAACCATGTAACATGTCACGACTGCCTGATGTGTATGAGCATGCTGCAGACTTTATCTGCAACATAATAAATAGATGCTTCTTAGAAAGTAATTTTGTGCAGTCTGAGAAACGTGCTTTGCTTAGGCCCCTAATTAAGAAGCCTGGCCTTGATGTCGAGAGCATGACAAATTATCGTCCTGTCTCTAACCTGTCTTTTTTATCCAAGATTATTGAGCGGGCCATACTTGACCAACTCTTACCACTACTGGAACACAACAGAGTTGTTCCTGTTGTTCAATCAGCTTACAGAAAATACCATTCGACTGAAACTGTACTAACAAGGATTCAGAGCGACTTGGTGGCAAACACTTGTAGTGGGATGTCCTCTCTCCTAGTTCTGTTGGATCTGTCTGCAGCTTTTGATACAGCAGATCATAAACTATTGTTGGATGATCTGTATTTTTATGGCGTTCGTGATAGTGCCCTTTTGCTCCTTAAGTCGTATCTGTCGGACAGATCTCAGAGAGTGGTTGTTGATTACGCTAGCTCTGATTCTGCTCCTCTTCTATTTGGAGTCCCTCAAGGATCAGTTTTGGGTCCAATTCTATTTACTATCTACACAAGTAGTTTATCGTCTCTACTTGATGCTCATGATGTGTCCTATCATTTTTATGTTGATGACATCCAGCTCTATGTTAAGATGTCAGATATCAACAATACTAAGATAAAGTTTGAATCTCTAATGTCTGATATTAAGATTTGGATGGCTAAGAGGAAACTTAAGCTGAATGATGGTAAAACTGAGATCATCATCATCAAAGGAAACAGAAGGGGTGATGACACTGACAATGCCCTGGCTTTGAACATTGGCGTGTCACAGCTGCATCCAGTCAGTTCTGTTCGAAATTTGGGTGTTTATTTTAATTCTAAGTTAAATTACAAAGAACACATTAATCAGGTTGTAAGAGGGTGTAACTTGCATATCAGAAATCTGTATTCTGTGAGAAGATTCCTGAATAGACAGTGCCTCCTAAAATTGGTCCATGCAGTGGTCTTGTCTCGTGTTGATTATTGTAATTCACTGTGGGTTGGTCTTCCAAATAATATACTAACAAAAGTTCAGTCTGTGTTGAACAGGGCGGCACGGCTTATCTTTGGTCTCCCCCCGAGAACCTCAACTACCCCGTTTCTGATTGAGTTGCATTGGTTACCAGTAAAGGCTAAAATTGAATTTATACTGTGTCTTATTACATTCAAGGTTCTTAAGTTTGGTGAACCGAAGTATCTTGCTGAATTGTTAAAACTCCCATCTACACGCCCGGGTGTGATGTTATGCAGTGAAGATGATTCCTTGCGTCTTGACGAGCCAGGAGCCATTCACCAGTCATCTTTCTCTGATCGTTCTTTTGCATATAGAGCCCCAAGATTATATAACAGATTGCCATTGTCCATAAGACAACTCTCTACTGTTGAATCCTTTAAGAGACAGCTGAAAGCCTTTCTTTTTTCAAAATGCTACGACCTGGAGAGAGGTACTATGACAGATGATTATAGGGTTTAATTTTTGCCACTTTCATGTATATATGATGTAGCTTGTATTATATACAAGAAATGTCACAATTCTTGTAATTGTAAAAATAACGAGCGCTAGTGAATTCCCAAAAGGAAGAACTGGCGCTTTTGAGAAACAAAAGGCCAGATTATTATTATTATTATTATTATTATTATTATTATTAAGGTTTCCAGCGGTGACTGAGGGCGGTTGAAACATGTCAGTTCGCTCTGGCTGGTCCGCTGTGTGTGTATTTACCCAACTGTATTTACCTAATATAAAGGAGCGTTGTAGTGTGGATGTGATAGGAAGCATTATGAGGAACACACTGAGGTGGTTTGGCCATGTGGAGAGGATGGAGGGTGAAAGACTGACGAAGAGAGTGTATGTGAGTGAGGTGGAGGGGGGAAGAGGGAGGGGGAGGCCGACGATGAGATGGAGGGATGGGGTGGAGAGGTATATGAGAGAGGGGGGTATGAGTTGGGAGCAGGGCAGTGAAATGGCGGGGGACAGGGCGACTTGGAGGCGATTTGCTTGTGGCCACCCCAAACGGGATTGAGGCGTCTGGCAATAGATAGATAGATAGAGATATTTACCTAATTGTGATATACAGGAAATGAGCTACAATCACGGGGTCCCGTCTCTGTTTCTCAAGACAAATTTAGCTTTAAACTCATTTATGTGTTTAGACTGGACGATATATTTGTCCAGGCTATTCCACAGGTCTATACATTTACAAGGAAAACTATATTTCTTGATATCCTTCAAGCAGATTGGCTTCTTCAATTTCATTTCGTGTCCTCTTGTTACTCTCTTATCCCATAAAAACCGATCTTCTTTGTCAATTTTATCTACTCCCATCATGGTCCTGAACACTGCAATCATGTCACCTCTCTTTCTCCTTTCTTCTAAGGAAGGCAAATCCAGCTTTCCCACCCTCTCTCTGGACGACAGTTCTGCCAGACTAGGGACCTTTTGGTTGCTGTTCTTTGTAATCTCTGTCTTGTTTATATTTTTCCTTTTGTGTGGGGACCACACTACTGCTGCATATTCTAACCTGAGGTGAATCATGGCCGCTATCAATTTTTTCATCATCTTCTAATCCATGTAATGAAAAGCTACTCTTATATTAGTCATGAGTTTATACGTCTCTCTTACTGTCTTGTTAATGTGTTTTTGAGGTGACAAACTGTTCTGGACCAGCACTCCCAAATCTTTCTCTTCTCTCACTTTTGTGATTGGTTCATTACCCATCAAATATTTCTGTGATGGCCTCTTGGTACTCTTCCCCATTCCAATATTTTACAATTCTTTGCGTTGAATTTCATTTCCCACATCTGGCTCCATACGTGTATCCTATCCAGATCCTCCTGCAGCATTTTACAATCCTCCTCAACCTCTACCTTCCTCAAGATCTTTGCATCGTCAGCAAACAGACTTGCATTACTGTTCACACTATCTACCATATAAAAAATATAAATCAGGAACATTACTGGCGCCAACACCGAGCCCTGTGGGACTCCACTTGTTACTTCCCTCTATCCAGACATTCTATCCTTTATTACTGTTCTCATTTGTCTGTCTCTCAAACTCTCTAATCCATCCCAAGAGGTTTCCTTTCAATCCTCCTATATGCTCTAGTTTCCACATTAGTCTCTTATGGGATACCTTGTCGAAGGCTTTCTCCAAATCTAAATACACACAATCGACCCAACCATCTCTCTCCTGAAACATGTCAATTGCTCTTGAGTAAAAGCTCAACAAGTTGGAAACACATGACCTTCCACTTCTGAATCCAAACTGACTATCAGCCAAAATATTCATGTCTTCCAGATATCTTACCCATCTATCTTTCAGAATTCTCTCACACAATTTGGCGACCATGCTGGTTAGGGACACTAGTCCATAATTTGGGGGTTCTTCCCTGTTTCCTCCCTTAGAAATCAGTACCACATTTGCCCTCTTCCATTCTTGAGGCACTTTCCCCTGTTCCAGAGAACACAATTAAATTGTGAATCTTATCCACCAGTTGTTCTCTGTTTTCCTTCAGTACCCAATTAGAGATTCCATCTGTTCCTGAAGCTTTCCTTACATCTTGAGTTTACAGTAATTTATACACTTCCTGTACTTCCACTTTTATATCTTTTATCACTACATTTCTAGTCACTCCCTCCCCTTCCACAAACTCCTTTTCATTAGTGAAAACTGATTGGAAACATTTGTTCATTATTTCTGCTTGCATTGCCGCATCTTTATAGAGCTCTCCTTCTACTTTCAGTTTGGTGATTCCTTCCTTTTGTTTCAATTTACCATTGACAAATAAAAAAAAACAGTTTGGGTTCATCCTTACATTTGTGTATTATACCTTTTTCAAAATTCCTTTTGTCCTCTCTACGTATTCTTGTGTATTCATTTGTAGTTCTTTTATATTCTTCCATTGTTCTGTTGTTACCTTTCTTTCTCCAATTGTTCCACGCCGTGTCTCTCTCTTTTTGCTATTATACACCTTCTATAGTAGACTGTAGCACCAGTCGAGCAGGGTAGTACTCCCGAGGTGGATGGAAAGCTGATGACATGGAGTGCTGGAGCTCCCATTTCATCAGCCATCAGGACTAGTTTCTGACCATCCCCCTTTGCTGAACTTTTTCAGTGTCTCAGTTACACAGAGAGTAGGTCAGCATGCTCTCCAACACAAATTTCTTTAACTATCTACACCTAACTACATGCACAGTACACACTACACTTCCTTTTCCAAAATTAAAAAAAAAATCATGGCGTCTCATCACCCAGCCTCAGAGTCCCGGGGGAGGGGGGGGGGGGACCATAAATGCCTCCACCTTCCGCCCCTCTCCCGGTGACGACTCGAGGTGCCTGGAACCACTGTCTGACTCTCTTCTTCTTCATTTCTGCAACATCCGCGGCCTTTCCTCTAACTTTCGCTCTGTTGAGCACCACCTCTCCTCCTCTAAACCTCACCTACTTTTTCTAACTGAGAATCAGCTGTCTGAGGCAACTGACAGCAAACCCTTTCCTGTATCCTCCTACTTTCTCTATACTCATTTCAAAGCCAAAGGTGGCTGCTGTGTATATATATGCAACGACTTACCTTGCTCTCGTGTTCCTGACCTCGATTCTTCTGAATTCTCTACACTCTGGCTTCGGCTTTCCTGTCATTCTCTGACTAAATATATCTGTGCTGTTTACTTATCCCCTAATTCTACTGACTATCAAAAATTCTTCGACTATCTTACTTCTACAATGGAACACATTCCATCCATTTCTCCTTTCTCTGAAATCTCCATTCTAGGAGATTTCAATGTTTACCACCACCTTTGGCTCTCCTCTCCTTTCACTGATCCACCTGGTGAACAAGCCTACATCTTTTCTATCCTTAGTGACCTAGAGCAGCTTGTACAGCACCCTATCCGTATCCCACACCGCCTTGGAGAGAGCTCCAACATACTTGACCTCTTCCTTACAACAAATCCTTCTGCTTACACTGTTAATCTTTCCTCTCCGTTGGGCTCCTCCGGTCACAACCTTATCACCTTAACCTGTCCTATCACTCCAGTACGGCCTGTGGACCCTCCAGGGAAACGTAATCTGTGGCATTTTGGAGCCGCGGATTGGGAGGGCCTTAGGCAGTACTTCTTTGATTTTCCCTGGAATGATTATTGCTTCTATGGCCAGGAGCCATCTGTGTGTGCCTTGCGAATTACGGAGGTTATTCTCTCAGGCATAGAACATACCTTCTTTTTTCATATCCTTTGACTAACGCAAGAAACCCTTGGTTTAATCACACTTGCTCTAAAGCTGTCCGCAATAAGGAGAGGGCCTACAAAAGGTACCGGAGCCAACCCACCTCTGAATCACATCATCTTTACGTTTCTGCCCGGAATCATGCTAAGTCTGTTCTTCGCTCTGCTAAAAATAATTTCATCCGTACTAAATGCTCTCAACTCTCCAACTCGAATCCTTCCCGTTCCTTCTGGCACCTTGCCAAAAACCTTTCTAACAACTTTACCTCATCATCCTTCCCTCCTCTTTTCTACTCTTATGGCCCTGTAACTATTTCTTGTACTGATAAAGCAGATCTCTTCGCACAGACTTTCTCCTCCAATTCCACCTTAGATGATTCCGGTGCTGTTCCTCCATCACTTCCCGCCTCTGACTTCCTCATGGCTGACATTAAAATTTCTTCAGCTGATGTATTTACTGCCATCACGGGCCTCAATACTAACTAGGCATATGGGCCTGATGGAGTACCTCCTGTTGTTCTGAAGGACTGTGCTTCTCTGCTTACACCCTGCCTAGGCAAACTCTTTTGCCTTTGTCTGTCAACTTGTAACTTTCCTTCTTGCTGGAAGTTTGCTCTCATTCAGCCAGTCCCAAAGAAGGGTGACCACTCCCAACCCTCCAACTATCGTCCAATTGCTTTAACCCGCCCCATCCCATCGACATATGGGTACATTGCAATATTTTGCATTTGCCAGTCCCGACGACGTACTGGTACGTCGTGCAATTGCAAGGTCCCTAATTTGCACAATTTTCAATTTTCGCGCGTGATTTTTTGTACGTATACATGGGACACCTTCCTCTACTCCTCTACAAGATGCCAAGCAGGGACAATGCCTTACACCATACAACCCCCCCCCCAAACCCCATTGTCTCGGCAATTCACCTGTCACCAGTGACCTGGCCAATAAAGACATTCAGGGCCAGAGTGATTCCCCAATCGATGACAATGTGGAGGACAAAGTTTACATAGCATTAGAGGAAGAAACAGTCAGAAATGATGATCAGGTAATGTGACAAAAGAAAGTCAGGTATGGTGATGAGTTAGTGAGTAAAACAATGCTTATAATGCCTATATTACTGTTTGAAAATCAATATACTCTCGTACTACATATAAAATCGTACCAAGTAAATAAATAAATACCGTTTATGAGTGGTGTGAAATAATTACCCTCCCATAGAACTCGTTTTCTTTGATGCCAGCCTGTTACAAAACCCACTCAGGTAAGGAGGTACTGCTACCTGAATCGAGTATTTTAAACCTCAGATGAGCGATTTCTCTATGAAATTTCGATGTTTCTCACCAAAAGTGGAGGTTTTAACAAAAATACATATATATATATATATATATATATATCGAAAATACCTCGGGATTGGGGGGGGTGTCAGAGGTGCGAAATAGCTCGGGATGTGACAGGTTAATGTCCTGTATTTCAAAAGTTTTCTACTCAATTCTCAATAGAAAAATTTTAATGCATCTTTCCTATCACAACCTTCTTTCTGATCATCAGTACGGGTTCCGTCAGGGACACTCCACTGGCGATCTTCTCACCTACCTTTCAGACTCCAGGTCATCCTCCTTTCGGGACTTTGGCAAAAGCTTTGCCATTGCACTTGACATCTCAAAGGCTTTCGATGAAGTCTGGCATAAATCTTTAATTTCCAAACTGCCCTCTTACGGTTTCTATCCTTCTATCTGTGCCTTCATTGCTAGCTTCCTTTCTGGTCGATCTATAGCCGCTGCTGAGGACAGTCATCGTTCGTCTCCTAGATCTATCAACAGTGGTGTTCCTCAGGGCTCTGTCTTATCACCAACTCTCTTCCTTTTATTCATCAATAACCTTCTAAGCTGTACATCTAACCCTATCCACTCATACGCAGATGACTCCACCCTTCACCTTTCCATTCGGTTCCTGCAACACCCATCTCAGCAGTTACTTCAACAAACAAGGGATGAGGCTATGGCACACCTAATGTCTGACTTGGCTCATATCTCTGACTGGGATAAAAATAATCTTGTTGTTTTTAATGCATCTAAGACTCAGTTCTTACACCTATCAACCCGACAAAATATTCCGCAGGCATACCCACTGATGTTTAATAATATTCAGCTTAATCCTACATCATCCTTGAACATGCTTGGGGTTTCATTTACTCGGGACTTATCTTGGAAAGATCATATTGCATCTCTTGTAAAATCTGCTTCCAAGAGACTGGGTGTGCTAAGCCGACTCCCTTCTTTTTTTACCCCTGCACAATTGTTGACTCTATACAGGGGTTTTATCCGTCCCTGTGTGGAGTACAACTCTCATGTGTCGGGAGGCTCCCCACATACAGCTCTTCTCAACAGGGTGGAGTCAAAGGCTTTTTGTCTCATTAACTCTCCCCCTCTTACTGACTCCCTTCTACCTCTGTCTCTTCACCGCACTGTTGCATCTTTATCTCTTTTCTATCGCTACTTTAATGGTCACTGCACCTCTGAACTGTTTGCTTGTATACCTCCACCTCTATGACTGGCGCGTAACACCCGTCTAGCAACAAACGCTCATCCCTTTTCTGTCCAGCTCTCTAATGCAAGAGTTAACCGTTACTCCCAGTCCTTCATTTATGCAACGGGTCAACTCTGGAACTGTCTCCCTCTGTCTGTATTTCCTGCTGCCTATGATCTCCAGTCTTTCAAGTGCAGTGTGTCCAGGCATCTCGAAATGAATGGATCTTTAATTTGACTCTCTCTTGTATTTTCTTTTTCTCTTGGAGGGAACTGTTATTGCGGGCTCATGGCCCTTGGTTCCTTGTTCCTCTGTATCTCTCTTGTTTCTCTGAATTTTCTCTAATCAGCATTTTCAAAAAAATTTTCTCAATCCTGTAAAGTTTGCTTTCCCAAAGTTGTATCTTCCCTGCCTATAAAGCTCGTCTCTTGGTTCCACGTTCCCTGTTATCATTTGGAACTCAATGACCACATGATCACTTTTTCCAATAAGACACAGATATTTCAAGGATTCTATTATAACAGGTTCTTTGGTAAACAATAAATCTAGTCTTGCTGGTGTGTCCTCACCTCAGAACTGCGTCTCTTCTTTGACGCATTGCGTCAACACATTGTTCACTGTTATATTTAATAATATAGTGCCCCACGAATCCTCGCTGCCTCATGACTCCCATTCCTCCCAGCTCACCTCTTTACAATTGAAGTTATCCATTAAAATTCTAATGCTGTTTTTCTCAATCTTTTTCCATAAATAACTAACAATGTCTGACAACATTTCCTGGTGTGTGTGTGTTCTTACCTAATTGTATCTTTACAGGAATGAGTCAAGCTCGTACTGTCCCGTGTCTTAAACCATATTTATCGTACATATCCTTAAATTTGTGAATTGTTTTGGCACACACTATTTCATTCAGTAGTGCATTCCACTGATCAATTGCTCTATTTGGGAAACTAAATTTCCTGACGTCTTTATCACCTCTCTTTTTATGCAGTTTTTTGCAGTGTCCTCTTGCTGATGCTTCCCCATACGTTAAGTAATCATTTATGTCTATTTTCTCCTTCCCTGATATGCATTTATATAGCATAATCATATCACCTCTTTTCCTTCTCTCCTGTAGTGTTGGTAGATTCAGTTTATTTAGTCTTTCTTTGTAGCTTAGATCCTTTAAGCTTGGTACCCATCTTGTAGCGGCCCTTTGAACTTTTTCAATCTTGTCTATGTGTTTTTTTATATGAGGACTCCAGCCTACTGATGCATACTCCAGGGTTGGTCTGATGAATGATGTTATTATCCTTCTTAGCATGTCTTCATTTATGTATGTAAACGCTATTCTCATATTGGCAAGCAGTGTATACATGTTCCGTACCTTCTCACTGATGTGGTCAGCCAGAGATAGTCTGTTATTGACAATCACACCTAGGTACTTCTCTCTTTCTGATGTGTGTAGGGTTTTATTTCCTAATGTATAATCCCAATCAGGTCTTTTTCCATTTTTACCAAACTTGATTACATGACACTTGTCCACACTGAATTCCATTTGTCATGTATTACTCCATTCATAAAGTTTATTTAATTCTTCTTGTAGCTTTTTACAAGAGTCTGTGTTAGTAATTCTTCTTTGTATTTTTGCATCATCTGCAAACATATTTAGATAGCTAGTGTGTGTGTGCATGCGTGCATGTGCATGCACATGCACACATGCATGTAACAAGAGGAAAAACATACCAGATGTTAACCCCTTCGCACACTATGACTTAAAACAAGTAAATACGGAGTTAAGCTGAAGAGGAACCGATGACGCACTATGATGCACTTGTCAGTGTTGGTCTGAACTGATGCCAATTGGGCAATTCTGGATAAAAATATTCACCAAAAATTATGTTTTAGAATGAAGTGCATCAATCTTTGAAAAGTCATTGGGGAGGGAGTCTATTTCAAGGCCAACACTCTCAAATAGTCGGCATTCTTTCGGTTTTCGGTTGGGGGGAGGGGGGGGCACGTGCGATTTTTGGCGATTTATTCAAAAACTATTGGTCCTATCAGAATTCTGACAAAACCATGTGAAAGCTCGTGAAATCTGCATCTAGACATACGCTTAGATCTTGCCTTGTGTAGGCAAAATTTTGCAACAGGGTGTAGGGCAGTTATTTTCACTGCTGAAAAACAGTATTCTCACTGCATTTCAGTACCTTCACAATACTTTTACTCATCAATATTGTGCATTTTTATTAGCTTATTGTATAGTATAAACACCAGGGAAGATGATGGTATACAATTTGCACCATTATAACCAACTTCTGGGGCAAAATAAAATACATGGGAGTGTTTTCCATTGTGTGTGAGTCCAGTCTCCCCTTGCAGCATTTCCTCTGATCATGTCACACTTACAGAAAAATTTCGGTGCGTGAAGGGGTTAATCCTGTATTTATGCTGCAGTTGCATGGTCATCAACATCATCATCATCATCAGGACCTCCTTTCCCACCCAAGGGCAGGGTGAGGAGTAGCAACATGCAGACAGCCAAAGTCTGCCCAGTCCAATGGGCCACGCTTCCATTCACTCATCATTCAAGCCCCCGGAATCCTGGCTCTATCTGATATGTCAAAAACATACAACACATTCTGCAGCTTCACATAACTGCATCCGATGGAGTCAATCTGGACACTGTCATATTAAAAAGGAGTGCCAACTACCTGATCATGCAGTTCTTCTCACAACATTCATCCCGCCAGCTCGATCTCTAGTCCATTCCCTAGCCTCACCGACTTTCATACTTCTCTTCCTCACACTCATCCACCATATCCCTCCACCTTCTCCTTGGCCTACCTCACCTTCTTCCTCCTTCAGATTCGCTCAGATATACCCTTTTCACCACTCTATTGTTGTCCATTCTCTCCACATGACCATACCATCTCAGTAGACTCTTCGATTCTGGTGTCCACCGACTTCCTCACTCCACACCTTTCAGGAATCACATTATTTCATATCCTATCAACTCTCTGTACTCCACACACATTCCTCAGCAGTCCCATCTCCACTGCTCTCACTCTTGACTTTTCATTTTCATGCCACACCAAAGTCTCACATCCACATGTTAAAGCTGGCACTAACACTCCTTCATGCAAGCCTCATGCCATTGGAACACTCAAGCCTCTCTTTCTTATCAAGGCTTTCATAGCACCAGCTACTTTCCTTCCTTGTGTCACTCGCACCAGCTACTTTCCTTCCTTGTGTCACTCTACTTTCCACTTTTTTTGCACATTTCTCTCTCTTTTCTGTCACTGTACCCAAGTATCTGAACTCTCTCACCAATTCCACTCTCTCCAATCGCTGCAATATCACACTAGAAGTCACCTGTTCTCTCAATAACCACCACTTAACTCTTTTCTACATTTACTCTCAGGGCAAGATGCTCACACACATTAGCAAAACTCTGCACTAGCCTATCAAGTTCTAGTCCAGTATATGCAAGTAATAATACATCACCAGCATACAACAAATTTGTGATATGCCATCCACCACCATTCATTACCAACCTATCCCTCTCTCCATTACTCGTGTTTTTACTTCTCTCATCACCCCATCCAAACATATATATATATTGAACAACCATGGGGCCATCACACAACCTTGTCGCACGCCCACACCAATCGTGAACTATTCACTTAGATGCCCATTTACCATTACACATGCTTCATTACCATCATAAAAACTCTTGATGGCACCTAGGAACTTCCTATCTACACCATACATGGGCAAAACCTTCCACAATCCCTCTCTGTCTACTTTGTTGTATGCTTATTCCAGATCCACGAATGCCATAAACATCTTATGGTCCTTCCCACAAGACTTCTCTACTATCTGTCATACTGCAAATATCTAATCCACACATCCTCTGCCACTCCTAAAGCCACCCTGTTCATCACTCATTAGGACTTCTCATATCTCTCTAACTTTCTGTAGAATAATACTTCCATATACCTTCCCTACCACACTCAATAAACTTATGCCATGATAATTCTAGCACTCACTTCACTCACCTTTATATTTGTTGCATGGTAAATTACTAAAATATCAATCTTTCAGTGCCTTAAAAGTAGCACAAGTACTCTATCATCATCATCATCATCATCTAATCCTGTGTTGCCCCATGAGAAATATTTAAGGAGACTGTTACCTAATAACAACTTTATTTTTGCTATGGTAAATGTGGGTAAAATTAGTCACCTAATAATGTTAACAGTGGTGCTGTACTGGTTCACTACTTAGTTCAAGGTCATTCATTCTAGTTTCACTATTTACAAACAACGTCAGAATCTTATCACAGCAAAAGTAATTCAGAATCTTATCATACAGATTTTTAATACTGCATATGGTGATGTTTCCAACACCACGATTGTCTCTCACAACACGTGCAGACACAATTTGTATTAAGTTTCACTCTGTATGGAACTTAAGAATATTATTCCTTTTTATGTTGTACATGGCTGTGTTTTCAACACCATAATTATCTCATATCATGAGCATACATTATCCACTTGCTGCCAGATCACAGTGTTATATACTTTTTTCTCAGCACTGCACTTATGACTATAACTTTTTTTTTTTTTTTAGTGCGTGAAAGGGTACAGCAGGGAAGGAAGGTCGTTGGTACACTGAAAGCAGAGATGAGAAATAGGGAGGTGAGTATGGAAGTTAAGAAGTCACTGCATGATAGTATTGTGATCCCTACCCTGACATATGGAAGCGAGGCATGGACCTTGCAAGAGGGGAACAAGTCAAGAATGAGAGCAGTGAAAATGAGTTACTTGAGAGGAGCATGTGGAGTGACGTGGAGGGACAGGTTGACGAATGAAGAAGTGAAGGAACGCTGTAGGGTGGATGTGGTTGAGAAGATTAGGAGAAATACACTGAGGTGGTTTGGACATGTGAAGAGAATGGAGAATGAAAGACTGACTAAGAGGGTGTATGTAGGTGAGGTGGAGGGAGGGAGAGGGAGAGGTAGACCGAGGATGAGGTGGAGGGATGGAGTTGAGAGGTATATGAGGGAGGGGGGTGGGTGAGTTGGGGGGAGGGTAGTCAAATGGTGGGTGACAGAGAGACTTGGAGGCGTTTTGTCTGCGGCCACCCTTTGCGGGATTAGGGCGTCGGGCTATAGATAGATAGATAGACTTATTCAGGTGAAATTTGAATTCTGCTCAATGTGAATAATGGAATGACCACAAAGAAGAAAGGAAACACTTATGAGTGGCCACACTAGCTAGTAAGGTCAGTGTCAGATAAATGTAGTGGTCAATTTTAGAAACTTGTTTCTGTGGTAATTTGAATATGAAGGCTAATTTTAGAATATGAAAATGGTAGTGATTTCCTCCATCTCACCCTTGGCCTCCCTCTCCCTCTCCCCCCCCTCTACCTCACTCACATACACTCTCCTCATCAGTCTCTCACTATCCAGCCTCTCAATATGGCCAAACAACCTCAAAGTGTTTCTCCTAATGTTTCCTGTCACATCCACATCCACACCACAATGCTCCTTCACTTCCTCGTTTGTCAGCCTGTGTCTCCATGTGACTCCACATGCTCCTCTCAATTAACCCTCTCGCGCACGGAAAGTTTCAGTAAGTTTTCCAGTGCACGATTTTTTCTGCGAAGCCGCCCGGCCCGGCTGACTACGCTGGCAAATAACACGTATTCTCTCCTTATTTTCGCCACTCAAACATCAATACACTGCCATGAAACCTATGTCATCTTATTCGTTGATGTATGTTCTAGCTGATAAGCAACACAAAAAAAACACAAAAAAACGGGAGAACACGAATAAAACAACATTACGCGGCTGTGAATAAACATTTTGCTACGTCACGTTCACTTCCCAACATCATCATTCGAATGTTTTCCATCATACAGAAAAATGTTTTAGAAGTTTTGATAGAAAATTTCATCAGCTTTCTAAAGAGACAAATCCGAAGTTAATACGATTTGTAGTTTTCAAGAAAATGGCCAAAAACTGAAAGCCATTTTTGAAAAAAATCAAGGAGCTCTAAAACTGATTTTTACTCACACGTCATGTTTTTATTGCGTAATATTGTGCAGAATTTCACCAGCTTTCTAATGACCTAATACTGGTTTCAATATGCCTCATAGTTCTAGCATTCAAGGTACATCGAGTCCTCTTTTTCTGGTGGTTTCCGTCACATGTTCCGTTAGGAAAAACTCTTGCACGAGATCCAGGAGCTTTTGGTCCCAACAGCTTTCAAGGCTAATTATATCTAGAGTATTCCAATTTATATTTGTATTAAAATCTCCAGTTAGTATAATTCTTTCCGATTTCACTTCCATTTTATGTAGTAATGATCTTAAACTCTACATTGTACTCTCTGCCAGGTCCTCATATTCGTCTCTTTCCCATGTGTTTGATCTGGGTGGCATGTACTTATTGGCTACAATTACTTTCCCTTCAGATGTGTTGATCTCTACTGCAATCAGTTCTACTTGTGAAGGTATATCTAGTTTTATTTCATTGACTTTTAGGTTTTTCTTAGTGTGTGGGTAAGTGTGTGTGTGTGTGTGTGTGTGTGTGTGTGTGTGTGTGTGTGTGTGTGTGTTTGTGTGTGTATTTACCTATTTGTATTTACCTATTTGTAGTATACAGGAATTGAGCAATGCTCGTGTTGTCCTATCTCCATATCCACATTTATCAAGTCTACCTTTACACACATGAATGTTTTTCTCATGCACCACCTCTTTGTCTAAGTCGTTCCAAATATTTAAGAATATACCTAATTGTGATATACACGGAATGTACTATGCTCGTGGGTTTCCGTCGCTGTTTCTCAATAAGTCGAATTTAACTTTAAACTCGTTTAAGTTTTTAGACTGGACGATCTCTTTGTCCAGGCTATTCCATAAGTCTATACTTCTGTAAGGAAAGCTATATTTCTTGATATCCTTCAAGCAGCTTGACTTTTTCAATTTCATTCCATGTCCTCTTGTTGCTCTCTTATCCCATACAAACAGATCTTCTTTGTCAATTTTATCTACTCCCACCATGGTCCTGAACACCGCAATCATGTCTCCCCTCTTTCAACTTTCCTCTAACAAAGGCAAATCCAGTTTTTCCAGCCTCTCTTTGTATGACAGGTCTGTCAGACTGGGGACCATCTTGGTTGCTGTTCTTTGTATTCTCTCAATCTTGTTTATATCTTTCTTTTTGTGTGTGGACCACACTACCGCTGCATATTCTAACCTGGGGCGGATCATGGCCACTATCAATTTTTTCATCATTTCCTCATCCATATAATGAAATACTACTTTTATGTTAGTCAAGAGCTTATAAGTCTCTCCAACTATCTTGTTAATGTGCTTTTCTGGTGACAAACTATCTTGGACCAGCACTCCCAAATCTTTCTCTTCTCTCCTTTTTGTGATTAATTCATTACCCAAAAAATAATTCAGTGATGGTCTCCTGGTACTTTTACCCATTTCCAATATTTTACATTTCTTTACATTAAATTTCATTTCCCACATCCGGCTCCAATTGTGTATCCTATCCAAATCCTCCTGCAGTATTTTACAATCCTCCTCAACCTCTATCTTCTCAAGATCTTTACATCATCAGCAAACAGACTCGCATAACTGTTCACTCCATCTACCATATCATTTACGTAAATCAGGAACATTACTGGCACCAACACTAAGCCTTGAGGGACTCCACTTGTTACTTCCCTCCATCCAGACATCTTTTCCTTTATTACTGTCCTCATTTGTCTGTCTCTCAAAAAGTCTCTCATCCATTCCAGAAGTTTCCCCTTTAGTCCTCCTATATATTCTAGTTTCCACATTAGTCTCTTATGAGGTACCTTGTCAAAGGCCTTCTCTAAGTCTAAGTACACACAATCCACCCAACCATCTCTCTCCTGCACCACATCAATCGCTCTTGAGTAAAAGCTCAACAAGTTTGAAACACATGACCTTCCACTTCTGAATCCAAACTGACATTCAGCCAAAATATTCATCTCTTCCAGATATTTTATCCATCTGTTTTTCAGGATTCTCTCACACAATTTTGCGACCATGCTGGTTAGAGACACTGGTCTATAATTCAGGGGGTCTTCCCTGTTTCCTCCCTTGTAAATTGGTACCACATTTGCCCTCTTCCATTCTTTTGGCACTTTCCCCTCTTCCAGTGAGCATACAATTAAGCTGTGAATTTTATCCGCCAGTTGTTCTCTGCATTCCTTCAGTACCCAATTAGAAATTCCATCAGGTCCTGGGGCTTTCCTTACATCTTGAGTTTCCAGTAATTTATACACTTCCTGCACCTCCACTTTTATATCTTCCATCACCGGAACATTTCTAATCACTCCCTCCCCTTCCACAAGCTCCTTTTCTTTAGTGAAAACTGACTGGAAACGTTTGTTCATTATTTCTGCTTGCATTGCCGCATCCTTAAAGACCTCTCCATCTACTTTCAGCTTGGTGATTCCTTCCTTTTGTTTCAGTTTGCCATTAACAAATCTATAAAACAGTTTTGGTTCATCCTTGCATTTGTCAATTATACCTTTTTCAAAATTCCTTTCTTCTTCCCTACGTATTCTTGTGTATTCGTTTCTTGTTCTTTTATATTCTTCCTTTGTTCTGTCGTTACCTCTCTTTCTCCAATTGTTCCACGCCTTATCTCTCTCTTTTTTGGCTATCATACACCTTCTATTAAACCACTCCTTTTTCCTGTTTTCTTTCCCTCTTATTCTTGGTACAAATTTTTCCACTCCCAAATTATAGAGGTCTAGAAAGATATCCCACTTCCTCTGTATCTCTCTTGTTTCTCTGAATTTTCTCCAATCCGCATTTTCAAAAAAGTCTCTCAATCCTGTAAAATTTGCTTTGCCAAAGTTGTATCTTCCCTGTCTATGAAGCTCATCTCTTGGCTCGACGTTTCCTATTAACATCTGGAACTCAATGACCACATGATCACTTTTTCCCAAAGGGCAGAGATATTCCAATGATTCTATTACATCGGGTTCTTTGGTGAACAGTAAATCTAACCTTGCTGGTGTGTCCTCACCTCGAAACCGTGTCTCTTCTTTGACCCACTGCGTCATCACATTATTCATTATTATATTTAATAACATAGTACCCCACGAATCCTCGCCGCCTCCCGAGTACCATTCCTCCCAGTTCACTTCTTTACAATTAAAGTCACCCACCAAAATTATATTATTGCTTTTCTCAATTATTTTTTGCAAGTAGCTAGCCATATCTAACAACATCTCATGGTATTCGTCATCCTTCCATGCTCTCGTCTTTGGGGGAACATAACCTACCGCCATATCTCTCTTAACATTCTCTCCAGTTTCTAATTTCATATATATCACTTCAGCCCTGCCTTCTCCCATTTCCACAGTATCTACATTTATGTTGTTCTTCACTGCTATCATCACTCCTCCTCCCTTTTTTTCTTTTCTGTCTTTTCTCCACAGTTTGTATTTACCATCTCCCAAATGAACATCAATATCTTCTCTTAATTTGGTCTCTACAAAGCACATGACATCAGGTTCATGTTCTCTCAAGAAATCATTAATTTCGATCCTTGTCGATATGAAACCATCAACATTAGTATATATCACCTTCAAATTATTTTTGACATTATTAATACCCTCTTCTCTCCTACTCTCTGTCCGTACCACTTCCTCAACTTCTGATCTTTCACAACCATCCCCCCTAGTTTCCTTCACTTCTATTTCCTTAAATACCATTTCCTTACTTTCATATCCAATACTCTCCAAAAAAAAGTATTACGTTCTTCCTCTGTCCTCTTATCATTTTTTCCTTTACTTCTTCCTTTAATGATTTTAAAACTTCTCTTTCTTCTTCATTCAGATCTTTTCTTATTATAATATTTTCCATCCCCGCCTCTTTGCTTAATTTCCAGGTCACTTTAAGTATCTAATTTATTACACTTTCTGATGTAAACCTGACTCTCATTGGTCTTGTTTCCCCTTTCTTATAAGGCCCTATCCTCCTTACTTCCTCAATTTCTTTTACCCACTTGTCTCCTTCGGGGTCAATCTTGCCTAATATTCCTCTCACCATGTTCGTGTCTCTCTCGAGTCTTGCGAACCTAACCTTTTCTTCCTCTTCCCTGTTTCCAAATACTACCACACATCTGTTCCTTTCTACAGTTTCTCTCACTATTTTCTCTTTTTTCTTCAGTATTTTCACTACATTTTCTTCCATTTCTTTCTTGTTCATTTTCCTTTCTTCCTGGATGATCTCTCTTAAGCTGACCACTTCTTTCTGTTCTTCTTCTACGTGTGCCCACTTTGCCTTGTGTTCTTCTAATACATTACTCACCTTCTCCGTTTTATTAGTACTCTCTTCAAGTTTCCTCCTCAGTTCAACATTTTCCCTCTTTAAATTCTTAATCTCTTCATTGGCTGTTTCGTTGGACTGGATTAGACTCTGTATGGTGGTTTCCGTATTTCCTGACACATCCTTTATCACTAGATTCTCTACTTTTTTTTCGAGTTCACTAATCCTCATAATTAATGTTTTCACCAGGTCCATGACATTAGTATTAGCATCAAATCCTTGAAATTCCATTCCCTCATTGTTTACATTTTCGGCCATGTTTAACGTACCGGTAAATTACCTAAACAGTTGTTACCGAATAAGCCAAAAACCTTCATGTATACTATTGCCAACAAATCTTTACATTTTTGGTAGTCTACCAACTTTCATTATTTTAAATTTAAAGAAAGACCATAGGAGACAGGACAGAGAAAATTCCTGAAACTAATCAAGGTTAGGAGCGATGCCTGGGACGTCCTCTCTCTCCGGCTGTTCGTTCGTGTGTGTGTGTGTGTGTGTGTGTGTGTGTGTGTGTGTGTGTGTGTGTGTGTGTGTGTGTGTGTGTGTGTGTGTGTCTTCTTACCTAATTGCTCTTGCCTAATTGTATCTTTACAGGAATGAGTCAAGCTCGTACTGTCCCATGTCTTAAACCATATTTATCGTACATATCCTTAAATTTGTGAATTGTTTTGGCACACACTATTTCATTCGGTAGTGCATTCCATTGATCAATTGCTCTGTTTGGGAAACTGAATTTCCTTACGTTTTTATCACCTCTCTTCTTATGCAGTTTTTTGCAGTGTCCTCTTGCTGATGCTTCTCCATATGTTAAGTAATCATTTATGTCTATTTTCTCCTTCCCTGATATGCACTTACACTGCATAGCATTATCATGTCACCTCTTTTCCTTCTCTCCTGTAGTGTTGGTAGATTCAGTTTATTTAGTCTTTCTTTGTAGCTTAGGTCCCTTGAGCTTGGTATCCATCTTGTAGTGGCCCTTTGAACTTTTTCAATCTTGTCTATGTGTTTTTTGAGATGAGGACTCCAGCCTACTGATGCATATTCCCGGGTTGGTCTAATGAATGATGTTATTATCCTTCTTAGCATGTCTTCATTTATGTATGTGAATGCTATTCTCATATTTGCAAGCAGTGTGTACATGTTCCGTACCTTCTCGCTGATGTGGTCAGCCGGAGATAGTCTGTTATTGATAATCACACCTAGGTCCTTCTCTCTTTCTGATGTGTATAGGGTTTTATTTCCTAACTTATAATCCCAATCAGGTCTTTTTCCACTTTTACCAAACTTGATTACATGACACTTGTCCACATTGAATTCCATTTGCCATGTATTACTCCATTCATGAAGTTTATTTAATTCTTCTTGTAGCTCTTTACAAGAGTCTGTGTTAGTAATTCTCCTTTGTATTTTTGCATCATCTGCAAACATATTCAGATAGCTCTCATTTCCAGTGTTACTGTTTATATCATTTATATACACTAAAAACATGATTGGTGCCAGCACTGAACCCTGTGGTACTCCACTAGTCACTTCTTTCAATGTTGAGTAGTTTCCTCTCAGTACTGTTCTCATTTCTCTTTTTATGAGAAAATCTTGCATCCAACAAAACAGTTTGCCTCGAATTCCTCCTTGATGGTACAGTTTCCATAAAAGTCTTTGGTGTGGTACTGTGTCAAAAGCTTCCTTGAAATCTAAATAGATACTGTCCACCCATCCTTCTACTTTCCTGTATTGTGTTTGTTACTCTGTCATAGTAGCTCAACAGATTAGTAACACATGATTTTCCTTTTCTAAAACCAAACTGTCTTTCTGTTATCATACTGTGTTCTTCTAGATGATTTACCCAAGCTTTTCTTATAAGCTTCTCTAATACCTTGCTTACAACACTAGTCAGTGATACTGGTCGGTAGTTGAGTGGATTTTGTCTATTTCCTTTCCTGAATAAGGGGACAATATTTGCTTTCTTCCAAATATCAGGTAGTTTACCTTGACTCAAGGATTTCTTGAAAATTAAAAATAATGGTTTACTTAACTCCTTTGCACATTCTCGTAGTACCCAACATGAAATTTCATCAGGACCACTTGCATTTCCTCTGTCTAATTTACTTAACTCCTCCTGTATTACTTTTCCTGCTATTTGTATATCTGGTAGTATGTGTGGACATGCAGGTTCCACATCGTGTGTGTGTGTGTGTGTGTGTGTGTGTATGTATTTACCTATTTGTATTTACCTATTTGTAGTATACAGGAATTGAGCAATGCTCGTGTTGTCCTGTCTCCATATCTACATTTATCAAGTCTACCTTTACACACATGAATGTTTTTCTCATGCACCACCTCTTTGTCTAAGTCGTTCCAAATATTTAAGTATTTACCTAGTATACCTAATTGTGATATACACGGAATGTACTATGCTCGTGGGTTTCCGTCGCTGTTTCTCAATAAGTCGAATTTAACTTTAAACTCGTTTAAGTTTTTAGACTGGACGATCTCTTTGTCCAGGCTATTCCATAAGTCTATACTTCTGTAAGGAAAGCAGTATTTCTTGATATCCTTCAAGCAGCTTGACTTTTTCAATTTCATTCCATGTCCTCTTGTTGCTCTCTTATCCCATACAAACAGATCCTCTTTGTTAATTTTATCTACTCCCACCATGGTCCTGAACACCGCAATCATGTCTCCCCTCTTTCTCCTTTCCTCTAACGAAGGCAATTCCAGTTTTTCCAGCCTCTCTCTGTATGACAGGTCTGTCAGACTGAGGATCATCTTGGTTGCTGTTCTTTGTATTCTCTCAATCTTGTTTATATCTTTCTTTTTGTGTGTGGACCACACTACCGCTGCATATTCTAACCTGGGGCGGATCATGGCCACTATCAATTTTTTCATCATTTCCTCATCCATATAATGAAATGCTACTCTTATGTTAGTCAAGAGTTTATAAGTCTCTCCAACTATCTTGTTAATGTGCTTTTCCGGTGACAAACTATCTTGGACCAGCACTCCCAAATCTTTCTCTTCTCTCCTTTTTGTGATTAATTCATTACCCAAAAAATAATTCAGTGATGGTCTCCTGGTACTTTTACCCATTTCCAATATTTTACATTTCTTTACATTAAATTTCATTTCCCATGTCCGGTTCCAATTGTGTATCCTATCCAAATCCTCCTGCAGTATTTTACAATCCTCCTCAGCCTCTATCTTCCTCAAGATCTTTACATCATCAGCAAACAGACTTGCATAACTGTTCACTCCATCTACCATATCATTTACGTAAATTAGGAACATTACTGGCGCCAACACTGAGCCTTGAGGGACTCCACTTGTTACTTCCCTCCATCCAGACATCTTCTCCTTTATTACTGTCCTCATTTGTCAGTCTCTCAAAAAATCTCTCATCCATTCCAGAAGTTTCCCCTTAAGTCCTCCTATATATTCTAGTTTCCACATTAGTCTCTTATGAGGTACCTTGTCAAAGGCCTTCTCTAAGTCTAAGTACACACAATCCACCCAACCATCTCTCTCCTGTACCACATCAATTGCTCTTGAGTAAAAGCTCAACAAGTTTGAAACACATGACCTTCCACTTCTGAATCCAAACTGACATTCAGCCAAAATATTCAACTCTTCCAGATATTTTATCCATCTGTCTTTCAGGATTCTCTCACACAATTTTGCGACCATGCTGGTTAGAGACACTGGTCTATAATTCAGGGGTTCTTCCCTGTTTCCTCCCTTGTAAATTGGTACCACATTTGCCCTCTTCCATTCTTTTGGCACTTTCCCCTCTTCCAGTGAGCATACAATTAAGCTGTGAATTTTATCCGCCAGTTGTTCTCTGCATTCCTTCAGTACCCAATTAGAAATTCCATCAGGTCCTGGGGCTTTCCTTACATCTTGAGTTTCCAGTAATTTATACACTTCCTGTACCTCCACTTTTATATCTTTCATCACCGGAACATTTCTAATCACTCCCTCCCCTTCCACAAGCTCCTTTTCTTTAGTGAAAACTGACTGGAAACGTTTGTTCATTATTTCTGCTTGCATTGCCGCATCCTTAAAGACCTCTCCTTCTACTTTCAGCTTGGTGATTCCTTCCTTTTGTTTCAGTTTGCCATTAACAAATCTATAAAACAGTTTTGGTTCATCCTTGCATTTGTCAATTATACCTTTTTCAAAATTCCCTTCTTCTTCTCGATGAATTCTTGTGTATTCATTTCTTGTTCTTTTATATTTTTCCATTGTACTGTCGTTACCTCTCTTTCTCCAATTGTTCCACGCCTTATCTCTCTCTTTTTTTGCTATCATACACCTTCTATTAAACCACTCCTTTTTCCTGTTTTCTTTCCCTCTTACTCTTGGTACAAATTTTTCCACTCCCATATTATAGAGGTCTAGAAAGATATCCCACTTCTTCTGTATCTCTCTTGTTTCTCTGAATTTTCTCCAATCCACATTTTCAAAAAAGTCTCTCAATCCTGTAAAATTTGCTTTGCCAAAGTTGTATCTTCCCTATCTATGAAGCTCGTCTCTTGGCTCGACGTTTCCTATTAACATCTGGAACTCAATGACCACGTGATCACTTTTTCCCAAAGGACAGAGATATTCCAATGATTCTATTACATCGGGTTCTTTGGTGAACAGTAAATCCAACCTTGCTGGTGAGTCCTCACCTCGAAACCATGTCTCTTCTTTGACCCATTGCGTCATCACATTATTCATTATTATATTTAATAACATAGTGCCCCACGAATCCTCGTCGCCTACCGAGTACCATTCCTCCCAGTTCACCTCTTTACAGTTAAAGTCACCCACCAAAATTATATTATTGCTTTTCTCAATTATTTTTTGCAAGTAGTTAGCCATATCTGACAACATATCATGGTATTCATCATCCTTCCATGCTCTCGTCTTTGGGGGAACATACACTACCGCCATATCTCTCTTAACATTCTCTCCAGTTTCTAATTTCATATATATCACTTCAGCCCTGCCTTCTCCCATTTCCACAGTATCTACATTTATGTTGTTCTTCACTGCTATCATCACTCCTCCTCCCTTTTTTTCTTTTCTGTCTTTTCTCCATAGTTTGTATTTACCATCTCTCAAATGAACATCAATATCTTCTCTTAATTTGGTCTCTACAAAGCACATGACATCAGGTTCATGTTCTCTCAAGAAATCATTAATTTCGATCCTTGTCGATATAAAACCATCAACATTAGTATATATCACCTTCAAATTTTTTTTGACGTTTTTAATACCCTCTTCTCTCCTACTCTCTGTCCGTACCACTTCCTCAACTTCTGATCTTTCACAACCATACCCCCTAGTTTCCTTCACTTCTATTTCCTTAAATACCATTTCCTTACTTTCATATCCAATACTCTCCAAAAAAAAGTATTACGTTCTTCCTCTGTCCTCTTATCATTTTTTTCCTTTACTTCTTCCTTTAATGATTTTAAAACTTCTCTTTCTTCTTCATTCAGATCTTTTCTTATTATAATATTTTCCATCCCCGCCTCTTTGCTTAATTTCCAGGTCACTTTAAGTATCTCATTTATTACACTTTTTGATGTAAACTTGACTCTCATTGGTCTTGTTTCCCCTTTCTTATAAGGCCCTATCCTCCTTATTTCCTCAATTTCTTTTACCCACTTGTCTCCTTCGGGGTCAATCTTGCCTAATATTCCTCTCACCATGTTCGTGTCTCTCTCGAGTCTTACGAACATAACCTTTTCTTCCTCTTCCGTTTCCAAATACTACCACACATCTGTTCCTTTCTACAGTTTCTCTCACTATTTTCTCTTTTTTCTTCAGTATTTTCACTACATTTTCTTCCATTTCTTTCTTGTTCATTTCCCTTTCTTCCTGGATGATCTCTCTTAAGCTGACCACTTCTTTCTGTTCTTCTACATGTGCCCACTTTGCCTTATGTTCTTCTAATACATTACTCACCTTCTCCGTTTTATTAGTACTCTCTTCTAGTTTCCTCCTCAGTTCAACATTTTCCTGCTTCAAATTCCTAATCTCTTCATTGGCTGTTTCATTAGACTGGATCAGACTCTGTATGGTGGTTTCCGTATTTACTGACACATCCTTTATCACTAGATTCTCTACTTTCTTTTCGAGTTCACTAATCCTCATAATTAATGTTTTCACCAGGTCCATGACATTGGTATTAGCATCAAATCCTTGAAATTCCATTCCCTCACTGTTTACATTTTCGGCCATGTTTAACGTACCGGTAAAGTACCAAAACAGCTGTTACCGAATAAACGACAAACATTCATGTATACTATAGCCAACAAATCTTTACATTTTTGGTAGTCTACTAACTTTCATTATTTTCAATTTAAAGAAAGACCCTGGGAGACAGGACAGACAAAATTCCTGAAACTACTCAAGGTTTAGGAGCGATGGCTGGGACGTCTGCTCTCTCCGGCTGTTCGTTCCCATGTGTGTGTGTGTGTGTGTGTGTGTGTGTGTGTGTGTGTGTGTGTGTGTGTGTGTGTGTGTGTGTCGCCGGGTCGGTCAGGATCACTTGATGGTCGTGATCGACAGCTTTTACCCTCCCGGAAGGGAGCTGAGAGCTCATATAGTCCGATCTAAGGGCAAGGCTGCGACCTTCACACACGCACACACCCGTCCCCTTGCTCAAGGGGGACAGTAACCACTCACTTCGTCAGTTAAACTTTTCGCAACCTGAGCGAGGCGCGAACTCCCGTCCACCAGTTGGGAAGCGGGAACGTTACCACTGCACCAGCAAGCGGTGTGTGTGAGTGTGTGTGGGTGTGCGTGTGTGTGTCTGTCTGTGGCTGTGATGTATTTTCTTCTCTCCTTGCGATACATTTGCCTAAAACACATGCAATGCACACAACAGATTTTTCCACGAACATTCGCTGCACGACATACGTATGTATATGTGGCTGTGGCATATTTCTTGTCACTGACACTTTCGCTTTGTTTTAGCTAAGTCAGTCAATGCATGAAATATTTCTCTGTGAACACTCGCTGCGACTTTATTGTATTGGCACACACCACACTCCTTCAAGAACACCCGCAGCACGTTTGACGTATATTTCACACAATTCCATATGCAATTTCACTATCAAAATTACAATAATTCCATCCCTAAACACCTCTAATTCTTCCTTCATGACTATAAAAACTGTACGTGATGCCTGCCCCATTCCACACTATAGTTCCATAATTTCACCAAGCCAGCCACAATATCTTTCACACAAAATACGGTTTAGGTATTGGCTTCATTATATACGTATTTATAATCACGCCATAGGGCCTTGGGGAGGGCGAGAGGCGAAACCCCGCAACAGTGAACACGCATATCGCCTTGGGGAGGGCGAGAGGCGAAACCCCGCAACAGTGAACACGCATATCGCCTCTAAGCCTAATGATTGATAACTTACAAAATTCCTTCACGTGACATATATCTATGTTCCATCGACAATATCACATACAAATATGCTCACAAATATTGCATTATCACACTGAGTCCATAGGGGCTTCGGCTCGGGCAGGAGGGGGAGAATTAGTAGAAGTTTAAAGGGACAGTACACTTGACGCAACCTCACTGCCTGGCTGCCTGGAAGAGACTGAGGTTTATCACTACATGCTGGGCCCCATGAGGCAGCTCAGTGTTGCCAATGCCTTACCATTGGAAAGCACTGCATTCGCTACAATGCGTGAAAATTTGACATAAATCCACCAGAAACTTAATTTTTGGCAAATTTTTTTGTGCTTAGCCCCTTAAACGCGGCTGTGTACAGTCGATCCCCCCCGAGTGGCGGGGTTGTATCGCAGTCTGAGTACCTGTAGGAAAATATTCGCCAAAAATCAGAGATTAACCCTAGAACATTATACTTGGTGTGGCAGATAGTACTTACATTCAGCTTTCTCCAGAGACAGGTGTTGAGCCTTCATGGACTACCCAAGGACTTGTGGAGACTTGCAAAGTTGGGTAACCAAATCTTCACTTTCACACCTCCAGCAACCCGGTTTCCCCTCTACCACAGCCTCATTCTGTCACAGTAAACTTTATACTACAACGTAAAGGTAGTTAGGAATCCGTATTTGTACAATAAGCACTGAAAATAAGGCTAAAATCAACGGAGCGTACGGCCGACATGCACTGTGGCGGCGGTCTTCCCGTCACTCAACAAACATTTCCATTTTCACAGCTAAAAACATGTATACTACATTATTTTCAATCATATTACTTCCCAAAAGATCACCACGGCGCGCTTTTTATTCTGCCTTACGTCCGCCACTTTATTCTCGTTCCTGTCGGCCGCTTGCACTGACTGGGAAGAGCTAGAACTCGCCATAATCTCACTTTGAAAGCCTGCAGTAAACTGACGCTAAACAGGGGCAAACCGTAAGAAAAAAGCTAGTGTTACAACTGGGGAAACAAGCGTTTCCTAGTAGCATAAACTGCTTGTGAGAGGAGATCGCAGATTTACAGTTCTGAGCGCTCAGAGCGCTGCCATGTATCACAGCCAGGCTGGCCGGGCCGTGGTGGAGGGGGGACGGGGGGAAAACGCGATATTTGGCAACAACTGAGGTCAGTAGTACAAAGGTAAAGTATGCTAGTTGTAGCTAGAGGGTGGTGGTACTGATAGACAATACCAGCTGGAGCCTGCTTGCCCGCGGTTATTCAAAATTTACTCACATCGCAAACGCGACGATCCGCCGTTCTGTCCTTTGGGCCGACCGTCGCAAATGCGACGATCCGCGTTTAAGGGGTTAGGAACACGATTCGAGTGACTGAACATCTTTAAAACAATCCACATGAAACGCGAATCGCGTGACTGACACTGAGAGGGTTAACTCATTTCCAATGCTCTCACTCATGGCTCAGTGGGTTAGAGCGCTCCGCTCTGACCGAAGGGTCGGAGGATCGAATCCACCCAAGGGTGGACATCAGGAAGGGCATCCGGTCATAAAATGCTACACGCTCTAAACCAAACTCCTCTACCCAGGGGCAACGCCTTAGCCCTTATCCAAAAAAGGGGTACCTGGCGTAAAACTCTCACTCTTGACTTCTGTCCCTCCAACAAGGTCCAAGCTTCACTTCCACATGTTACAGTTGGCATCACAATACTGTCATGCAGTAACTTTTTCACTTCCATGCTCACTTCCCTGTTTCTTATCACTGCTTTCAAGGAACCAGCAACTTTTCTTCCTTGTTATATCCTTTCAAGCATTTCACCCTCTAAACTTCCATTCTTACTCATCACACTACCCAAGTACTTAAACACACTCACATTTTCCATTTCCTCCTCACCAAACCTCACTGTACATTCACTGACTTCACTTCTCTTGAAGACCATAACTTTACTCTTCCCTAAATTTACCTTTAGATTCCACTTCTTACACACTCTCCCAAACTTATGCACCAAGCCTTGCAGCTCCCCTTCATCTTCCCTTAACAACACAGTATGATCTGCAAACAACAGTACAGGGAGTTTCCAAACACTGTCCTCTCTCACTAGGGCCACTCCAACATCCACTGCCCTACCTTGCATCTTTTTTATAACCCAATCCACATAAAGATTGAGCAACCATCGACACATGACACATCCTTGTTTCAATCCAGTCTTCAAATAGAAAAATTCACTCAGTTCACTATCCAGATCCACACGCACTGCAGCCTTAGCACCCCCATACATACTCTTCACGGCCTTCAATAACTTCCCATCTACTCCATACATTCTTAACCCGCCGCGTCCCGAGATGTGAATTCACGTCCTCACATGATGTGCACTCATATCCCGGAGACATAAATTAACGCGGCAACATTGCAAGGTCCCTAATTTGCACAATTTTCAATTTTCACGAGTGATTTCGCGTGTGATTTTTGGCACGTATACACAGGACACCTTCCTCTATTCCTCTACAAGATGCCAAGCAGGAACAATGCCTTACACCGCATAACCTCTCCCCCCCCCCCTGCACGCCATTGTCTCGGCAATTCACCTGTTACCAGTGACCTGGCCAATAAAGACATTCAGGGCCAGAGTGATTCCCCAATCGATGACAATGTGGAAGACAAAGTTTACATAGCATTGGAGGAAGAAACAGTCAGAAATGATGATCAGGTAATGTGACAAAAGAAAGTCAGGTATGGTGATGAGTTAGTGAGTGAAACAATGCTTATAATGCCTATATTACTGTTTGAAAACCAATATACTCTTGTACATATAAATTCGTACCAAGTAAATAAATAAATACTGTTTATGAGTGGATAAAATAGTTACCCTCCCATAGAACTCGTTTTCTTTGGTGCCAGCCTGTTAGAAAACCCAGTCAGGTAAGGAAGTACTCGTACCTGGATCGTGTATTTTAAACCTCAGGTGAGCGATTTCTCTATGAATTTTCGATGTTTCTCACCAAAAGCGGATGTTTGAGCCCCCCAAAAAAAAGGTCCAAAAATGTCGGGACTGGGGCATACTACTGCCCAGAAAACGTCGGGATGGGGCGAGTTAATACTTTCCACAATCCTTGTCTATCCACCCTGTCATATGCTTTCTTCAAATCCATGAAGGCCACAAACTACTTCTTTCCCTTCTCAAAAAACTTTTCCACTAAAGATCTAAGAATGAATATCTGATCTACACAACCTCTTCCCTTCCTAAAACCTCCCTGTTCTTCTTCAACTAATTCCTGTGTTATTTCCCTAACTCTGTCAATAAGTCTCCTACCATATACTTTTCCTATTACACTAAGAAGACAAATGCCCCTATGATTACCACATAATTCTTTTTCCCCTTTTCCTTTGTACAGGGGAATAATTATACCAGATTTCCAATCCTCCAGGACTCTACCTTCCTCCCATACCAATCTGCACATCTTCCACATCCATTCTACTACTATCTCTCAACCATGCTTCAGCATTTCACCACACACTCCATCAATTCCTGGGGCTTTCCCCATTTTAACTTTCTTCATTGCTTCCACAACTTCCATCCTACTGATTTCTTCCTCTCTTCTCACATCCTTCCTTTTCCATTACTTTCATTATCCACGTTCAATAATTCCTTAAATTGTTTTCCTCCTCTACTCACTTTTTCTCCCTTCTCCACTAGTAATCTACCATTTTTATCTTTCACTCCTCATCTAACTTCCTTGGCATCCTGTCTACCTCTCTTTACCTCTTTCCAGAACATTTTCTTATATTCCCTCCACTTTACATGCAAATTCCTTCCAAATTCCTCATCCACTCTCTTCTTACTCTCTCTTACTAATCCCTTCAACTCTCTCTTCCTCTCTACATGTAACTCTCTCTTCCGTCACTCAACTTCTTCCACGTCCGTTTCTCATCCACTCACTATATGCTTTCTTCTTTTGTGCCACAGCCTCTCTCATCTCTTCAGTCCACAATGCTACTCCCTGTATCCCCTTTCATCCTCTCTTCATCTCACACATTTCACATGCTGCACAGATTTCTTCTGTGAATATCTTGCACACACCTTCCACGTCTCCCATCTGCTCTAATCCATAATTACCCAATCGCTGCTTCACTTCCCTCTTATATTTTGCTTTTTTTCCATATTCTTGTAACCTTTCCACCCTCCTTGTATGAACTACTTCCTCCTGTCCTTTCCTTCTTCTATTTTTCCATTTCATTTGGACTTTGATTCCAACCACCACTTGGTGGTGGTCAGAAAGCCCACTCCCCCAACCTCTATATACTTTTGCATCCATTACACACCTTCTCATCCTTTCATGACAAAGCATAATACAGTAAACATACAAAACACATCACAGGTTTTGATGGTAGAAATTTTAACTCAAATTCTACAAACTTTCTCTGACCTTCTCCAAGGTTACCTACACACTTATTTAAATATGTACAAAATAAGGGACAGTAGTGTGAGCAGATTGCTGGTATGGTCATACAAATAGAATTGATAGGAACAGAGTGGCTAATAGGATGTACTGTATAAAGAATGATGCTGAAGGTGGGACATGGGATAACAGGCAAGAGGAAAGTGGTTTAATATAGTAAGTACACGTGTAAAAAAAATGAAAAATGGAGGCTGAACGGGCAAAAGAACTGAAGAAGGATAGTACTGTAAATGGCTGAGGAATTTATTAATAAGAAAAAGGGTTAAGATGATGAAATGAAGACAATTTAAAACCTCAAGCAAAAATAATTTTCCTACCCTTATCCAATCCATTTTGAGAGAATAGTGGTGTGAAAACTGTTCTGGAGCCACGGCCACAATTCTGAGGATGCATTCCAATCCCACTGAAGACCAAGCATTGGCTGCCAACTCAGCAAATCCAAAGTACCTCATGAATGGGTTTGGACCTGATTAGCATTGGTAAGAAAATGTCCTTTAACATTATGGTACTTAACTTTTATATTACAAAGGCATAAGTACAGATTCAAATGAAATCTCAAAACACATCAGCAGTAAATATAATAATTAAAAAAAAAAAAGGAAGTGCAGTTGTGAGGCACAATTTCTTCTCAACTTCTTTTCTGATGTACAGTTGGCTCCACTTCCGAGTTTATCACTTAGTATTGCCAATCCTCTCTCCCTGAGGTGTAAACCTGAACTCCACTGTGAGGGCTTCAAAGCATTTGGAAGTAAGAGGGATAGAGGAAAAGAGTGTTGGTAGCTGTATATGGGGAAAGAATGGGTGCTGACAATGATTAAGACAACAACACATCTGTTGGGAGAGATTACAAAACAGATTAATAATTTAACTACGCTTACTTAGTTGAGTATAATTAATTACCTGATTCTTTGCAAAATATAATGAAGTGTTTCAAAGCTTTACCCTCTCCAGACACATTTATTATAGTCAAGTCTCATTTTACAATAGTTCACTAAGTGATAAATCTCTGCAGTGATACTTCAAAGGTTATACCCTTTTTCAGAATAACGATCAGAAACTGGTCACGATTTCACTATAACAATAACTGTGACGGCTGTCTCCAAGAACCTCATGTGGATGCAGTGATGCACCAAGTTGACAGTCACCTTTCTGAGCCAACGTGACTGCCCAGTGTTTAAATTTGCTGTGATAACCTGCCTTTCGTTCTATTTTGTGCACGAAAGGCCACTGATGCACCATTGCTATCGCCAAATAACAGTGCAAGTGCGATATTAAGTGAAGTGGTAACTTTGTGTGTGAAATATGAAATTTGTGACTTGGAAATCATGTCAACTGTGCCTACAAAGCCTCCCAGTCAGCTGATTGAGACAAGATGGTCACCCAATGTTTACATTTGCTGTGATTGTCTGCCCCTCTTTCCATTTTGTGCATGAACACCCAATGAAATACTATTGCTACTGCCAAATAACAGAGCAAGTGTGTTACAAATAATGCAGTACGCAACATCAAGTAAAGTGATAATTTTTTGTGTGTGAGGTACGAAAACTGGTGACTTGGAAATCGTGTTGAGCAAGCATGCCACCCCAAGTGGGAAGTGTAGTGCTACTGAGGGGCGCCACACCATCAACAATACTACCACCAATAGCATTACCAACACTGCTCACACCACCAACATTCCCAGCACCACCAGTCACCACCACCAGTACCACTACCACCATTACCATAAACATTACCACTACCACCATCAGTTCCACCACCAATAACACTACCAACACTGCCAACACCACCACCAATACCATCACCACCTATCGCTCCTACCACTAAAAATACCACTGATACCACTACCAGGACCACCACTACCACTACTGCCACCACCACCACTATCATTACCACAACCAATACCACCAACAGCACCACCACCACCAACATACCACCACTAGCACTTCTACCATTACCACTACCACCACTACTATAAGTTACAACTAAAACTCCAGCTACAGCTCCAACAGTACTAACTGCAACTACAATACAAACTATTATATGACTACCTTCCAACAACAACTATCGCCCGACGCCCTAATCCCGCAAAGGGTGGCCGCAGACAAAATGCCTCCAAGTCACTCTGTCACCCACCATTTGACTACCCTCCCCCCAACTCACCCCCCCCTCCCTCATATACCTCTCAACTCCATCCCTCCACCTCATCCTCAGTCTACCTCTCCCTCCCTACCACAGTTAAAATATTTTACCTATAGCTACTATGATTGCCAGAAACTGTGATACTATTACTACCATCTATCTATTGCCAGATGCCTCAATCCCGTTCGGGGTGGCCACAAACAAATCGCCTCCAAGTCGTCCTGTCCCCCACCATTTCACTGCCCCACTCCCGACTCACACCCCCCTCTCTCATATACCTCTCCACCCCATCCCTCCATCTCATCCTCGGCCTCCCCCTCCCTCTTCCCCCCTCCACCTCACTCACATACACACTCTTCGTCAATCTTTCACCCTCCATCCTCTCCACATGGCCAAAACCACCTCAGTGTATTTCTCCTAACGCTTCCCATCACATCCACATCCATACCACAACGCTCCTTTATATCCTCATTTGTCAGCCTGTCTTTCCATGTGACTCCACAGGCTCCTCTTAAAATAACTCATATCCACTGCTCTCACTCCAAGCTTCACCTCCATACGTTAGAGTTGGTATCACAATACTGTCATGTAGTAACTTTTTCACTTCTATGCTCACTTCCCTGCTTCTTATCACTGCTTTCAAGGAACCAGCAACCTTTCTTCCCTGCTGTACCCTTTCAAGCACTTTACCCTCCAAACCTCCATCCTTACTCATCACACTACCCAAGTACTTAAACGTACACATATTTTCTAATTCCTCACCATCCAACCTCGCTGTACATTCACTGACTTCACCTCTCTCAAAGACCATCACTTTACTCTTCCCTACATTCACCTTTAGATTCCGTTCCTTACACACTCTCCCAAACTCATCCACCAAGCCTTGCAGCTCTCCTTCGTCTTCACTCAACAACACAATATCACGTAGTAGTATTACTACTACTACAGTAATCTTTTGGTTATCATGCAAAATTGGTATAAAGTACAGTGTGCGATAATGAAAGCACAGAATCATGGGATTTATCCTAATTGGTATTGGGCAACCCACACGTACACTCAAAAGTTCCCTTTCACAACAATTTATATCAACTAAATGCATACATTCTGTTATGGCACATATCACAAACACATGTAGATATGGTTAATAGAAAGTGATGAAAAGGGCACAATTAGGAAGAAACAAACCACACAGAGACCTGGGATGGGCTTGAGGTAGGGGTTCTGAGGCTAGGGAGTGGAGAGATGGTGGTCTCCACCATCTGAGATTAACCCCTCGAATAGGGCCTCATCTTTGAATTCCTCAAAGCCAACAGAAACAGTGACCAGTTTAGGCAGCTGCTTGTTAAACTCAGGGTACTGTGCAAACTAGTACACAGCCAGTCTTGTGTACACACGGATATGAACTTGCTGGTGAGTCTCTTACGTGTGTGTAAGAGTTCTGTTATTTGGGAAACATGTTATGTGCTGAAGGTGGGCCTGGAGCTAGTTCTGTGGTTAGAGTAAGGAGTGGTTGGAAGAAGTTCAGGGAGTTGTTACCTCTCCTGACAATGAGAGGGCTCTCCCTCCATGCTAAGGGATCTATGTATGCAGCATTTGTTAGGAGTGTAATGCTATATGGTGGTGAGACCTTGGCAGTAAAGGAAGAGGATATCTGCAGGCTCAAATGTACAAAAATGACAATGATTACATGGATATGCAGTATGTCCCTGAGTGCGAGAAGTGGGGGGGGGGGGCAGGTTTACAATAGAAGAGTTGAGAGGTAGGCTGGGACTGGAGAGTATTGGTGTTGTGATGAGGAGAGGTATACTGAGGTGGTTTGGGCATGTGGAGAGGATGGGGACAACAACTGGGTGCAGAAAGTGAGAAGTGTTAACGTTAGGGGTAGGGCTGCGTGAGGCAGACCGAAAAAGACTTTGGATGAGGTCACTTCAAGGATAAGGGACTGAACAGGGAGGGTGCTGGAGATTAAGCTGCATGGACAGCCGCCATTAGGTGACCAAAGCCGATGCCTGCATGCATGTTGGAACCTTCAAAAATGAAATGAAACAAATACAAAGCTTCACACTGACAACCCCAGCTTCCATTTCTTTGGGGGGGGGGGTAGGAGGAGGAGGAGGAGGAGGAGGAGGTATACAAGACATCTGCATCTCTCACCCTCTTATCTGTCATGAAAATGTTTACACAATACTCATGCAGGCAATTTTGGCCTGTGTGTACCTGTCAGAAGGGACACATACTTTTGCTCTCTCTCTCTCCTTCTCTCAATCCAGCAGTGGAGGCACAAGTGGAATGAAATTTCTGCGTAAATGTGGTCCCACCATGATTTCTTCAGAAGATTATGGGTGGTGATGATGATGACTGAGGTGGAATCCTTGCATGTGGCCCTGTGTATAAAGGAAAATGCTATGTTTCTTTTTGCAATGCTGAAAAATACACAAACTGAACCATGTGCATTTCAAGCTGCCGATAGTTTGATCGTCGTAAGAGCGAAGCATAACATGACAGTTTTCCGGGGTATGCCCCCAATTCTGTAAAGCTGAATGAGTGAATCATCAGTTTTCAATTTGTCAATTATGAAAGTACACCTGTTCTACACCATCAGTATCAGCAGAAACCACCTGTGGTGCACAATAACAATGTTTTTCAGCTGAAAAGGCAGGAGTGCAGACTTCCATCTTGCTGTGACAATGAAAACCACTATCACCTGTGCACAATAACCAAAGGATCACTGTATTACTATTGCTGCTTACTACTACTACTGCTACTACTACAACTACTACTACTACAAATAATAATACATACATACATACATACATCATCTGATCCCATGTTGCTCCATAGAGGGCGTAGGAACCCGGGGCTAGGCTAGCTGGTCCTGACAACGAAGATGAGAGTGACCAGCCTCACTCAACCCTAAGTGGCATTACGTGAGCAATAAACCCCAACCACCCATTGAACATAAATATACACAGGCTCTATCTGGTTGGAGCACCTTAATTACCAACCAACTAAACCACCAGGTGCCATAGTTTGGTTATATGGTTACCACCCAGTGAAGCAAATGGTTTCCAGGTGTACAGGAAACCATTTGGCTTGTCACTCAATGTAGAGTCGCCTGCAGACAGAAGGAGGAGGAAAGAAAGAAGGAAAGAATAACAGAAGAGGAAGGAAAGAGAGATGGAAGGAAGAGAGGAAAGGGCAGTCACCCGAGAGCAGCACTACATCAAATGAGTGGATGGCGGGCACCCCCACCGACCACTAACAAATAATAATAAGAATAAGAATAAATGAGTCTAGATAAGGTAAAGCCACAAGGAAGCAGAATGTAGCACCAGTCGAACAGGTATTCCCAAGGTGAAAGGAAAGCTGATGACAAGGAGAGCTGGATGTCTCTCTCTTCATCAACCCTTGGGACTAGCTTCTGACCATCCACCTTTGCTGAACTTCTTCAGTGTTTCAGTAGCACACACAGAGCGTAGTAGTAGTAGTAGTAGTTGTTCCCTAGGCAGTCTGGCCGAACAGCTCCAAGTCCCTAAGGAAGGCCATGGCCGAGACTGGGCTTTCCCACAGAGCTCTCAAGGAGCATATGTTGTGTTGTTGGTGCTGGCGATTGTGTGTAATGCAGTCTTCCATAATGTGCTTAATAGTATGGGGCGCTGTGTTGCATCCTGGACAAGCATCAGTGACGGAGTCATCCAGCCTCTTCTGATAACTCAAGACGGCTGGATGATGCCCACATCTTGGCCTAGCCATGTGGACACCGTGCTCACGAGAGGTAGGATTCAAAAGGGTGGATATCAGGAGGCCGTGCATCCAGCTGTGTTGTCTCTGAGTGACTGAATGGAATGGCAAATAATTTGAGCATGGATATGCTTCTGGAAGCTCATTTGAGGAGGGCAAGGGAAGAGAGATGACAGTATTTGCGTATGATATTGTGCACTGGGTGCTGTTTTGATGTTCCTTGGTGTGTGTGGATGTGCTGCAATGTAGTGTAGTGGATGGTGTGGGTTTGTGGAGGCTGTGGCGAGAATCTGTGTGCCTCTCATATCTAGATGATCTTGACTTTGAGGTCTTTGGTTTCTTGGTGTAGGTGGTCTGCAGGTGTAGTAGCTGTGCAGCCTGTGATCATTTTTAGGGCCTTATTCTGTATGGTCTGTAGGGTATTGCAGTGTGTTTCAGTGAGGTTACTGTGGCGAGAATCTGTGTGCCTCTCATATCTAGATGATCTTGACTTTGAGGACTTTGGTTTCTTGGTGTAGGTGGTCTGCAGGTGTAGTAGCTGTGCAGCCTGTGATTATTTTTAGGGCCTTATTCTGTATGGTCTGTAGGGTATTGCAGTGTGTTTCAGTGAGGTTATAAGTCCAAGCTAGGCTTGTATAGTTCATCACTGAATGTATATATTGTTTGTATACTGTGACGGTGGTTTCTTTGTTGTGTCCGAATGCTGCATGGGCAAGTGACCTTAGGGCGCTGAGCCATGTGTTAATTTATTTTTGATCTTTGTGATGTGTTGTTTAAATGAAACTGATGTATTACATGCTACACCAAGGATGTTGGGTGTTTGTGTGTATGGTAGGGGGGTGTAGTTTATGGTGAAGTGTGGAATGTGACTATGTTCTGCTGTTCAGTTTGTGAGAAGGGTCACTGTAGATTTGGCTGGGGTTATTTTGTGATGAACCATTCATGTAATGTGTTGAGGAATGGTTAAAGGATGTGAATGGCTGTGCTTGCATTTTTGTGTGTACATGTTAGTGTTAAGTCTAGTGCATAGGAAGCTATGTGTATTTGTGGGGTGTGGGTATGTTGTGAATGTATAGGTTAAAGAATGTAGGGGACAAAACAGATCCTCGTGGGACATCATTTGTGAAGTTTCTGATGTTCGATGACTGACCGCCTAATGTTACATGTGCACATCTGCCTGCTAAATAGTTTGCCAGCCATCTTACTGTGTTATTGTGCAAGGTTGTGTTGAATATTTTGTTTGTGAGGTTCTGGCAGGGGATGGCATCAAAAGCTTTGTTAGTCTAGTGTAACTAGAAGTGTTCTGTGTGGTGGTCTAGCTGAACCGATGCCATCAAAAACTCTCTGTGTAAGGTCTTTAAGAAGAATGTTTGTGGAGTGTAGTGACCTAAAACCATGTTATAATGGGGCTA
Organism: Coenobita brevimanus; assembly: GCF_032717465.1. Lineage (NCBI taxonomy): Eukaryota > Metazoa > Arthropoda > Malacostraca > Decapoda > Coenobitidae > Coenobita > Coenobita brevimanus. Next base: position 16,374,081 of record NC_136977.1, read on the forward strand.
GGAGGATGTGAGGTGTTAATAATTGTAATACCAGTCGTTCAGTGACCTTAGAGGGGGTGCAGAGGAGTGTGATGGGGCAGTGTGAGGATGGTAATGTGGGGTCTTTGTTGGGTTTGGGGATAGTGATAATAATACTGTACCATGCTTCCTGATGCTGGGTATTACATTGTGTAGGTAACTGTAGTTTGATATGTATGTGAGTGCTTGTGTGCCTTGAGGTCCAAGATGTTTAACGTGTACCATACACTGCTTATGTTGTCTGGGCCACAGGCAGGTAAGTGCTTAAGGTTGTTAATGATGTGCTTCGTCTGGCTGTTAGTGAAGGGTGTGAAGTCTGGGTCTCTCTTGCGTCAGATGACACATCGGTCATTGCAATGGGGGTTTAGATAACTGACATGTGAAAACTGACTGCTTGTTGTTTGTCTGAGGGTACTGTGTCTGTTGTTGCGATGGCAGCACATGACTCTGCAGTGTTGCTGTTGGAGAGTGTGATACTGTCTAGTGTTTTCTGGAGTTCGCTGGTGTTTGTTTTGTGATCTAGTATTTGGAGTTTGCTGGTGTTTGTTTTGTGATCTAGTATTCAGAGATAATTATTCCAATTTATGGTTTGCTGCTCTGATATTTTGTAGTTTATTTGAGTGCTGAGTGTTTGTATTTGTTGTACAATGTCTTGTGTATCGGGTGTTGGGGTGCTGCTCTGATATTTTGCAGTTTATTTGAGTGTTGAGTGCTTGTATTTGTTGTACAGTGTCTTGTGTATGGGGTGTTGGGGTGTTGTAGTGTGTTGCATTGACTGATAAGGCCTTGAATTTCTGGTGTGAAGTTGGGATTGTGTGTCTGTTGCCTCTAAGGATGTGTCTTTTGTCCCCCTTTGGAATAACTGTATTGAAAGTGTGCACAGCGGTGTTGATTGTGCTGGGTGTATTGTTAAATGTTTCAATGTGTTGTTCTGTTCCAGCTGTGATGGCCTCCCAGTTGGCTCTCTTATACTTAGTGTATATGTGTCTGTGGACAGCTGGAGGTGATTCTGGTTTTGGTAATGATGCTGATCGGGATGTGGTCAGAGCCAAGTGTTTTGACCACTCTCCAGGATGTAATGGGGGTGAGGTTTAGGGAGCAAAAGGTGATGTCTGAGGATGATGGGAGGAAGAGGGCTTGGTGTGGGATATGGGTATGCTGATGGAGATTATTGAGGATGAAAAGATTATCTGTTTAGGATTGTAGTACCAAAACTTCTGTTGTGTCAGGGTTGCTGAAATGCCTGGCCAATGTCTTGGCAATGAAATCACCACCCAGAATGATGTTGGGTATATCAGTGATGTGGTGTATTTGAGGAGAGTAACTGTGGTACTGTGGGGGATGACTGGGGTAGAATGTATGTGCTGGCAATTGTTATGTGTGATCTGTTGCCAGTGCATATTTTAATTGCTTGTATTTCTATTATGGTGTCATGTGGAGGGAGAAATGATTGTGTGTGCACACTAGTATCTGAAAAGTTGACTGACTGGTGTACCAGGGTGATGAGTCCACCGCCACCACCGTCAGCCCGGTCTTCTCTGACGGTGGTGAAATTAAGAAATGTACCGTAGTGTTTTTGTGTTCTGTGCAGTTTTGTTTCTTGTAAGATGGCAATGTGTATGTTTTGCTATTTGATGAATTGTGTGACTCCTTGTTTTTTTTGTGTTTATGCCATCTATGTTTATCTGGAGAATATTATTGTTGAGTGTGAAATGTGTGTTGGGTGCTGCAGCATGGGGTGGAGGTGGGGATGCAGGTGGAGCGGAAGGGGTATGTGGTCAGGCCAGCATGTATTCCAATACAAGTTCCTCTAACTGTCAACACCAAACTACATGCACATTACACACTACACTTCCTATTCAAAATTTCTTTTTAATATGATATCTCAACACCAAGCGAAGCCCCCATAAAAGCCACCACCATCTGGCCCTCTCCCAGTGACGACAATGCAAGATGCTTGGAACCATTGTCTGACTCACTTCTTCATTTCTGTAACATTCATGGCCTTTCCTCTAACTTTCTCTCTGTTAAACAAAACCTCTCCTCCTCAACCTTATTTTCTCTTCCTCACAGTGACTCAACTGTCTGAAGCGACTGAAAGCAAACTGTTTTCTATATTTTCCTACTTCCTCTATACTCACTTCAAAGCCAAAGATGGCTGTTGTGTATATGCACGCAACATTATATCTTGCTCTCATGTTCCTGAACTTGAATCTTCTGAATTTTCAACTCTCTTGCAATGGCTATCCCATCATTCACTGAATAAATATATCTGTGCTGTTTACGTATCCTCAAATTCTACCGACTATGAAAAACTCTCTGACTATCTTACTTCTAAGATGGAACACATCCCAACTTCTCCTTTCTCTGAAATCTCTGTTCTAGGTGATTTCAATGTTCACCACCACCTTTGGTTTCCTCTCCTTTCACTGATCCACCTGGTGAACAAGCCTACATCTTTTTTAACCTTAATGACCTAGAGCAGCTGGTACTGCACCCTACCCATATCCCTGACTGCCTTGGTGAGAGTTCCAACATACTTGACCTCTTCTTTAAAACTAATCCTTCTGCTTATGCTGTTCATCTTCTCTCTCTGTTGGGGCTCCCCTGAACACAACTGTATCACCTTAACCTGTCCTATCACTCCAGTGAGGCCTGCAGACCCTCCCAAGAAGCAGCCGCTTTGACACTTTGGAGCTGCTGATTGGGAAGCCCTCAGGCAGTACTTCTTTGATTTTCTCTAGAATGATTCTTGCTTCTATGTCTGAGTACCATCTGAGTGTATCCTGTGTATCAAGGAGGTCATTCTCTCAGGCATGGAAGCATACATTCCTTTCTCTTATCCTGTTGGGGGGGGGGGGACAATTTTATCATGCCTGCTCTAGTGCTGTCCCCAACAAGAAGAGGACCTACAAAAGGTAACGGAGCCAAGCCACCCCTGAATCTCATCCTTTTATGTTTCTGTCTGGAACTGTGCTATGTGTTCTTCACTCGGCTAAAAATAAGTTCATTCATAAGAAATGCTCTGAACTCCCCATCTAAAATTCTTCCCACTTCTGGCACCTTGCCAGAAACATTTCTAACAACTTTACCTCATCATCCTTCCTTCCTCTTTTCTGCTCTAATGACTCTGTAGCTGTATTTTCTATTGATAAAACAGAACTCTTCATTCAGACTTCCTCCTCCAACTCCACCTAAGACAATTATGGTGCTGTTCCTCAATCACTTTCCCCCCTCTGACTTCCTCATGGCTGACACTAAAATTTCTTCAACTGATGTATTTTCTGCCATCAATGGCCTCAATACTAACATGGCATATAGGTCTGATGACGTCCCTTAAGTTGTCCTCAAAAACTGTGGTTCTGCATTTACACCCTGCCTAGTTAAACTCTTTCACCTCTGTCTATCAACTTGTAAATTTCCTTCTTGCTGGAAGTTTGCTCAAGTTCAGCCTGTCCCAAAGCAGGGTGACCATTCTCTGTCCTCTAACTATCGCCCAATTGGTTTAAAATCCAGCATTTCAAATTTTTTGAGTCTGCTCTCAAAATGAAAAAATAAAAAAATAAAAAAATAAAGTACCCTTTCCTATCATAACCTTCTTTTCGATTGTCAATGTAGATTATGCCAAGGATGCTCCACTAACGATCATCTCACCTACCTTTCAGACTCCTGGTCATATTCGTTTCGGGACTTTGGAGAAAGCTTTACCACTGCGTTTACAGTTTCTACCCTTCTATCTGTGCCTTCGCCTCTAGCTTCCTTTCTGGTCATTCTATAGCTGCTGATGTAGACAGCCACTGTTCTTCTCCTAGAGCTATCAATACTGGTGTTCCTCAGGACTCTGTCCTATCACCAACTCTCTTCCTTCTATTCATCAATAACCAGTGCTGGGAAGGTGCGCAAACATGTGCGCAAAGTGCAATTGCGCACCCTTGGGCTCCGGTGATATCGTTTGCGCATTGCGCACTGCACGAGACCATGCGCAATTTTGCGCTTGCACACATGAAAAGGCAGGTGCTCACCTGCCCTATGGATTGCGCACTGCGCAATCCAAGGGACACGTGGTCTTCCAGGGGACACGTGGTCTTGGGAGCTTCCTGCATGGCTGGACAATGGATAGGGGAGGCTGGGGCGGGTCGCGAGGGTGGGTTGGTGGGGGGAGGTGGGAGGGAAGGGGGTGTTAGCATTTATTAATGTGCTTCAACAGAGATAATGTATTTTTAATATTTTTTAAATTATTATTATTAGTAAATAAATAATAAATATACATTATTTATTAAGATTAGCATATGCAATTCCTTACAAAAACCATTAAAACATTATTCAAATAAAATATCCACAGCCTAATAATTTGATTTAAATACTCTGTTTTCATGATTTTTTATTTTTTGTAACGAATTACATATGCTATTGTATATCTATATTGAATTATTAAATAAATTGTCTTGACAAGACAAGAGAGAGAGAGAGAGAGATAAAGAGCATTATTCTGAGAGAGAGAGAGAGAGAGAGAGAGAGAGAGAGAGAGAGAGAGAGAATAAATACGGGAATGGCAAAGGAGCGTCCCTTAGAGTGAGGAGGTAAGGCATAAACTTCGTCCCTCTTCTCTCTCTAATTCTCCATTCCTTCCCTCCTCTCTCTCTTATTCTCCATTCCTTCCTCCTCTGTCGGAGAGAGAGAGAGACAGAGGGGGAGAGTTGATGATACAGTAATCACGTGATCTTTGCCAATGCCTTGGTAAATATAGTCTGTTTTTCCCGGACAATGACCGACTGTACCTCAGTCACCCCGGGTGGTGGGCAGGTTGCTAATTTAGTAATTTATTTAATTATACCAATATATATTTTACAGTAATTCCCACAAACATATGCAAATGATTTGCGCTAGCGCTTTGCGACATTGCACAAGATAAATATTAGATTGCGCACTTGCACAAATTACAAATAATAGAAAATAACAATAATAAATAAAAGTAAGTAGTTATGCTGTTTTGTTTAAATATCTCAATATTTTCAGTAATTCCCAAAAATATATGCAAATGGTTTGCACTTGCACTTTGCGACATTGCACAAGCTAAATATTAGATTGTGCACTTGTGCAAATTACAAATAATAGAAAATAACAATAATTAATAAAAGTAAGTAGTTATGCTGTTTTGTTTAAATATCTCAATATTTTTCAATAATTTCCAAAAATATATGCAAATGGTTTGCACTTGAAGTTTGCGACATCGCACAAGCTAAATATTTGTCAGATTGAGCATTTGCGCTTGCACAAGGTAGTGAACTGTGGATGCGCTTTGCGCTTGTGCAAGGTCCATCTTCGTTTGCGTAGCCCACCACTGTCAATAACCTTCTGAGCTGTACATTTAACCCTAGCCACTTATATGCTGATAACTCCACCAAAAAACAAGGGATGAGGCTATTGCACACCTAAAGTCTGACTTGGCTCATGTCTCTGACTGGGGTAAATGTAATCTTGTTTTTAATGCATCAAAAACTCAGTTCTTACATCCTTTAACTTATCAACATCTTCTGCAAAAGTATCCTCTAAATTATAATAACAAAGTACCTAACTCAATCCCGCACCACTTTTAAACATACTCGGGGTTTCATTCTCTTGGAATTTACCTTGGAAGGAATATAGCGCCTCTCTTGTACAATCTGCTTCCAAGAGATTAGGTGTGCTAAGCTGGCTCCTGCACAGTTGCTGACTTCATACACAGGTTTTATCCGCCCCTGTGCAGAGTACAGCTTTCATGTGTCAGGAGGTGCTCCACATACAGGTTTTCTCAACAAGGTAGAGTCAAAAGCTTTTCGTCTCATTAACTCTCCTCTTACTGGCTTCCTTCAACCTCTACCTCTTTGCCACACTATTGCATCTGTATCTCTTTTCTATTGTTACTTCAATGGTCATTGCTCCTCTGAACAGTCTGCTTGCATCCTTCCACCAATACAGCAGGCAGAAAACACCCGTCTAGCAACAACTCTCATCCCTTTTCTGTCCAATTCTCTAATGCAAGAGCTAGCCATTGCTCTCAGTCCATCATGAATGCAACAGGTCAATTATAGAAATGTGTTTCTCTGCCTGTATTTCCTACTGCCTATGACCTTCAGTCTTACGAACACAGCGTGTCTAGGCATCTCAGAATGAATGAATCTTTAATTTTACTCTGTTATCTATTTTTTTTTTTTTTTTCTTCCTGGAGGATGAATTTTGCTGGCTTCTGGCCTTTGGTTCCCTCTTCCTTACATCCATCCATCATCCATCATCCAATCCTACGTTGCCCCATGAGGAGCGTAGGAGCCCGGGGCTAGGAAAGTTTGTCCTGGCATTTAAGAAGAGAGTGACCAGTCTCACTCACCCCTGACTGGCATACCTTACATAAAAGAAATCAAAAAATAAAAAATCATATACTATGAAGCATATGATTATATTTTGCTAAGAATCAGATGATTACATACACTCAGCTAAGTAAGTCCAGTTAATCTCATTAGTAATATCTCCCAATAGACATACTGTTGCCTTATTGCTTGTCAGCACCCATTTTTTCCCCACTGACAGATGCCTATACTAACACAGCTCTCCTCTCTCTTTCCCACTTCCAAATGCTTTGAAATCCACATGGTGGAGTTTGGGTTCACACCTCATGGAGTGAGAGGATTGGCAATGCTATGTGGTAATTTCAAGAGTGGAGCCAACTGCACCAGTGAACACATTCTCTTTGATGATTCCTTTTTCTTTTTAATAAATACATATACTCTGGTTAATGATTCCCAAATCTGCCTTAAAAATACCATGCAAAGAAAAAAAAATAAGATGATACTTTTTGAGCTGTAAAATGTTCGTGGGGAAAGGGTTGCATTTCTACACTGACAGAAAAACATGTGTGTAAAACAGCTGTGCTGCTGGGAGTAAATCTGGATGCAGCTTTACTACATAAGTCTTTGTCATTATATTACCTGAAGCGCATCCAAGGAAGTGTCTTTTTCAGTACTGCATGTGTTATGACTTATGTTAATCTACAATAGTTTACAATAGCATTATGTGGTGCTTTTAGTGGTAATGAACTTTACTTCGATTAGTTTTGGATCTTGTTGAGGTAAATGAATTCCTCAGAAGGTCAACCTGGGGATTCCTAAAAGAACATATTCTTAATAAACCCATGTTATAATATCTTTGTTTTATGTTACATCACTTAATATGATTTTCTGAAACATGATGCCTTCATTACATGAGGGATACCTATATCCTTGGCTAGAGAACAGCTGTAGCCAGAGTTTTACACTGAAATTGTTGATGGTAGTCTGAAGCTTTTTCTGGACAACACGAGAAGCACTGTCATCAGAAACTGTTCCTCCTGCAGCCTAACAATGCTTCAAACTACCACCTTAATACTGTACTTAGAAACAGGTGTACATTCAGTCTGAAACTCTAGCAACAGCTTCCCTCCAGCCAGGGGTAGGACTGGAAGGTGAAAAAAAAACTATGGCTTAGAACTGTACTGGCAGCCATAACCATTACTGTGGTTAAGACACACTTAGGAGTCTTGATTATTCAGCTGAGGGAAATCCTTAACAATGTAAGGGCTGATTTTCTGAATTATGATTGACCATGATCACAAACTTATAACACAGCATACATAAAGATCACGATAATATTACCTTTTTCTGCAGCTCCCGATGCTACATCCTGCTTATGCTGGTCAATAATTCTGTATACAAGTCTGCCAATACTAGGTGGATTGGACCAAAACAGACCCTCTTCTCTACCAGTGAGATTCCCAGACTCAACCTCAAGACAGTGTTCAAGGTACCTAATTATCTGTAAAACAAAATTATCTGTAAAACAAAGACTGGTCTAAGATATAAACCTACTTATGCATAACAATTAATTAAATAAAACTCTTCAAATAAAAATAACATACCATTCACAGCTACTTGACAGCATTAAGATAGGTAAGATGAGAAAGTGTGGTACAGCAGTTGTATGGTGTCTTGTGGTAAAACCAAATATCTATGCCATAAACAATTAATCTATAAATTCAGAATGATGCTATGGAATAGATGAGATATCCTAAAACAGCAATTTGTAACAAAACTTCATATAACTAACTACAAGTGACTCAAGCTTCAGTTACTATAATTAATATCTATGAAGTCTGGAAACAAAAAAGTCCTAGACTGGAGGATATAGTAAACCCTTGATACAATGAACTAATTGGGGGGAGGGGGAAGTCGCCATATCTGAAAGTTTGCTATACATGAGGGGTCAGTATTTCCGAGGGATTACTGAACTCAGTTCGCTATATAAGGGGAGTCGTTCAGTCCTACGAGCTCAAACATAACCTAAACTAGCTCGATGAAGTTTTACATGGAGAATTCAATGGTTTATGAAGTTGTACCTGTAAATACAATACTGTATGAAGTCGTACATATAAATAAAATACCTATAATATGTACATATAAATAAAATACCTATAATAAGAATACAGTATAATGTAGTACTGTTACTGTACACTTACTGCGCCAGGAAGGGATGCTACTGAAGTACACTTACTGTGCCAGGATGGGATGCTGTTGAAGTACACAATGTGTCAGGAAGGGATGCTGCTGTCACCGTGGGCTGATTCCCGAACTTTCCCCTCATTTAGTGACCTTTGTTCCCAAAATCCGGGGGAAGTTCGGTTGCAATTAGGTCGTTTGTAATATCCGAAGTTCGCAACAAGTGGATTCGTTAAATCAAGGGTTTACTGTACTTCATCTGAGTCCCCAGTCAATTTAACATTTACTCCAAACAGTGAATTAAATCCCTTTCAGCACAAAGATGTACTCTGTGCTTCATTCTGGCTAATCGTTTAGTTTCATTTTTAAAGGCTCCAACATGCTTGCATGCGTCGGCCTTGGTCACCTAATGGTGGCTCTCCATGCTGCACGATCCATTGCAGCCTCCCTGTTCAGTCCCTTAACCCTGAGGTCACACTTAATGACCTCGTCCCATGTCGGTCTACCCCTCATAACCCCACCCCCAATATTAACACTTCTCACCTTCCTCACCCAATTATCATCCCCCATCCTCTCCACATGTCCAAACCATCTCAATCTGACAATTTTACTCTGTTTAGGTGGGATTCCCCAGAATGAAGTGGTTAGAAACAACTTCCATAGACTCATTCAGCACAAGGACATACTTTATATTTTATTCTGAATAATGCAAGATGATTATATACAGCTGATCCTACAAGACGAAATGATCAAATGACACTGCATAAGGCAATCCCCACTCTAACATAAAGAAATGAAAGAAAAGTGTTTTGGGGCCGAATGCTAATTGTCAGCCAGAATATGCTGCTGGCTAAGTCCAAGATTTGGGCCATATTTGATACCCTGAAGGTTTCATGTTGACAGCACAAGCCGCTCATGAGATATAATGGTGCTAAAGGCGGGCGATAAAAACTAGTTGACCTTTGGCAGCAATTTAGGTGATCTTGACCTTGATCCTGAGTGTCCATTTTCAAATACGTTCAAGATTTTGGCAATATCTTGATACCCTGAAGGTTTCAATTTGATAGCTCAAGCCATTCATGAGATATAATAGGAACACACACACAGTCGGTAGAGAGGTGGCCAGCAGTCCTGACGGACCCAGGTTCGAATCCCGGATGGGGCAGGGAACAGTTTAAGGATTTGAATTTCATTAAACCAGGCTTTACCGATCTACCAGAAGACCCGCCGACATGTCGTAAAAATACCTCCGCTAATACCAATACACCAGTCCTGTATGAGACAGCCCTAGCATGTATTCAATATGAACGGTGGGTGTTAGCGCTGAAGTGGTGACATGTAGAGGCGTATGGTATGTAGGAGGACTGCTGGGCCTTGATAGCAGGCTGTGAAGCCTATGCCCAGAGTCGGACACATAAAAAAACACACACACACACACACACACACACACACACACACACACACACACAAACGAACAGCCGGAGAGAGCAGACGTCCCTGCAATCGCTCCTAACCTTAAGTAGTTTCAGGAATTTTGTCTGTCCTGTCTCCTATGGTCTTGTCTTAAATTTAAAATAATGAAAGTTAACCCCTACACCGCGGGATTGTTTACCGATGTTCTGCGTGTGCCGCGGGGTTATTCGGGCTCCGACAGACTCTCAAAAAATATTTGCCAAAAATCAGTTATTAGTCCTAGAATATTAAAATTATATATGCTTATGGCACATACCTTCAGCTTTCTCCTGGAATGTTTGTTGAGCCTTCGTCAGTTACCGTAGGACTTGTGGAGACCTCTGAAGTTGGGTAACGAAGTCTCCACTTTACACTTCCCGACAAACCGTAATATGATTACCACAGCCAGATATTAACACTATAAACACTACTCTATGATTTTCAAGTAGTTTGGGATCCATACTCCAAAAAAAAACCACCGTGAAAACAATGAAAATTATGAGCGCGTCTGATCGTCGCACTGGCACTAGTTCGCTCTTGGTACTCTGTCATTTATTATTCATAAACCCCCTCACACTTTATATTTCTATTACTATATAACACTTATATATATCTACAGTCTTTATCCATAAGTTTCCTTCAGAAGTATTAGTTTATTGTCACTGTAGGGATTCAATTTCTTTCAGTAAAATACGTAGCATTCACTTTCTCGTCCTGTATACTGGCATTCAGAGTGAATGTCACTTTCATCTTCACTCTCATAACTCATAGTATTCAGACATGCTATAGTGAAACTTTCACTTTCATTACTCCTAGGGCATATACTCGTATTCTTATAATACTACTCATTTACATTTCTATTTACGTTCTCTATTTTATTTACATTATTTACATTTCTATTTTATTTACACTGTGTTATGCACTGTCACTTGAAGTAACTTATAAAACTATTTTCCATTGTTCACGTATATTTACATTCATTACTTTCACTTGCTGTTTACACATTATTTACAATTCCACTTGCACTGTTTTACTCAATAGAAAGATCGTAGTCACTCTTTTATCAATTGTCAGCCCTTTACCTCTTTCCACACGAGGTTTAGTAGGGGGTAAAGGTCACAGGGCCCTTTGCATGGGGGTGAAAAAAGGCCCTGAAGTCAGCAAGAGGATGAGCCGTACCTCCTCTTCGGAAGATGAGAGAGAACTGATAAAGGAGGGCCGGCCCGGGTTAAGGCCTACTTAGGGGTTATTCAGTACTACCAACGTAGCTCTTGAAACAGCTATGTATTTCACTGAAATGATTGGCAGGAAATCTAGACAATACACTATAAATAAGGTAGTTCCAGGTGAATGTAAATATCACTTAGGCTTCTCCCTTCCCTCCTTATATGTATATTTATTATGAAAATAGATTATATGGCATATTTCAAGGGGAAAAAAACAGCGAAAATTAGCGAACGAGTGCACGTGAGGTGTTGTCAGGTGATAATTAGCCAATTCCAGGTGTATGGCACTCTCACTTACCTTATTTCTTTCTTCTATATATTATTTGGTATAAGAATAGGGCATAGGGCTTATTTCAATGGATGAAATCAGTGAAAAATTCCAGGGAAGATTTACTTAGCGTAGCACGGCTGGGCAGGCGAGAGGATAGTGTAATGGAGGGGGGGTAGGGAGGGGAGTCAAGAACGGGGAGAAATGGCTAAATTGTCAACAATGGATGGGAGTACAGATGAGATTAGGAGTGCTGACTAGTGTTGGACATTGGCAGTACTGATAGATGATACAAGCCCCCACTTGGAAGCCCGGGTGAATTCAAAATAACACAGAATCACAAAAGCGACGCCCCGCGGTATGATCCCTTGCTCCCAAGCATCACGAAAGTGACGCCCCGCGGTTAAGGGGTTAATAGACTACCAAAAACGTAAAGATTTATTGGCTATAGTATACATGAATGTTTGTAGTTTTTTCTGTAACAGCTGTTTTGGTACTTTACATTAAACATGACCAAAAACGTAAACAATGAGGGACTCGAATTTCAAGGATTTGATACAAATACCAATGTCATGGACCTGGTTAAAACATTAATTATGAGGATTAGTGAACTTGAAAAGAAAGTAGAGAATCTAGTGATAAAAGATGTATCTGAAAATACGGATAGTACCATACAGAGTCTGATCCAATCCAGTGAAACAGTGAATGAAGAGATTAGGAATTTGAAGCAGGAAAATGTTGAATTGAGGAGGAAACTAAAAGAGAGTACTAATAAAACGGAGAAGGTGAGTAATGTATTAGAAGAGCATAAGGCAAAGTGGGCACATGTAGAAGAAGAACAGAAAGAAGTGGTCAGTTTAAGAGAGATCATCCAAGAAGAAAGGGATATGAATAAGAAAAAAATGGAAGAAAATGTAGTGAAAATACTGAAGAAAAAAGAGAAAATAGTGAGAGAAACTGCAGAAAGGAACAAATGTGTGGTAGTATTTGGAAACAGGGAAGAGGAAGAAAAGGTTAGGTTCGTAAGACTCGAGAGAGACATGAACCTGGTGAGAGGAATATTAGGCAAGATTGACTCCGAAAGAGACAAGCGGGTAAAAGAAATTGAGGAAGTAAGGAGGATAGGGCCTTATAAGATAGGGGAAACAAGACCAGTGAGAGTCAAGTTTACATCAGAAAGTGTAATAAATGAGATACTTAAAGTGACTTGGAAATTAAGCAAACAGGCGGGGACGGAAAATATTATAATAAGAAAAGATCTGAATGAAGATGAAAGAGAAGTTTTAAAATCATTAAAGGAACAAGCAAAGGGAAAAAATGATAAGAGGGCAGAGGAAGAATGTAATACTTTTTTTTTCGAGAGTATTGGATATGAAAGTAAGGAAGTGGTATTTAAGGAAATAGAAGTGAAGGAAACTAAGGGGGATGGCTGTGAAAGATCAGAAGTTGAGGAAGTTTTACGGATAGAGAGTAGGAGAGAAGAGGGTATTAAAAATGTCAAAAATAATTTGAAGGTGATATATATTAATGTTGATGGTTTCATATCGACAAGGATCGAAATTAACGATTTCTTGAGAGAACATGAACCTGATATCATGTGCCTTGTAGAGACCAAATTAAGAGAAGATATTGATGTTCATTTGGGAGATGGTAAATACAAACTGTGGAGAAAAGACAGGAAAGAAAAAAAGGGAGGAGGAGTGATGATAGCAGTGAAGAACAACATAAATGTAGATACTGTGGAAATCGGAGAAGGCAGGGCTGAAGTGATATATATGAAATTAGAAACTGGAGAGAATGTTAAGAGAGATATGGCGGTAGTGTATGTTCCCCCAAAGACGAGAGCATGGAAGGATGACGAATACCATGAGATGTTGTCAGATATGGCTATCTATTTGCAAAAAATAGTTGAGAAAAGCAATAATATAATTTTAGTGGGTGACTTTAACTGTAAAGAGGTGAACTGGGAGGAATGGTACTCGGAAGGCAACGAGGATTCATGGGGCACTATGTTATTAAATATAATAATGAATAATGTGATGACTCAATGGGTCAAAGAAGAGACAAGGTTTCGAGGTGAGGACACACCAGCAAGGTTAGATTTACTGTTCACCAAAGAACCCGATGTAATAGAATCATTGAAATATCTCTGTCCTTTAGGAAAAAGTGATCATGTGGTCATTGAGTTCCAGATGTTAATAGGGAACGTCGAGCCAAGAGACGAGCTTCATAGACAGGGAAGATACAACTTTGGGAAAGCAAATTTTACAGGATTGAGAAACTTTTTTGAAAATGCGGATTGGAAAAAATTCAGAGAAACAAAAGAGATACAGAAGAAGTGGGATATCTTTCTTGACCTCTATAATTTGGGAGTGGAAAAATTTGTACCAAGAGTAAGAGGGAAAGAAAACAAGAAAAAGGAGTGGTTTAATAGAAGGTGTATGATAGCAAAAAGAGAGAGAGATAAGGCGTGGAACAATTGGAGAAAGAGAGGTAAGAACAGAACAAAGGAAGAATATAAAAGAACAAGAAATGAATACACAAGAATACGTCGAGAAGAAGAAAGGAATTTTGAAAAAGGTATAATAGACAAAGGCAAGGATGAACCCAAACTGTTTTACAGGTTTGTTAATGGCAAACTGAAACAAAAGGAAGGAATCACCAAACTGAAAGTAGAAGGAGAGGTCTTTAAGGATGCGGCAATGCAAGCAGAAATAATGAACAAATGTTTCCAGTCAGTTTTCACTAAAGAAAAGGAGCTTGTGGAAGGGGAGGGAGTGATTAGAAATGTTCCTGTGATAAAAGATATAAAAGTGGAGGTACAGGAAGTGTATAAATTACTGGAAACTCAAGATGTAAGGAAAGCCCCAGGACCTGATGGAATTTCTAATTGGGTACTGAAGGAATGCAGAGAACAACTGGCGGATAAAATTCACAGTTTAATCGTATGCTCATTGGAAGAGGGGAAACTGCCACAAGAATGGAAGAGGGCAAATGTGGTACCAATTTACAAGGGAGGAAACAGGGAAGAACCCCTGAATTATAGACCAGTGTCTCTAACCAGCATGGTTGCAAAATTGTGTGAGAGAATCCTGAAAGACAGATGGATAAAATATCTCGAAGAGATGAATATTTTGGCTGAATGTCAGTTTGGATTCAGAAGTGGAAGGTCATGTGTTTCAAACTTGTTGAGCTTTTACTCAAGAGCGATTGATGTGGTACACGAGAGAGATGGTTGGGTGGATTGTGTGTACTTAGACTTAGAGAAGGCCTTTGACAAGGTACCTCATAACAGACTAATGTGGAAACTAGAATATATAGGAGGACTGAAGGGGAAACTTCTGGAATGGATGAGAGACTTTTTGAGAAACAGACAAATGAGGACAGCAATAAAGGATAGGATGTCTGGATGGAGGGAAGTAACAAGTGGAGTCCCTCAAGGCTCGGTGTTGGCGCCAGTAATGTTCCTGATTTATGTAAATGATATGGTAGATGGAGTGAACAGTTATGCAAGTCTGTTTGCTGATGATGTAAAGATCCTGAGGAAGGTAGAGGTTGAGGAAGATTGTAAAATACTGCAGGAGGATTTGGATAGGATACACCGTTGGAGCCGGACATGGGAAATGAAATTTAATGTAAAGAAATGTAAAATATTGGAAATGGGTAAAAGTACCAGAAGGCCATCACTGAATTATTTGTTGGATAATGAATTAATCACAAAAAGGAGAGAAGAGAAAGATTTGGGACCTGGTCCAAGATAGTCTGTCACCAGAAAAGCACATTAACAAGATAGTTGGAGAGACTTATAAACTCTTGACTAACATAAGAGTAGCATTTCATTATATGGATGAGGAGATGATGAAAAAATTGATAGTGGCAATGATCCGCCCCAGGTTAGAATATGCAGCGGTAGTGTGGTCCCCACACAAAAAGAAAGATATAAACAAGATTGAGAGAATACAAAGAACAGCAACCAAGATGGTCCCCAGTCTGACAGACCTGTCATACAGAGAGAGGCTGGAAAAACTGGATTTGTCCTCCTTAGAGGAAAGGAGAAAGAGGGGAGACATGATTGCAGTCTTCAGGACCATGGTGGGAGTGGATAAAATTGACAAAGATTATCTGTTTGTATGGGATAAGAGAGCAACAAGAGGACACGGAATGAAATTGAAAAAGTCAAACTGCTTGAAGGATATCAAGAAATATAGCTTTCCTTACAGAAGTATAGATTTATGGAATAGCCTGGACAAAGAGACTGTCCAGTCTAAAAACTTAAACGAGTTTAAAGCCAAATTTGACTTATTGAGAAATAGCGATGAAAACCCACGAGCA
The DNA here is from genome assembly GCF_032717465.1 of Coenobita brevimanus. NCBI lineage: Eukaryota > Metazoa > Arthropoda > Malacostraca > Decapoda > Coenobitidae > Coenobita > Coenobita brevimanus. The sequence goes on from NC_136977.1 coordinate 16,389,881, forward strand.
TAGTACATTCCGTGTATATCACAATTAGGTATAAATACTTAAATATTGGAACGACTTAGACAAAGAGGTGGTGCATGAGGAAAACATTCATGTGTGTAAAGGTAGACTTGATAAATGTGGATATGGAGACAGGACAACACGAGCATTGCTCAATTCCTGTATACTGCAAATAGGTAAATACACACACACACAGGTTGCCGACAGAGACAGAGCTCTTCCTGGATCATTGGGAAATAATCGCTGAATCAGGGACGAAAAGGAGACCAGCCTATTTGTGACTATATTAATGAGTGAGTGAGTGGTGGTCCCGTCGGACTGTTCTGGTGCCAATATTGTTTCCCATGACTAGTTGCAGTTTCACACAATTGTTGCACTTTCATATAAAGTTGTTTATTCATAATTAACAATATACAACAAGGTGTGAATGATAAACAAACAAACGCCATTTCACTGTAAAGTGTGGCTTGGTATAGGATGCGCAATCAGACATCTTCTTTTAATCAAAACCTAGAGTAAAGGGAAGGTGATAGAGAAATATGAATTGTATATATGTTTAAGTCTTGCAGGAAATATTTACCTTGTGGGTATACCTTAATATAATCAATACTATTTTACTGAGGTGTATAATGTACATGGTATAGTTATGATGCTTCTATTCATGTATAAATCCCAGTTGTTCATGGAGGTTTAGCACCTCTGATTTAGCTGGCTTGGCACCACACCCAGAGGGGATGGCGGCCGGCTAGGGCAGAACACATTTATCATTCAAACAAGAGGGACATATAACTCTGAGGTCTCTCAGTGTCGCAGTTGTATCTATATGTGGCCAATAAAGAGAGATTTAATCTGCTCAGTTTCAATTCACCTGCACATGCTACCTTCTAAATTCCTCAAACAGGATCCTACACCGATTCCCACCATCTCCAGTGTGTGAGAAGACGTTTTGGTGGAGTGTGTCAGCCGGAAGTGACTTAGACCAGGAGCAACGTTAACCTTGCTTGGAACTGTAAGGTCACGACTCATCTGATATATAAATTGGTGATCAGCTGTGGGGTTCCAAGCTGATATATTAGTGACTAGTTGAGGAATCCATACAGCCAAAACATATTTTTGGTTGCAGCAGCAGGATTCCTGCCTGCTGTTACAGGGCAGTAGTAAAAAAAAAAAAAAAAAAAAAAAAAAAAAAAAAACCAGATTCGGTCATAAATAGAACATGATATAGTGGAAATAAAAAGTCTCTATAAGGCTGAATCATGGCGGAAAGGGACGGTGCTTTGTTTACAACTGGTGAGAAAATATTTGAGGGCTTCTCTGAAGAGCATGTGGGAAATGGAAGTATTAAGTTGAACCAAACAAGAATAGCAGGTGTAGAGAAAACAGCAGAGAGGAATGTCCTGGAGATAAAAAAAAGGAATGGGCAGTAATTAGAGAGTTACAGGAACGGACCATAGAACAGGAAAACAATATCAAAGTTCTATGGAATAAACTGGAAAAAGTTTGCACACGCAGTGACGAACAAGAAAGAGAAATTGCAGAATTAAAAGTGAGTAATGAATCTGCCTCTAATGAAATAAAACAGCTCATGAGGGAGAATAAGAGGTTAGAAGAAGAAAGGAACAGGATGAAGAGCAAACAAGATGAGTATGAATCCAAATCAAGAATACAAGATGAGCACATTAAAGAAATCAAAAAGCAACATAAGGGATGGAAGAAAATTCAGTAAGAAGGAAATGTAAATTTGAAAGAGATTATAGAACAACAAAGCAAGGGAAAGGTGGAGAAGGAAGTGGTCAGGATACTGAGAAGTAGAGAATCTTTAGTTAGAGATGCAGTAGATAAGAAAAAACGTGAAATAATTTCAGGAGTTAAAGAAAAACGTATGACAGAAAGATCAGAAAGAGAAGGAGAAGAACTGAGTAAGGTTAAAGAAATAATACCAGCAGTCATGGAGGAAAACAACGAAGCTCAAGAAGAGATTGAAGAGGTGTTTAGGTTAGGAAAGTACGAGGAAGGAGGAGCAAGGCCATTGAAAGTAAAGTTTAATTCCCAGGCAACAGTAAATGAAATTAACAACAGAACATAGAAATTAAAAGACAAGGAAGGGTTAAAAAATGTTTGGATAAGGAGAGATGCAAATGAGGAAGAAAGAGCAAAAATAAAGGAGTTAGTAAAGGAAGCAATGGTTAAAAAATGAAGCGAATGGAGGAAGAGATGACAATGTTTTATTGGAAAGTCATGGGTCAAAAATTAATGAAGTGGTACCGACAGAGAGAAGAAGAAAAGAGATTATAAAAAACATCAAAAATAATTTGAAGGTGGCATATTATAATGTTGATGGTTTAATATCGGCAAGGGTAGAAATAAAATTTTTTTTGAGGGTACAAGAACCTGATGTTATGTGCCTTGTAGAGACCAAGTTAAGAGAAGATATTGATGTTCATATGGGAGATGGTTAATACAAACTGTGGAGAAGAGACAGAAAAGAAAAAAAGGGAGAAGGAGTGATGATAGCAGTGAAGAACAATATAAATGTAGATACCGTGGAAATGAGAGAAGGCAGGGCTGAAGTGATATATATGAAATTAGAAACTGGAGAGAATAGCAAGATAGATATGGCGGTAGTGTATGTTCCCCCTAACACAAGAGCATGAAGTAATGATGAATACAAGGAAATGTTGTCAGCCATGGCTAGTTTTTTTAGAGAAAATGATTGAGAAAAGCAACAATATAATTTTAATGGGTGACTTCAATTGTAAAGAGGTGAACTAGGAGGACTGGGACTCAGGAGGTACCAAAGATTCGTGGGGCACTATACTGTTATATATAACAATGAACAATGTGATGACGCAATGGGTCAAAAAAGAGACACGGCTCCGAGGTGAGGACACACCAGCATGGCTAGATTTACTGTTTACCAAAGAACCTGATGTAATAGAATCTTTGAAATATCTGTGTCCTATTAGAAAAAGTGATCATGTGGTCACTGAGTTCCGGATGATACTGTGGAACATGGAGCCAAGAGACGAGCTTTATAAACAAGGAAGATACAACTTTGGGAAAGAAAACTTTACAGGATTGAGAAAATTTTTTGAAAATGCAGACTGGAGAAAATTCAGAGAAACAAGAAAGATACAGAGGAGGTGGGATATTTTCTAGAACTCTATAATTCAGGAGTGGAAAAATTTGTGCCAAGAGAAAGCTGGAAAGAAAACAGGAAAAACGAGCGGTTAAATAGGTGTATGATAGCAAAAAAAGAGAGAGACACGGTGTGGAACAATTGGAGAAAGAGAGGTAACAACAGAACAAAGGAAGAATATAAAATAACTACAAATGAATACAAAGGAATATGTAGAGAGGAGTAAAGGAATTTTGAAAAAGGTATAATAGACAAATGTAATGATGAACCCAAAATGTTTTATAGATTTGTCAATGGCAAACTGAAACAAAAGGAAGGAATCACCAAACTGAAAGTAGAAGGAGAGGTCTATAAAGATTCGGTAATGCAAGCAGAAATAATGAATAAGTGTTTCCAATCAGTTTTCACTAATGAAAAGGAGTTTGTGGAAGGGGAGGGAGTGACTAGAAATGTAGTGATAAAACATATAAAAGTGGAAGTACAGGAAGTGTATAAATTACTGGAACCTCAAGATGTAAGGAAAGCCCCAGGACTAGATGGAATCTTTAATTGGGTACTGAAGGAATGCAGAGAAAAACTGGCGGATAAGATTCACAGTTTAATTGTGTGTTCTCTGGAAGAGTGGAAAGTGCCTCAAGAATGGAAGAGGGCAAATGTGGTACCGATTTCTAAGGGAGGAAACAGGGAAGAACCCCTGAATTATAGACCAGTGTCCCTAACCAGCATGGTCACAAAATTGTGCCAGAGAATCCTGAAAGACAGATGGATAAAATATCTGTACGACATGAATATTTTGGCTGATCCACTCACTCAATGTAGTGCTGCTGTCGGATGTCTGCCCTTTCCTGTCCTCCAAATGGCTCTTATTTGGTGAGCCACAGCTCGCAAATGTGAGTATTTTTTTCCTTCGGTGAACAAATTTTACATGCAAGTCGCCTTTGGCGAGGAGAAAATACATCCACTTCAAAACCCAGTGAACTACAAAATAAGTAAATCTCAAAAAAAAAAAAAAAAAAAAAACGCACATTGTCTATCTATCTATCTATTGCCAGACGCCTCAATCCCGTTTGGGGTGGCCACAAACAAATCGCCTCCAAGTCGCCCTATCCCCCGCCATTTCACTGCCCTGCTCCCAACTCACACCCCCCTCTCTCATATACCTCTCCACCCCATCCCTCCATCTCATCCTCGGCCTCCCCCTCCCTCTTCCCCCCTCCACCTCACTCACATACACTCTCTTCATCAGTCTTTCACCCTCCATCCTCTCCACATGGCCAAACCACCTCAGTGTGTTCCTCATAACGCTTCCTATCACATCCACATCCACACCACAACGCTCCTTTATATCCTCAATTGTCAGCCTGTCTCTCCACGTGACTCCACAGGCTCCTCTTAAATAACTCATTTCCACTCCTCTCACTCTTGACTTGTGTCCTTCCAACAATGTCCAAGCTTCACTTCCGTACGTTAGAGTTGGTATCACAATACTGTCATGTAGTAACTTTTTCACTTCCATGCTCACTTCCCTGTTTCTTATCACTGCTTTCAAGGAACCAGCAACCTTTCTTCCCTGCTGTACCCTTTCAAGCACTTCACCCTCCAAACCTCCATCCTTACTCATCACACTACCCAAATACTTAAACGTACTGACATTTTCCAATTCCTCACCATTCAACCTCACTGTACATTCACTAACTTCACCTCTCTCAAAGACCATTACTTTACTCTTCCCTACAGTCATCTTTAGGTTCCGTTTCTTACACACTCTCTCAAACTCATCCACCAAACCTTGCAGCTCCCCTTCGTCTTCACTCAACAACACAGTATCATCTGCAAACAACAGTACAGGGAGTTTCCAAACACTATCCTCTCTCACCAGGGCCACTCCAACATCCACTACCCTACCTTGTACCTCTTTTATTACCCCATCCATGTACAGATTGAACAACCATGGAGACATGACACATCCCTGTTTCAAACCAACTCTCAAAGAGAAAAATTCACTTAGTTCACCATCCACACGCACTGCAGCCTTCGCACCATCGTACATACTCTTCACAGCATTCAACAACTTCCCATCTACTCCATATATTCTTAACACTTTCCACAATCCTTGTCTATCCACCCTGTCATATGCTTTCTCCAAATCCATGAAAGCCGCATACAACTTCTTTCCCTTCTCTAGAAACTTTTCCACTAAAGATCTAAGAATGAATATCTGATCTACGCAACCTCTTCCCTTCCTATAGCCTCCCTGTTCTTCTCCAACTAATTTCTCTGTTCTTTCTCTAACTCTGTCTATAAGTATCCTACCATACACTTTTCCTATTATACTAAGAAGACAAATGCCCCTATGATTACCACACACTTCTTTTACCCCCTTTCCTTTGTACAAGGGAATAATTATACCTGACTTCCAATCCTCCGGGACCCTACCTTCCTCCCAGGCCAATCTGCACATCTTCCACATCCATTCTACTACTATCTCTCCCCCATGCTTCAGCATTTCGCCACACACTCCATCAATTCCTGGGGCTTTCCCCGATTTAACATTCTTCACTGCTTCCACAACTTCTATCCTACTGATTTCTTCCTGTCTTCTCACCTCCCTCCTTCTCCCAGCCATTCCCCAGCCACTTATACTCGCATTACTTCCATCCTCTGCATTCAACAATTCCTTAAAGTGTTCTCTCCATCTGCTCACTTTTTCTCCCTTCTCCACTAGTAATCTACCATTTTTATCTTTCACTCCCCTGCTAACTTCACTTCCACCCTGTCTTACTCTTTTCACTTCTCTCCAGAACATTTTCTTACAGTCCCTCCACTTAACACTCAAATTCCTTCCAAATTCCTCATCCACTCTCTTCTTACTCTCTCTTACTAATCTTTTCACCTCTCTCTTCCTTTCCACATATAACTCTCTCTTCCGCCTCTCAACTTCTTCCACGCCCCTATTTCTCATCCATTCATTGTATGCTTTCTTCTTTTGTGCCACTGCCTGTTTCACCTCTTCAGTCCACCACGCTGTTCCTTGCACCCCCCCTCCGTCTTCTCTTCCTTCCACACACCACATCACATGCTGCACATATTTCTTCTGTAAATATCTTACACACACCTTCCACGTCTCCCATCTGCTCCAATTCATATTTGCCCAATCGTTCCTCCACTTCTCTCTTATACTCTGCCTTTTTCTCATCCTCTTGTAACCTTTCCACTCTCCTTGCAACTACTCCTTCCTCTCGTCTTTCCCTTCTTCTATTCTTCCATCTTACTTGGATCCTAATTCTGGCCACCACCAAGTAGTGGTCAGAAAGTCCACTCCCCCAACCTCTATACACTCTTGCATCCTTTACACATCTTCGCATCCATTCATCCACACACACATAATCAATCATTGCCTTCCTTTCATTCAGTTCACCACCCACCCTTCTCATCACTCGCCATGTATACCTGTGGATCATTTTATGCCTGAAGAGGGTATTGGCTATCACCAACCCCCTCCCAGCACAAATGTCCACTACCGCACTCCCATTCTCATCTATCTCAGCAGGCACACCCCACTCACCAACTATTCCCTCCACCTTCACATTCCCAACTTTACCATTCATATCACCAATCAAAAACACTCTCTCATTCCTTCCAAACTTTTCCATGCACACTTCCACATTTGTCCAGAACTCTTCTCTCACTCTTCTAGCACGATCTTGCGTTGGCGCATATACACACACAATCGCCCACATTTGTATTCCAACCTTCAACTTTACCCACACAATCCTTGACCCAACTTGACACATTGTGATCGATTATTAAGTCTTTCCTTGTCGCCACTGTCAATGTACATCAATAACTCATTATATGATTCTAATCATCACAACGTGTAAACAAATAAAATTATTGCTCGTAAAATTTTACAATTCGTAGTCAGTTTGGCTACTAAAAATTTATTTGGCTTGTAATCCCAAAACCTTAGGAGCCAAATGGCTTGCAACCATCAGCAGTTAGCAAGGGCCCTGCTCCATTCTTCATTCCTTCTATCCTCTTCTCTCTTTCTTTTCTTCATACTTTCCTTGTCCTTCTGTCTATGGGTGACATTACACCCATAGACAGCCTGTCGGTGACTCTACACTAAGTGACGAGCCAAATGATTTCCTGTACACCAGGAAACCATTTACTATGCTGGGTGGTAACCATAAAATCAAATTTTGGCGCCTGGTGGTTTAGTGGGTAATTATTGCGCTCCAATCGGATTGAGCCGGTGAAGGTTTATATCCAAGGGATGGTTGGGGTTGATTGCTCATGCAGTGCCACACGGGGATGAGTGAGGCTGGTCACTCTCATCTTAAATGTCGGGACCAACTGCCTAGCCCCGGGTTCCTACGCTCCTCATGGGGCAATGTAGGATTCGATGATGGATGAATGGATGGAGAGGTTGGATTCAGAACTGGAAGGTCATGTGTTTCAAACTTGTTGAGCTTTTACTCAAGAGCAATTGACGTGCTACAGGAGAGAGATGGTTGGGTGGATTGTGTGTATTTAGATTTGGAGAAGGCCTTTGACAAGGTACCCCACAAGACACTTATGTGGAAACTAGAGCATATAGGACTGACGGGGAACCTCCTGGAATGGATGAGAGACTTTTTGAGAGACAGACAAATGAGGACAGTAATAAAGGATAGGATGTCTAGATAGAGGGAAGTAACAAGTGGAGTCCCACAGGGCTCGGTGATGGCACCAGTAATGTTCCTGATTTACGTAAATGATATGGTAGATGGAGTGAACAGTTATGCAAGTCTGTTTGCTGATGATGCAAAGACCTTGAGGAAGGTAGAGGTTGAGGAGGATTGTAAAATGCTGCAGGAGGATCTGGATAGGATACATGACTGGAGCCGGATGTGGGGAATGAAATTCAATGCAAAGAAATGTAAAATATTGGAAATGGGTAAAAGTACCAAGAGGCCATCACTGAATTATTTGATGGATAATGAACTAATCACAAAAGTGAAAGATGAGAAAGATTTGGGAGTGCTGGTCCAGGACAGTTTGTCACCTGAAAAACATATTAACAAGACAGTTAGAGAGACATATAAACTCCTAACTAATATAAAAGTAGCTTTTCAATATATGGATGAGGGGATGATGAAAAAACTGATAGTGGCAATGATCCACCCCAGGTTAGAATATGGACCAGTAGTGTGGTCCCCACACAAGAAGAAAGATACAAACAAGATTGAGAGAATACAAAGAACAGCACCCTAAATGGTCCCCAGTCTGGCAGATCTATCTTACAGAGAGAGGCTGGAAAAGCTGGATTTGCCTTTCTCAGAGGAAAGGAGAAAGAGAGGCGACATGACTGCAGTGTTCAGGACTATGATGGGAGTAGATAAAACTGACAGAGAAGATCTGTTTGTTTAGGATGAGAGAGTAACAAGAGGACACGGAATGAAACTGCAGAAGCCAAGCTGATGGAAGGATATCAAGAAATATAGTCTTCCTAACAGATGTATAACCTGTGGAATAGCCTAGACAAAGAGATCATACAGTCTACAAACTTAAATGAGTTTAAAGCTAAATTTGACTTATTGAGAAACAGAGACGGGACCAAACGAGCATAGCTTATTTCCTGTATAACACAATTAGGTAAATAAACTAGGAACACACACACACACACACACACACACACACACACACACGAACAGCCGGAGAGAGCGGACGTCCCAGGCATCGCTCCTAACCTTGACTGTTTAGGTACTTTACATTAAACATGGCCGAAAATGTAAACAATGAGGGAATGGAATTTCAAGGATTTGATGCTAATACTAATGTCATGGACCTGGTGAAAACATTAATTATGAGGATTAGTGAACTCGAAAAAAAAGTAGAGAATCTAGTGATAAGGGATGTGTCAGGAAATACGGAAACCACCATACAGAGTCTAATCCAGTCCAACGAAACAGTCAATGAAGAGATTAGGAATTTGAAGCGGGAAAATGTTGAACTGAGGAGGAAACTTGAAGAGAGTACTAATAAAACGGAGAAGGTGAGTAATGTATTAGAAGAACATAAGGCAAGGTGGGCACACGTAGAAGAAGAACAGAAAGAAGTGGTCAGCTTAAGAGAGATCATCCAGGAAGAAAGGGAAATGAACAAGAAAGAAATGGAAGAAAATGTAGTGAAAATACTGAAGAAAAAAGAGAAAATAGTGAGAGAAACTGTAGAAAGGAACAGATGTGTGGTAGTATTTGGAAACAGGGAAGAGGAAGAAAGGGTTAGGTTCGCAAGACTCGAGAGAGACACGAACATGGTGAGAGGAATATTAGGCAAGATTGACCCCGAAGGAGACAAGTGGGTAAAAGAAATTGAGGAAGTAAGGAGGATAGGGCCTTATGAGAAAGGGGAAACAAGACCAATGAGAGTCAGGTTTACATCAGAAAGTGTAATAAATGAGATACTTAAAGTGACCTGGAAATTAAGAAAAGAGGCGGGGATGGAAAATATTATAATAAGAAAAGATCTGAATGAAGAAGAAAGAGAAGTTTTAAAATCATTAAAGGAAGAAGTAAAGGAAAAAAATGATAAGAGGACAGAGGATGAACGTAATACTTTTTTTTGGAGAGTATTGGATATGAAAGTAAGGAAATGGTATTTAAGGAAATAGAAGTGAAGGAAACTAGGGGGGATGGTTGTGAAAGATCAGAAGTTGAGGAAGTGGTACAGACAGAGAGTAGGAGAGAAGAGGGTATTAATAATGTCAAAAATAATTTGAAGGTGATATATACTAATGTTGATGGTTTCATATCGACAAGGATCGAAATTAATGATTTCTCGAGAGAACATGAACCTGATGTCATGTGCTTTGTTGAGACCAAATTAAGAGAAGATATTGATGTTCATTTGGGAGATGGTAAATACAAACTGTGGAGAATAGACAGAAAAGAAAAAAAGGGAGGAGGAGTGATGATAGCAGTGAAGAACAACATAAATGTAGATACTGTGGAAATGGAAGAAGGCAGGGCTGAAGTGATATATATGAAACTAGAAACTGGAGAGAATGTTAAGAGAGATATGGCGGTAGTGTATGTTCCCCCAAAGACGAGAGCATGGAAGGATGACGAATACCATCAGATGTTGTCTGATATGGCTAGCTACTTGCAAAAAAAAATTGAGAAAAGCAATAATATAATTTTGGTGGGTGACTTTAATTGTAAAGAGGTGAACTGGGAGGAATGGTACTCGGGAGGCGGTGAGGATTCGTGGGGCACTATGTTATTAAATATAATAATGAATAATGTGATGACGCAGTGGGTCAAAGAAGAGACACGGTTTCGAGGTGAGGACACACCAGCAAGGTTAGATTTACTGTTCACCAAAGAACCCGATGTAATAGAATCATTGGAATATCTCTGTCCTTTGGGAAAAAGTGATCACGTGGTCATTGAGTTCCAGATGTTAATAGGAAACGTCGAGCCAAGAGATGAGCTTCATAGACAGGGAAGATACAACTTTGGCAAAGCAAATTTTACAGGATTGAGAAAATTTTTTGAAAATGCGGATTGGAGAAAATTCAGAGAAACAAGAGAGATACAGAGGAAGTGGAATATCTTTCTAGACCTCTATAATTTGGTAGTGGAAAAATTTGTACCAAGAGTAAGAGGGAAAGAAAACAGGAAAAAGGAGTGGTTTAATAGAAGGTGTATGATAGCCAAAAAAGAGAGAGATAAGGCGTGGAACAATTGGAGAAAGAGAGATAACGACAGAACAAAGGAAGAATATAAAAGAACAAGAAACGAATACACAAGAATACGTAGGGAAGAAGAAGGGAATTTTGAAAAAGGTATAATTGACAAATGCAAGGATGAACCCAAACTGTTTTATAGATTTGTTAATGGCAAACTGAAACAAAAGGAAGGAATCACCAACCTGAAAGTAGATGGAGAGGTCTTTAAGGATGCGGCAATGCAAGCAGAAATAATGAACAAACATTTCCAGTCAGTTTTCACTAAAGAAAAGGAGCTTGTGGAAGGGGAGGGAGTGATTAGAAATGTTCCAGTGATGAAAGATATAAAAGTGGAGGTGCTGGAAGTGTATAAATTACTGGAAACTCAAGATGTAAGGAAAGCCCCAGGACCTGATGGAATTTCTAATTGGGTACTGAAGGAATGCAGAGAACAACTGGCGGATAAAATTCACAGCTTAATTGTATGCTCACTGGAAGAGGGGAAAGTGCCAAAAGAATGGAAGGGGGCAAATGTGGTACCAATTTACAAGGGAGGAAACAGGGAAGAACCCCTGAATTATAGACCAGTGTCTCTAACCAGCATGGTCGCAAAATTGTGTGAGAGAATCCTGAAAGACAGATGGATAAAATATCTGGAAGAGATGAATATTTTGGCTGAATGTCAGTTTGGATTCAGAAGTGGAAGGTCATGTGTTTCAAACTTGTTGAGCTTTTACTCAAGAGCGATTGATGTGGTACAGGAGAGAGATGGTTGGGTGGATTGTGTGTACTTAGACTTAGAGAAGGCCTTTGACAAGGTACCTCATAACAGACTAATGTGGAAACTAGAATATATAGGAGGACTAAAGGGGAAACTTCTGGAATGGATGAGAGACTTTTTGAGAGACAGACAAATGAGGACAGTAATAAAGGAAAAGATGTCTGGATGGAGGGAAATAACAAGTGGAGTCCCTCAAGGCTCAGTGTTGGCACCAGTAATGTTCCTGATTTACGTAAATGATATGGTAGATGGAGTGAACAGTTATGCGAGTCTGTTTGCTGATGATGTAAAGATCTTGAGGAAGATAGAGGTTGAGGAGGATTGTAAAATACTGCAGGAGGATTTGGATAGGATACACAATTGGAGCCGGACATGGGAAATGAAATTTAATGTAAAGAAATGTAAAATATTGGAAATGGGTAAAAGTACCAGGAGACCATCACTGAATTATTTTTGGGGTAATGAATTAATCACAAAAAGGAGAGAAGAGAAAGATTTGGGAGTGCTGGTCCAAGATAGTTTGTCACCAGAAAAGCACATTAACAAGACAGTTGGAGAGACTTATAAGCTCTTGACTAACATAAGAGTAGCATTTCATTATATGGATGAGGAAATGATGAAAAAATTGATAGTGGCCATGATCCGCCCCAGGTTAGAATATGCAGCAGTAGTGTGGTGCCCACACAAAAAGAAAGATATAAACAAGATTGAGAGAATACAAAGAACAGCAACCAAGATGGTCCCCAGTCTGACAGACCTGTCATACAGAGAGAGGCTGGAAAAACTGGATTTGCCTTCGTTAGAGGAAAGGAGAAAGAGGGGAGACATGATTGCGGTGTTCAGGACCATGGTGGGAGTAGATAAAATTGACAAAGAAGATCTGTTTGTTTAGGATAAGAGAGTAACAAGAGGACACGAAATGAAACTGAAGAAGCCAAGCTGATGGAAGGATATCAAGAAATATAGTTTTCCTTACAGATGTATAACCTGTGGAATAGCCTGGACAAAGAGATCATCCAGTCTACAAACTTAAACAAGTTGAAAGCTAAATTTGTCTTACTGAGAAACAGAGATGGGACCCAACGAGAATAGCTTATTTCCTGTATATCACAATTAGGTAAATAAACTAGGAACACACACACACGAGACACCAAGGAGTGCAGAAGTTCGCCTAGAGCGCTCCATACCGAGCCAGCAAGGCCAGTGGCATTACCTAAATTAGTATCATTATATGAGTCAAGCTCTGTACCAGATTAGACTAAATGATTTTTTATTATAAAAAAAAAAAAATAAGTTTAAACAAGACTTATTGAAACAGAAAAGAGAACTGAGTGGCGAAAGAATGCACTGTCGGCTGAGGTTTGTTTAGACTACAACTGCCCCAGGGAATGTACAGTAAGTACACTGTGCTTTTAGTATTGCAAAATGGACACATACTTTAGTAAAGCACATTTGGAAAAGAAAAGGGATAAAGGTAGAAAGCAAGATGATGATTTCTACGAAGAATTGGTTGAACTGGAGACTCACAACAGACTGGTTGAACGTGTTCACAAATTGGAGATGGTTTTCAAAAATGAAATTGATGAAATAAAGAAGCAGATGCACTTGCAAAAGGAAGAAATAAAAAAACTAGGAAGGGAGGCCAACAAGAAAGACACAACCATCAGTGAACTAACAGTGGAATTGAGTACACTTAGGAAGAAAATGAGTGAAATGGCAAGTACAGTAGTCAATCACGACAGTATTATGGAAGAGCTCAAAAATGATACAGACAATTAGGCAAGTAAGCAGTCTGATAGACCAGAGCAGTGATACTGAAGAGAAGATAACACAGGTGAATGAAGCTGTGCAAAGCTACAAAAATGATGTGGAAACCACATATACTGAAATGGTGAAAGTGAAGAAAGACTTAGAAACAAGGGTAGAGGAAAAAAGCATTAAAAAGGAAGTGAAAAGAATAATCCAAAACAATCCAAAGTTAGTCAGAGATTCAGTAGATATCAACAAATCTATAGTAATAATTGGTATAGAAGAGGAAGAAGTAAAAAACAAGATCACAGGAGACAAAAAGGAGATGGCAAATGTAATAAGCTTACTGAAAGAAGTAACAGAGGAAATCTGTTGTAAAGATATAGAGGAACACAAAAGGTTAGGGAAATACGAAAAAAGCAAGACAAGACCTCTAACGGTAACTTTCCAGAGTGTAAACACTGTGGAGGAGATACTAAAAAATGTAAAGAATCTTACAGAAAAAGAGGAATTCAAAAATGTATGGATAAAAAGATGCCTAACAGAAGAGGAACTGGTATTACTGAAAGAGAAGAGGGAGGAAGTAAAAACAAAAAATGAGGGAAGATCAGAAGAGGAGAAGAACACATTTTTTTACAAAGTAATAGGATTGTAGGTACGAAAGTGGTACACAAACAGGAGGGAATAAAAAGGAGGAAGGTAGTAGAACCATGTCAAGACAAGTATATAAAAAAGACGATAAAGTTGCTGTACTCAAATGTGGATGGAATGGTATCTAAATTACTAGAGATGAATGATTAAGTCAGAGAAAATGAACCACAAATAATATGCCTAACTGAAATAAAATTAACACCAAGGATATCCAATGACATAGTAAACTTAGAGGAATACAATAGATGGAGAAGGGACAGAAATTTAAAAAAGGGAGGAGGAATTATAATATTCACTAAGAAAAATCTAAAAGTCAATGAAATAAAACTAGATATACCATCACAAATAGAACTGATTGCAGTAGAGATCAACACATCTGAAGGGAAAGTTATTGTAGCCAATTTGTACATGCCACCAAGATCAAACACATGGGAAAGAGACGAATATGAGGACCTGCCAGAGAGTACAATTCAGAGTTTAAGATCATTACTACATAAGATGAAAGAGAAATCGGAAAGAATTATACTAACTGGAGATTTTAATACAAATATAAATTGGAATACTCTAGATATAATTAGCCAAGAAAGCTGTTGGGACCAAAAGCTCCTGGATCTCATGCAAGAGTTTCTCCTAATGCAACATGTGAGGGAAACCACCAGAAAAAGAGAACTCGATGTACCTTCAATGCTAGATCTAATATTTACTAGGCAAGAAAATGATATTGACAGTTTAATATATCAACCTCCACTCGGCAAAAACGATCATCCAGTACTAAATTACAACTTCAGGATAGGATATGACATAGTTAACAGCAATGAAAGTTACAAAAAGAGCCTAAACTACAAAAAGGGAAATTATCAAGACCTAAAGAAGTATTTCTTAGAAGTTGATTGGGAAAATGAGCTTAGAGGACAAGATTTAAATGCTGTATGTAAAAAATTCTGTGAATTTTATGAAATAGGAGTCCAGAGGTACATCCCACAGCACAAAGAAACAGATAAGAAAATACAGAAATGGTTCAATACAGAATGTAAAAAATCAAAAGAAAGAAGAGATTTGTTGTGGAATATATACAGACGACACAATAGTGAAAGGGCATATAATAATTACAAACAGGCAAGAAACGATTACACAAGAATAATGAGGAAAGCCCAAAAACAGTTTGAGGAGGATATAATAAATAAAAGTACTGATCAACCAAAGCTATTTTACAGCTACATCAGAAGCAAAACCAAAGTAAAAGATATAATACAATCCATTACGGACGAGGGAATCACTTATACACAAGAGAAAGATATTTGTGAAACGCTATATAAGAATTTCCAATTAGTATTTCAAGAAGAAAAAAATTTTGAGAGGGACTATGTGGAACATGCATGTCCACACATACTACCAGATATAGAAATAGCAGAAAAAGTAATACAGGAGGAGTTAAGTAAATTAGACAGAGGAAAAGCAAATGGTCCTGATGAAATTTCATGTTGGGTACTACGAGAATGTGCAAAGGAGTTAAGTAAACCATTATTTTTAATTTTCAAGAAATCCTTGAGTCAAGGTAAACTATCTGATATTTGGAAGAAAGCAAATATTGTCCGCTTATTCAAGAAAGGAAATAGACAAAATCCACTCAACTACCGACCAGTATCACTGACCAGTGTTGTAAGCAAGGTATTAGAAAAGCTTATAAGAAAAGCTTGGGTAAATCATCTAGAAGAACACAGTATGATAACAGAAAGACAGTTTGGTTTTAGAAAAGGAAAATCATGTGTTACTAATCTGTTGAGCTACTATGACAGAGTAACAAACACAATACAGGAAAGAGAAGGATGGGTGGACAGTATCTATTTAGATTTCAAGAAAGCATTTGACACAGTACCACACCAAAGACTTTTATGGAAACTGTACCATCAAGGAGGAATTCGAGGCAAACTGTTTTGTTGGATGCAAGATTTTCTCATAAAAAGAGAAATGAGGCCGGTACTACGGGGAAACTACTCATCATGGAAAGAAGTGACTAGTGGAGTACCACAGGGTTCAGTGCTGGCACCAATCATGTTTTTAGTGTACATAAATGATATAAACAGTAACACTGGAAATGAAAGCTATCTGAATATGTGTGCAGATGATGCAAAAATACAAAGGAGAATTACTAACACAGACTCTTGTAAAGAGCTACAAGAAGAATTAAATAAACTCCATGAATGGAGTAATACATGGCAAATGGAATTCAATGTGGACAAGTGTCATGTAATCAAGTTTGGTAAAAGTGGAAAAAGACCTGATTGGGATTATACGTTAGGAAATAAAACCATACACACATCAGAAAGAGAGAAGGACCTAGGTGTGATTATCAATAACAGACTATCTCCGGCTGACCACATCAGCGAGAAGGTACGGAACATGTATACACTGCTTGCAAATATGAGAATAGCATTCATGAAGACATGCTAAGAAGGATAATAACATCATTCATTAGACCAACCCTGGAGTATGCATCAGTAGTCTGGAGTCCTTATCTCAAAAAACACATAGACAAGATTGAAAAAGTTCAAAGGGCCGCTGCAAGATGGATACCAAGCTTAAGGGACCTAACCTACGAAGAAAGACTAAATAAACTGAATCTACCAACACTACAGGAAAGGAGGAAAAGAGGTGACATGATAATGCTATATAAATGCATATCAGGGAAGGAGAAAATAGACATAAATGATTACTTAACATATCGGGAAGCATCAGCAAGAGGACACTGCAAAAAACTGCATAAGGAGAGGTGATAAAGATGTAAGGATATTCAGTTTCCCAAACAGAGCAATTGATCAACGGAATACACTACCGAATGAAATAGTGTGTGCCAAAACAATTCACAAATTTAAGGATATGTACGATAAATATGGTTTAAGACACGGGACAGTACGAGCTCGACTCATTCCTGTAAAGATACAATTAGGTAAGAGCAATTAGGTAAGAACACACACACACACACACACACACACACACACACACTGATAGATAGATGGATAAAATATCTGGAAGATATGAACATTATGGTTGAAAGTCAGTTTGGATTCAGACGTGGAAGGTCATGTGTTTCCAACCTATTGAGCTGTTACTCAAGAGCGAATGACGTGCTACAGGAGAGAGACGGTTGAGTGGATTATGTGTATTTAGATTTGGAGAAGGTCTTCGACAAGGTATCCCATAACTGACTATTGCGGAAACTGAAGCATATAGGAAGACTGGAAGGAAACCTCCTCAAGTGGATGAGAGACTTTTTGAGAGACAGAAAAATGAGGACAGTCATAATGGACAGCATGTCT
This sequence comes from Coenobita brevimanus, assembly GCF_032717465.1. Lineage (NCBI taxonomy): Eukaryota > Metazoa > Arthropoda > Malacostraca > Decapoda > Coenobitidae > Coenobita > Coenobita brevimanus. The sequence continues at coordinate 16,407,229 of NC_136977.1, forward strand.
GGATGGAGGGAAGTAACAAGTGGAGTACCACAGGGCTCAGTGTTGGCACCAGTAATGTTTCTGATGTACGTAAACGATATGGTAGTTGGAATAACCAGTTATGGAAGTCTGTTTGCTGATGATGCAAAGATCTTAAGGAAAGCAGAAGTTGAGAAAGACTGTAAAATGCTGCAGGAGGATCTGGATAGGATACATGATTGGAGCTGGATGTGGGAAATGAAATTCAACGCAAAAAAATGTAAAATATTGGAAATGGGTACAAGTACGAAGAGCCCATCACTGAATTACCGTATTTCGCGGCATGTAAGACGCAGCATTGTGAAAGAACGCACCCTAATACTTACAGGGCAGTTCTGTGAAAAAAAAGTTTGCCCCAACCAAAACTGCGGTAAGGTTTCTTGATAAGAGCCATTACCACACAGATACACACTCACCTTTCAGAATCTATTCATTACTGATCATCAGCCTTTGGTTTCTTTTTTATATACACAAAGAATGGTACAGGAAAAGAAAACAATGCCCCTTCTAGACAAAACGTAACTGATATGAGCCACTATCACTTAGATACACACTCATCTTTCGGAATCTATTCAGTACTGCTCGTCATCCTTTAGTTTCTTCTTTTATGTACAAAGAATTATACAGGAAAAGAGAAAAGAAAACAAAACCCCATCTTAACAAAACGTGACTTCAAACCAAGAGGCCATCTCAACTTTGTTGATAAATATGTATCAGTAAACTGATATAAACACTGTTTTTAATATTTTATGAATTTAAAACCACAAATGAAGTCAATAAACTCTGTTCTTTCATTCACTGACGAAAACATAAAGTACAATGAATGTTCACATCAGTCCATTTATCCTAAAAGAACCCCATCATATTCCACACCTGTTATGGAATTTCCTCACATTGCCTTGACTCAAGCACAATATCACCCTACTACCATCATTAATCATGCACTCTAACTAACCTGTAATTACCTCCACAAATAATATAAAAAGGTAGCACTTGTAAATACACAAATTACAATGTTTCACAACCAAAATTCAATATAGCAAGGCTGCTTGGGAACAGGATAGACAGTTGTTTTTACTCTCTTCTCTCAGTATCACTCCTTCACCTTCAGCTATGTTTGCCTTGCAGCATCAACAATTAAAAATGCATGCTTCACTGATCATAATTTACTATAAACATTCAAAACATACTGAGTATGGTGAAAACATCCATTGTTACACCTTAGTAACACTGCTGCCTCCCAGTCGCTAGACAGCAGTCTCTACCACTTCCTCTCAGTATCACTTCCTCACTGTCTGCGATGTTTCCCTTGCAGCATCAACAGTTAAAAATACGTTCTTCACTGATCACAATTTACTAAAAACAGACATTCATCTCAAAACATGTCGAGAATGGTGAAACTATCCTTTAGCAACACTGCTGCATACCAAGCGCTAGACAACGGTCTCTACCCTCTTCTCCCAGTATCACTCCCTTACTGTCACCTGTTTTCCTTGCAGCATCAACAATTAAAAATGCATATTTCTCTTATCAGAATTTGCTAAAAACAGACATCCATCTCAAAACATTCGAGTATTGTGAAAACATCCATTTGTGGTCTTAACACTGCTGCCTCCTAGTCACTATGGTACACACACACACACACACATGTACACACCACATGCAACATTCGCTCGCCTCTGAAACATTTACATCAGTCAGTTTTGGAGTACCCAGTGGCTTTATTATATGCAAAAAAACATCAAAATGTATTTGGTTGTTCAATATAAATATCATCACTTAAGGACATGAAACATCTCAAACAATTTATTCATCCAAACATCGTCAGTGCAAGACTAAAGGCACCATTGATCCTAAATTTTCCTTGGTTGCATCTGTCATGATCACCTAAAACCTATATTCACTTCATATTACTGACATGGTGAAAATTTCACTCGTCTTCAAATCCTGAGAATTCATCACTACTTTCCCCGTCCTGAAGCATCACTGGAAGTCATCACCACGGTCATCATCACTCTTTCACTGTCACTCTCATACAGTAAATGGTCCTCAGTACCATCCACTGAATTGCTTATACCACACTTCATACGACTTTAACTTGGCAATCGTTTTAACTGAGCACAGGCGATATTCAGACTTGGGGCATTTGATACAGCCCACATTAACCTCCTCAGTACATGTTTCCTGAACTGAATAAAATCATATGGCGAGCATGAATAAACTATACATTGTATATACACTGTATATGGCTAGTGAGGGAGTGATCGCCCTCTACCTACACAGATCAAAATCCCTCGGGAGCAGGGGGGTGGTTGCTTTCTCAGGCAGAGGAACTCCTTGAGAGTGAAATGGCTGGGAAGCATGCCGGCACGTGACTGGCTACAGCATAGCTGGGTCTTTCGGGTGTGGGCAATCAGGCAAGTTAGCTGCCTACTGCGACTGCAACACAATGGCGAGGTGTTCAGGAAGTTAGCCAAAGAAACCTTGATGGACTCTGAAAGAACAATAATGGCCCCCAGTCCCGTGCAGCCCTTAAATGGGCAGGGGGTGCTAAGAATCTCACGGTTGCCTCAGTTACAATCTAATTCCTTTGTCAATGCAAAAAATACAATTAAAATTGGTAACTGGAATGTGAGAACGCTAAATCATGACGGTAAAATCGATGAGTTAGTGAAGGTTTTTCAAAATTACGGACTTGATATTTGTGCTCTGACAGAAACTAGATTAACTGGAGTCGATAAGTTGGATTTGGAGGATGGTATACGTTTATTGATATCTGGCCGACAGGACGGATTGCATTATCAGGGAGTAGGATTGTTGCTGGGTTGTAAAGCAAATAAGGCTTTATGTGAGTGGGATCCTATAGATGAGCAATTGCTATACGCACGGTTTAAATCAAATCATGGCAACATCAGTCTGTTTGTGTGTTATGCACCTACTAATGATGCACTCGATGAAAGGAAAGACACATTTTATGAAAAGTTGCAAGAAGGAGTAGGAAGGGTACCTAGACATGATGTTTTGATCTGCGTTGGAGACTTTAATGCAGTAATGGGCTGTTCAAATGAGGGATTTGAGGCATGTATGGGTAAGATGGGAGTTGGTAGTAGGATGAGTGAAAACGGAGTGAGGTTTGGAAGCTTCTGTCTAGCAAATGACTTAGTCATCGGGGGCACACTCTTTCAGCATTGCAATATACACAAGACAACTTGGGTGTCGCCGTGTGGAAAATATAAAAATCAGATTGATCACATCGCTATCAGTAGGAGGCATAGAAGTTCTCTGCTAGATGTTCATGTTAAACGGGGAGCGGATATTGGTAGTGACCATCAACTCAGCATTGCAAAAATAAGGTTTAAACTTAAAAATCAGAAGAAGGAAAAATCTGGTGTTGGTAGATACGATATTGTTAAGCTTAGAAGAGAAGGAGAAGAAAAGGAGGAATTCAGATTAGAATGCAGAAATAGGTTTTTGGTGTTGGAAACGTTGGAAGAGGGGGAGAGAAGTGTAGATGAGATGTGGGAGGATGTGAACAAAGTTTTGCATGAGACTGCTGAATGTACGATTGGAAGGAGACATAGATTCAGGAGAAAGAAATGGATATCAGAGGAAACGTGGGATATGATAAAAAAGAGAGGTGAGGCTAAATTGAGGAGTGAGGTGCAATGCGTTGATGAACGAGAGATTGAATTAGCAAGAGCTGCGTACTGGAGTTTGAATTCAGAAGTAAGAAGGTTAGCTAGGAGAGATAAAAGAAGATGTGTGGATGAAAAGGTTGCAGAGACTGAAATCCTAATAAACAAAAATGATGGACAGAGTCAAAGAATAGCATATGAATCGATTAGAGAACTGAGTGGTAATGCAGGTAAACGCAAGGAAATACCAATTAGAGACAGGGAAGGAAATTTATTGACCAAAGATGGAGATATTAAAAATAGATGGAAAGAGCATTTTGAGACAGTTCTTAATAGACCAATACCACCAGAAGAGGATATACCATCTGCTCAGGAAGATTTAAATATAGAAACAGGAGAGTTGAGGCTTGCAGAAGTGGAGAAAGCAGTAAAACAGTTAAAGAATAATAAGGCACCAGGGGAGGATGGTTTATTTCCGGAAATGTTTAAAGTGGAGGGGATAGATTAATAATGATCTTGACCAAGCTATTCAATAAGATATGGGTGACGGGGTTACTACCATCAGTTTGGAAGAATGGTGTAATTGTTAAAGTTCGAAGAAAGGAGACCTGAGTGAATGTGGTAATTGGAGGGGAATCTCTTTGTCACCGATAGCTTTGAAAGTTTTCAGTAGAGTGTTGTTAAATAGGTTGGAGCCGGTGGTTGAGGGTATTCTGAGGGATGAACAGGCTGGTTTTAGAAAGGGACGTGGTTGCAATGATCAGATCTTTATAGTTAGGCATTTGATGCAGCAAGTTAATGAAATGAGAGTACCGTTAAGTCTTTGTTTTGTTGATTTTGAAAAGGCTTTTGATAGTGTTTCGAGAGAGTCTATGGGGAAGATCATGAGACATTATGGAATACCAGAGGAGTTTGTGAGGGTCATTATGAACATGCATGAGGACACATTTTGTAAAGTGATGGTTGATGGTTGTCTGAGTGATTCGTTTGAAGTCAAGTCCGGAGTAATTCAAGGTGGTGTTCTATCGCCTTTACTATTTATATTGGTCATTGATTACATTATGAAACGTGTTGGAACAGAAACCGGTGCAGGTATACTTTGGGGAGAGAACAGGAAACTTTTGGATTTAGATTATGCAGATGATATAGTTTTGATTTGTGATGGGCCAGAAGAGATGCAGAGAGTGTTGGACTGTTTGGTGAGTGAAGGTCGCAAGGTGGGTTTGGTTATTAATTGTGGAAAAACTGAAATAATCAATATGAATATGGAAAATGCGCAGGAATGTGTAATTGGAGGTACGGTTGTAAAGCAAGTTGATAGGTTTAAATATTTAGGTACTTATTTAGCCAAGGATGGTTCTTTGAACTTTGAATTCGAGGAAAGGTTAAAGAAGGCTAATCAGGCAATGGGAATGCTTAAAAATATTTGGAATAATAACAATTTCTCTGTGCATACAAAAATCAAACTTTATAAGGTAATGGTTAGGAGTATCTTAATTTATGGACACGAGTCTTGGTACAGCACAGTGACTATGGAAAATAAATTCTTGGTGTTTGAAAATAAAGCACTTAGAAGAATATTAGGAGTTAAGTGGTGGGAAAGGATACCAAATAGTAGAATTAGAGAAATAACGGGAGTGCAGCCGATCGATGAATATGTTAGATTCTCACGACGGAAGTGGCTAGGACATGCGTATAGGAGACAGGGAATAGTACGAGGTACACCAGGGTGGGTGGCACCTGGTAGGAGAGGTAGAGGAAGGCCAAAAGAGACGTGGGTGAGGACAATGAGACGGGAAGCTGGAGATGAGTGTTGGGGAGATCTTGAGGAGTTAGCACAAGATAGGATGTGGTGGTGTGAGTTCATCGAGGCCCTATGCATCCCCGAGGGTGCCACAGGAAATGATTGATTGATTGATTGATAAAATACATTGCTGGGCTGAAGGGATTATAATAAGCGGATTATCAGTTCCCTAGCCTGACACTTCCCACTCCTACTTCCTTAACTACACCCACACCAAACTCTCACCCACACCTTAGGATTCTGGTCGTTTCGGCCGTAACGTCCAAAATGGCAAACGACTTTACAACCTAACCTAACCTAACCTAATCAATTTGGACATTACGGCCTAAATGATCGCCATTGCCGATCATGAGAGCTTTGCTTAGGCAGCAGAGATGCAGAGAGTGAACGTTGTCAATCATTCTGATCGCTTCGTCTGCTAAGAATACAGCAGAAATGGCGGACGCTGATATGAATGCCCGTCAGGCACGCTATTTCAGATATTGTATCAGTTATGCTACTCAGTGAATTTTATCCTATTTTCATAACAAAATACTGTAATTGGGTGTGCCCTGAGTTGCATAGACATTGCTGAAGTACTTCACTTGGCTGAAAAAGTGAAGCTGTAACTTCAGGCAGTACTGTTTAACGTTACAACTGTTTTTCCTGTTTTTCGCTATTGGTATAATAAGACTGTTCACTTCTATGATACTCTTGTCAGGCATGAAACAAAATGTCACTAAGAGAAGCCAACCATATGAGGGTGATTGAATTTCCATATGCGACAAAAATCAATTCTGATGACTTGTCAGGTTCGCTTGCCAGCATCTCTCCAGTATGACTGCTTTGCTAGTTAGTAAGTGGATGGCAAGCAAAGTGGTTATGATTGCCTTTCAGAAGGTTAGCAGACAATTCACCAGTGAGCATGTTAGCTTGCTAGAGTAGGGTGTACGCTAGACGCTAACCTGCTAAGTTGCTAAACCGCTAAACCCCTTGACGGTATTGGCCAGTTGAGCTGAAAACAAACAGTGAATGCTTTGTGTTCTTGAACTTGCGTGTTTTAATATCTGCTGCATATATACACTCACAAAATGTCACAAAAGTAACTGACCTAATTAGGGTTACTGAATTTCCATACATGACGAAAGTCTGTTTTGATGACTTGGCAGCTTCACTAGCCAGCATCTCTCCAGTATGATTGCTTTGCTAGTTAGTAAGTGGATGGCAAGCAAAGTGGTTATGATTGCCTTTCAGAAGGTTAGCAGACAGTTCACCAGTGATCATGTACGTTAGCTTGCTGGAATAGTGTGGATGCTAAACTGCTAAACCGCTAAATACCTTCATGATGTTAGCCAGTTGAGCTGTAAACAAACCCGCGAAAGTTTTGTGTGTTTCTTAAATCTGCTGCATATACACACTAGTGTATATTATTTTTAAAAATCAAATCAAATCTGCATACTGTAGAAAACTCCTGTGGTTGCTAAGCAGTGAGATGATCATCTTTATGAGTTTCTTCTCAATGGAGCCCAACTCACCTGCCTCAGTCTAGCGTGCAGGACGCATGGGGATATTTTAATGTAATTTTGAGACAAAAAAGTGCGTCTTACATGCCGCGAAATACAGTATTTGATGGGTAATGAATCAATCACAAAAGCAAGAGAAGAAAAGGATTTGGGAGTGCTGGTCACCTGAAAAACACATTAACAACACAGTCAGAGAGACATATAAACTCTTGACTAACATCAGAGTAGCATTTCATTACATGGATAAGATGATGAAAAAACTGATAGTGGCCATGATCTGCCCCAAGTTAGAATATGGACCAGTAGTATGGTCCCCACACAAAAAGAATGATATAAAAAAGATTGAGAGAATACAAAGAACAGGAACCAAGATGGTCCCCAGCCTAGCAGATCTGTCATACAGAGAGAGCTGGAAAAGCTCGATTTGCCTCCCTTAGAGGAAAGGAGAGAGAAGGGCGACATGAGTGCGATATTTAAGGCCATTATGGGAGTAGATAAAATTGACAGAGAAGATCTGTTTGTAAGGGATACAAGAGTAACAAGAGGACATGGAATGAAACTGAAGAACCAAGCTGCTTGATGGATATCAAGAAATATTGTTTTCCTCATAGATGAACAGACCTGTGGAATAGCCTGGACCGTCCAGTCTAAAAACTTAAACGAGTTTAAAGCAAAATTTGACTCACTGAGAAATAGAGACAGGACCCCACGAGCATGGCTCATTTCCTGTATATCACAACTACATAAATATAACAAGGTAAATACACACACACACACACACACACACACACTATCTATCTATCTATCTATAGCCCGACGCCCTAATCCCGCAAAGGGTGGCCGCAGACAAAACGCCTCCAAGTCACTCTGTCACCCACCATTTGACTCCCCTCCCCCCAACTCACCCCCACCTCCCTCATATACTTCTCAACTCCATCCCTCCACCTCATCCTCGGTCTACCCCTCCCTCTCCCTCCCTCCACCTCACCTACATACACCCTCTTAGTCAGTCTTTCATTCTCCATTCTCTCCACATGTCCAAACCACCTCAGTGTATTTCTCCTAATCTTTCCAACCACATCCACATCTACCCCACAACGTTCCTTCACTTCTTCATTCGTCAGCCTGTCCCTCCACGTCACTCCACATGCTCCTCTCAAGTAACTCATTTCCACTGCTCTCACTCTTCACTTGTTCCCCTCTTGCAATGTCCACGCCTCGCTTCCATACGTCAGGGTAGGGATCACAATACCATCATGCAGTGACTTCTTAACTTCCATACTCACCTCCCTATTTCTCATCATTGCTTTCAGTGTACCCACAACCTTTCTTCCCTGCTGTACCCTTTCAGGTACTTCATCCCCCAAAGTTCCATCCTTACTCATCACACTACCCAAGTACTTGAATGCACTCACATTCTCCATATCCTCACCATCCAACCTCACTGCACACTCTATGACTTCATTCCTCTCAAACACCATAACTTTACTTTTGTTTACATTAACTTTCAGCTTCCTCCTCCTACACACTGTCCCAAATTCATTCACCAAACCTTGCAACTCCCATTCATCTTCACTCAACACACAGGATAAAATAAATAAAAGTAGTGATACCAAAGCTGTTATACAGCTACATCAGAAGCAAAACCAAAGTAAAAGATAAAATACAATCCATTACGGACGAGGGAATCACTTATACACAAGAGAAAGATATTTGTGAAGCACTAAATAAGAATTTCCAATCAGTTTTTACAGAAGAAAAAATTTTTGAGAGGGACTATGTGGAACATCCATGTCCACACATACTACCAGATATAGAAATAGCAGAAAAAGTAACACAGGAGGAGTTAAGTAAATTAAACAGAGGAAAAGCAAGTGGTCCTGATGAAATTTCATGCTGGGTACTACGAGAATGTGCAAAGGAGTTAAGTAAACCATTATTTTTAATTTTCAAGAAATCCTTGAGTCAAGGTGAACTACCTGATATTTGGAAGAAAGCAAATATTGTCCCCTTATTCATGAAAGGAAATAGACAAAATCCACTCAACTACCGACCAGTATCACTGACCAGTGTTGTAAGCAAGGTATTAGAAAAGCTTATAAGAAAAGCTTGGGTAAATCATCTAGAAGAACACAGTATGATACCAGAAAGACAGTTTGGTTTCAGAAAAGGAAAATCATGTGTTACTAATCTGTTGAGCTACTATGACAGAGTAACAAACACAATACAGGAAAGAGAAGGATGGGTAGACAGTATCTATTAAGATTTCAAGAAAGCTTTTGACACAGTACCACACCAAAGACTTTTATGGAAACTGTACCATCAAGGAGGAATTCGAGGCAAATTGTTTTGTTGGATACAAGATTTTCTCATAAAAAGAGAAATGAGAACAGTACTAAGAGGAAACTACTCATCATGGAAAGAAGTGAATAGTGGAGTACCACAGGGTTCAGTGCTGGCATCAATTATGTTTTTAGTGTATATAAATGATATAAACAGTAACACTGGAAATGAGAGCTATCTGAATATGTTTGCAGATGATGCAAAAATACAAAGGAGAATTACTAACACAGACTCTTGTAAAGAGCTACAAGAAGAATTAAATAAACTTCATGAATGGAGTAATACATGGCAAATGGAATTCAATGTGGACAAGTGTCATGTAATCAAGTTTGGTAAAAGTGGAAAAAGACCTGATTGGGATTATAAGTTAGGAAATAAAACCCTATACACATCAGAAAGAGAGAAGGACCTAGGTGTGATTATCAATAACAGACTATCTCCGGCTGAACACATCAGCGAGAAGGTACGGAACATGTATACACTCCTTGCAAATATGAGAATAGCATTCACATACATAAATGAAGACATGCTAAGAGGGATAATAACATCATTCATTAGACCAACCCTGGCATATGCATCAGTAGTCTGGAGTCCTACTTAAAAAACACATAAACAAGATTGAAAAAGTTCAAAGGGCCGCTACAAGATGGATACCAAGCTTAAGGGACCTAACCTACGAAGAAAGACAAAATAAACTGAATCTACCAACACTACAGGAGAGAAGGAAAAGAGGTGACATGATAATGCTATATAAATGTATATCAGGGATGGAGAAAATAGACATAAATGATTACTTAACATATCGGGAAGCATCAGCAAGAGGACACTGCAAAAAACTGCATAAGAAGAGAGATGATAAAGACGTAAGGAAATTCAGTTTCCCAAACAGAGCAATTGATCAATGGAATGCACTACCGAATAAAATAGTGTGTGCCAAAACAATTCACAAATTTAAGGGTATGTACGATAAATATGGTTTAAGATACGGGACAGTATGAGCTTGACTCATTCCTGTAGAGATAGAATTAGGTAAGAACACACACACACACACACACAGTAATGTTCCTGATTTACGTAAATGATATGGTAGATGGAGTGAACAGTTATGCAAGTCTGTTTGCTGATGATGTAAAGAGCTTGAGGAAGGTAGAGGTTGAGGAGGATTGTAAAATGCTGCAGGAGGTTCTGGATAGGATACATGATTGGAGCCGGACGTGGGAAATGATATTTAATGTAAAGAAATGTAAAATATTGGAAATGGGTAAAAGTACCATGAGGCCATCACTGAATTAATTGTTGGATAATGAATTAATCACTAAAATGAGAGAAGAGAAAGATTTGGGAGTGCTGGTCCAAGATAGTCTGTCACCCGAAAAGCACATTAATAAGATAGTTAGAGAGACTTATAAACTCCTGACTAACATAAGAGTAGCATTTCATTATATGGATGAGGAGATGATGAAAAAATTGATAGTGGCCATGATCCGCCCCAAGTTAAAATATGCAGCAGTAGTGTGGTCCCCACACAAAAAGAAAGATATAAACAAGATTGAGAGAATACAAAGAACAGCAACCAAGATGGTCCCTAGTCTGGCAGATCTGTCATACAGAGAGAGGCTGGAAAAGCTGGATTTGCCTTCGTTAGAGGAAAGGAGAAAGAGGGGAGACATGATTGCAGTGTTCAGGACCATGGTGCGAGTAGATAAAATTGACCGAGAAGATGTTTTTATGGGATAAGAGAGTAACAAGAGGACACGGAATGAAATTGAAAAAGTCAAGCTGCTTGAAGAATATCAAGAAACACAGCTTTCCTTACAGAAGTATAGATTTATGGAATAGCCTGGACAGAGATCATCCAGTCTAAAACCTTAAATGAGATTAAAGCTAAATTTGACTTACTGAGAAACAGCGATGGGAACCCATGAGCATAGCATATTTCGTGTGTATCTCAATTAGGTATATTGGGTAAATACACAAGTATTTGGAATGACTTAGACGAAAAGGTGGTGCAGGAGAAAAACATTCATGTGTGTAAAAGTAAACTAGATAAATGTGGATATGGAGGCAGGGCAAAACGAGCATCACGCAATTCCTGTATACTACAAATAGGTAAATACAAATACGGTAAATACACACACACACTCTCTCCATACCAGCTCAACACGGCTAGAGGCATTACCTAAATAAGTATCTTTGAATGAGTCAAACTCTGTACCAGGTTAGACTAAATGATTTTTCATTATTGAAAGGAAAAGAAATAGTAAGTTTAAATAAGACTGATCAAACAACAAAGAACCACGATGCGTTGAGTCAGCTGGGTTTGTTTATACTACGGCAACACGCGGAAAGTGTAAGTGCATACTCCTCATTTAGTATTACAAAATGGATACATACTTGGAAAAGAAAAGGGATAAAAGTAAAAAGCAAAATGATGATTTCTACCAAGAACTGGTTGAAGTGGAGACTCACAATAGACTGGTTGAAAGTGTACACAAACTAGAAATGGCTTTCAAAAATGAAATGGATGAAATAAAGAAGCAAATGCACTTGCAAAAGGAAGAGATAGAAAAACTGGGAAGGGAGGCCAATAAGAAAGACACAACCATCAGTGAACTAACAGTGGAATTGAATACCCTTAGGAAGAAAGTGAGTGAAATGGGAAGTACAGTAGTTAATCACGAGAGTGTTATGGAAGAGTTAAAAAATGACACAGAGACAATTAGACAAGCAAGCAGTCTTATGGACCAGAGCAGTGATACTGAGGAGAAGATAACACAGGTGAATAAAGCTGTGCAAAGCTACAAAAATGATGTAGAAACCACGTATGCTGAAATGGTGAAAGTAAAGAAAGACTTAGAAACAAGGGTGGAGGAAAAAACATTAAAAAGGAAGTGAAAAGAATAATCCAAAACAATCCAAAGTTAGTCAGAGATTCAGTAGAAATAAATAAATCAATAGTAATCACTGGTATAGAAGAGGAAGAAATTAAAAACAAAATCACTAGAGACAAAAAGGAGATGGCAAATGTAATGAGCTTACTGAAAGAAGTATCAGAGGAAATCTGTAGTAAAGACATAGAGGAACACAAAAGGTTAGGGAAATACGAGAAAAGCAAGACAAGACCTCTAAAGGTGACTTTCCAGAGTGTAAACACAGTGGAAGAGATACTAAAAAATGCAAAGAATCTTATGGAAAAAGAGGAGTTCAAAAATGTATGGATAAAAAGATGCCTAACACAAGAGGAACTGGAATTACTGAAAGAGAAAAGGGAGGAAGCAAAAACAAAAAATGAGGGAAGATCAGAAGAGGACAAGAAGAAATTTTTTTACAAAGTAATAGGGTTGCAGGTACGAAAGTGGTACACAAACAGGATGGAAGAAAAAGGAGGAAGTTAGTAGAACCATGTCATGACAAGTATATAAACAAGATGATAAAATTGATGTACTCAAATGTGGATGGAATGGTATCTAAATTACTAGAGATGAATGATTATGTCAGAGAAAATGAACCACAAATAATATGCCTAACTGAGACAAAATTAACACCAAGGATATCCAATGACATACTAAACTTAGAGGAATACAATATATGGAGAAGAGACAGAAACTTAAAAAAGGAGGAGGAATTATAATATTAACTAAGAAAAATCTAAAAGTCAAGGAAATAAACCTAGATATACCATCACAAGTAGAACTGATTGCAGTAGAGATCGACACATCTGAAAGTAAAGTAATTGTAGCCAATTTGTATATGCCACCCAGATCAAACACATGGGAAAGAGACGAATATGAGGACCTGGCAGAGAGTACAATTCAGAGTATAAGATCCTTGCTACATAAAATGGAAGAGAAATCGGAAAGAATTATACTAACTGGGGATTTCAATACAAATATAAATTGGAATACTCTAGATATAAATAGCCAAGAAAGCTGTTGGGACCAAAAGCTCCTGGATCTCGTACAAGAGTTTTTCTTAACGCAACATGTGAGGGAAACCACTAGAATAGAGGACTTGATGTACCTTCAGTGCTAGATCTAATATTTACTAGGCAAGAAAATGACATTGACAGTTTAATATATCACCCTCCACTCGGCAAAAGCGATCATGCAGTACTAAATTATAACTTCAGGATAGCATATGACATAGTAAACAGCAATGACAGTTACAAAAAGAGACTAAACTATAAAAAGGGAAATTATCAAGACCTAAAGAAGTATTTCTTAGAAGTTGACTGGGAAAATGAGCTTAGAGGACAAGATTTAAATGCTGTATATAAAAATTTTTGTGAATTTTATGAAATAGGAGTCCAGAAGTACATCCCACAGCACAAAGAAGCAGATAAGAAAATACAGAAATGGTTCAATACAGAATGTAAAAAATCAAAAGAAAGAAGAGATTTGTTGTGGAATAGATACAGAAGACACAATAGTGAAAGGGCGTATAATAATTACAAACAGGCAAGAAACGACTATACAAGAATAAGGAGGGAAGCCCAAAAACAGTTTGAGGAGGATATAATAAATAAAAGTAGTGATCAACCAAAACTGTTTTACAGCTATATCAGAAGCAAAACCAAAGTAAAAGATATAATACAATCCATCACGGACGAGGGAATCACTTATACACAAGAGAAAGATATTTGTGAAGCACTAAATAAGAATTTCCAATTAGTTTTTACAGAAGAAAAAAATTTTGAGAGGGAATATGTGGAACACGCATGTCCACACATACTACCAGATATACAAATAGCAGAAAAAGTAATACAGGAGGAGTTAAGTAGATTAGACAGAGGAAAAGCAAGTGGTCCTGATGAAATTTCATGTTGGGTGTTACGAGAATGTGCAAAGGAGTTAAGTAAACCATTATTTTTAATTTTCAAGAAATCCTTGAGTCAAGGGAAACTACCTGATATTTGGAAAAAAGCAAATATAGTCCCCTTATTCAAGAAAGGAAATAGACAAAATCCTCTCAACTACCGACCAGTATCACTGACCAGTGTTGTAAGCAAGGTATTAGAAAAACTTATAAGAAAAGCTTGGGTAAATCATCTAGAAGAACACAGTATGATAACAGAAAGACAGTTTGGCTTCAGAAAAGGAAAATCATGTGTTACTAATCTGTTGGGCTATTATGACAGAGTAACAAACACAATACAGGAAAGGGAAGGATGGGTGGACAGTATCTATTTAGATTTCAAGAAAGCTTTTGACACAGTACCACACCAAAGACTTTTATGGAAGCTGTACCATCAAGGAGGAATTCGAGGCAAACTGTTTTGTTGGATGCAAGACTTTCTCATAAAAAGAGAAATGAGGACAGTACTAAGAGGAAACTACTCATCATGGAAAGAAGTGACTAGTGGAGTACCACAGGGTTCGGTGCTGGCACCAATCATGTTTCTAGTGTACATAAATGATATAAACAGTAACACTGGAAATGACAGCTATCTGAATATGTTTGCAGATGATGCAAAAATACAAAGGAGAATTACTAGCACAGACTCTTGTAGGGAGCTACAAGAAGAATTAAATAAACTTCATGAATGGAGTAGTACATGGCAAATGGAATTCAATGTGGACAAGAGTCATGTAATCAAGTTTGGTAAAAGTGGAAAAAGACCTGATTGGGATTATAAGTTAGGAAATAAAACCCTATACACATCAGAAAGAGAGAAAGACCTAGGTGTGATTATCAATAACAGACTATCTCCGGCTGACCACATCAGCGAGAAGGTACGGAACATGTATACACTGCTTGCAAATATGAGAATAGCATTCACATACATAAATGAAGACATGCTAAGAAGGATAATAACATCATTCATTAGACCAACCCTGGAATATGCATCAATAGTCTGGAGTCCTCATCTCAAAAAGCATATAGACAAGATTGAAAAAGTTCAAAGGGCCGCTACAAGATGGATACCAAGCTTAAGGGACCTAACCTACGAAGAAAGACTAAATAAACTGAATCTACCAACACTACAGGAGAGAAGGAAAAGAGGTGACATGATAATGCTATATAAGTGCATATCAGGAAAGGAGAAAATAGACATAAATGATTACTTAACATATGGAGAAGCATCAGCAAGAGGACACTGCAAAAAACTGCATAAGAAGAGAGGTGATAAAGATGTAAGGAAATTCAGTTTCCCAAACAGAGCAATTGATCAATGGAATGCACTACCGAATGAAATAGTGTGTGCCAAAACAATTCACAAATTTAAGGATATGTACGATAAATATGGTCTAAGACACGGGACAATACGAGCTTGACTCATTCCTGTAAAGATACAATTAGGTAAGAACAATTAGGTAAGAACACACACACACACACACACACACACACACACACACACACACACACACACCGAGGTACTGAGAGAGAGCCAGCTTGGCCAGCGGCATCACCTAAATAAGTAACTTTATATGAGCCAAGCTCTGTACAAGGTTAGACTAAATGGTGTTCTAAAAAAAAAAGTTTTAAGTAAGACTTGGTCAAACAAAAGTAAACAAGCAGCGCAAGAATGCGCACAATCAGCTGATCGTTGTTTAGTCTACAATCTCCCCAAGGGAATGTAAGTACTATATGCGCTTTTAGTACTGCAAAATGACCACATACTTTAGTAAAGCAAATTTGGAAAAGAAAAGGGATAAAGGAAGAAAGCAGGATGATGATTTCTACCAAGAACTAGCTGAAAGGGAGACACAACAAACTGGTTGAAAGAGTACATAGGTTGGAGATAGCTTTTCAGAATGAGACTGATGAAATTAAGAAACAGATGCACTTGCAAAAGGAAGAAATAGAAAAATTAGGAAAGAAAGTCAACAAGAAAGAAACAACCATAAATGAGCTAACAGTTAAAGTGGGTACACTTAGGAGGAAAATTAGTGAAATGGCAAGTAAAGTAGTCAACAACGAGAGTATTATGGAAGAGCTCAAAAATGATACAGAGACAATTAAGCAAGTAAGCAGTCTGACAGACCAAAGCAGTGATATTGAGGAGAAGATAACACAGGTGAATGAAGCTGTGCAAAGCTACAAAAATAATGTGGAAACCACTTATCATGAAATGGTGAAAGTAAAGAGAGACTTGGAAACAAGGGTGGAAGAAAAAAGCATTAAAAAGGAAGTGAAAAGAATAATCCAAAACAATCCAAAGTTAGTCAGAGATTCAGTAGATATCAACAAATCTATAGTAATGACTGGTATAGAAGAGGAAGAAATAAAAAACAAGATCTGAAGAGAAAAAAAGGAGATGGCAAATGTAATGGGCAAGTTGAAAGAAGTATCAGAGGAAATCTGTAGTAAAGATATAGAGGAACAAAATAGTTTAGGGAAATACGAGAAAAGCAAGTCAAGACCCCTAAAGACAACCTTCCAGAGTGTAAACACCATGGAGGAGATACTAAAAAATGTAAAGAATCTTATGGAAAAACAGGAGTTCAAAAATGTATGGAAAAAAAGATGCCTAACACAAGAGGAACTGGAATTACTGAAAGAGAAGAGGAAGGAACCAAAAACAAAAAATGAGGGAAGATCAGAGGAGGAGAAGAATATGTTTTTTTAACAAAGTAATTGGATTGCAGGTACGAAAGTGGTACATAAACAGGAGGGAATAAAAAGGAGGAAGGTAGTAGAACCAAATCACGACAAGTATATAAACAAGATGATTAAGTTGATATACTCAAATGTAGATGGAATGGTATCTAAATTATTAGAGATGAATGATTATGTCAGGGAAAATGAACCACATATAATGTGCCTAACTGAAACAAAATTAATACCAAGGATATCAAATGATATCCTAAACTTAGAGGAATATAATATATGGAGAAGAGATAGGAACTTAAAAAAAGGAGGAGGAATTGTGATATTAACTAAGAAAAATCTAAAAGTCAAAGAAATAGAACTTGATATACCCTCACAAGTAGAACTGATTGCAGTAGAGATAAATACATCTGAAGGGAAAGTAATTGTAGCCAATTTGTACATACCACCCAGATCAAACACATGGGAAAGAGACGTATATGAGGACCTGGCGGAGAGTACAATTCAGAGTTTAAGAGCATTACTACATAAAATGAATGAGAAATCGGAAAGAATTACCGTATTTCGCGGCATATAAGACGCACTTTTTTGTCTCAAAGTTACTTTAAAATATCCCCATGCGTCCTGCACGTTAGACTAAGGCAGGTTAGTTAGGCTTCACTGAGAAGAAACTCTTATAAAGATGATCATCTCAATGCTTAGCAACCACAGGTGTTTTCTACAGTATGCAGACTTGATTTTATTTTTAAAAATAATATACACTAGTGTGTATATGCAGCAGATTTAAGAAACACCCGAGATCAGAAACACATAAAACTTTCGCGGGTTTGTTTACAGCTCAACTGGCTAACATCGTGAAGATATTTAGCAGTTTAGCAATTTAACAGTTTAGCATCCGCACTATTCCAGCAAGCTAACGTACATGATCACTGGTGAACTGTCTGCTAACCTTCTGAAAGGCAATCATGACCACTTTGCTTGCCATCCATTCACTAACGAGCAAAGCAATCATACTGGAGAGATGCTGGCTAGTGAAACTGCTAAGTCATCAAAACAGACTTTCGTCACGGATGGAAATACAGTAACCCTAATTAGGTCAGTTACTTTTGTGACATTTTGTGAGTGTATATATGCAGCAAATATTAAAACACGCAAGTTCAAAAACACAAAGCATTCACGGTTTGTTTTCAGCTCAACTGGCTAATACCGTCAAGGGGTTTAGCGGTTTAGCAACTTAGCAGTTTAGTGTCTAGCGTACACCCTACTCTAGCAAGCTAATGTGCTCACTGGTGAACTGTCTGCTAACCTTCTGAAAGGCAATCATGACCACTTTGCTTGCCATCCATTCACTAACTAGCAAAGCAATCATGCTGGAGAGATGCTGGCTAGTGAAACTGCCAAGTCATCAAAACAGACTTTCGTCACGTATGGAAATACAGTAACCCTAATTAGGTCAGTTACTTTTGTGACATTTTGTGAGTGTATATATGCAGCAGATATTAAAACATGCAAATTCAAGAACACAAAGCATTCACGGGATTGTTTTCAGCTCAACTGGCTAATACCGTCAAGGGGTTTAGCGGTTTAGCAACTTAGCAGTTTAGTGTCTAGCGTACACCCTACTCTAGGAAGCTAACGAAGTTACAGCTTCACTTTTTCAGCCAAGTGAAGTACTTTAGCAATGTATATGCAACTCAGGGCACACCCAATTACAGTATTTTGTTATGAAAATAGGATAAAATTCACTGAGTAGCATAACTGATGCAATATCTGAAATAGCAGTGCCTGACGGGCATTCATATCAGCGTCCGCCATTTCTGCTGTATTCTTAGCAGACGAAGCGATCAGAATGATTGACAACGTTCACTCTCTGCATCTCTGCTGCCTAAGCAAAGCTCTCATGATCAGCAATGGGGATCATTTAGGCCGTAACGTCCAAATTTGTTAGGTTAGGTTAGGTTAGGTTAGGTAACGTTGTAAAATCGTTTGCCATTTCGGACGTTACGGCCGAAACGACCAGAATCCTAAGGTGTAGGTGAGAGTTTGGTGTGGGTGTAGTTAAGGAAGTAGAAGTGGGAAGAGTCAGGCTAGGGAACTGATAATCCGCTTATTATAATCCCTTCAGCCCAGCAATGTATTTTATAGGGTAGTTTATTCATGCTCGCCATATGATTTTATTCAGTTCAGGAAACATGTACAGTACTGAGGAGGTTAATGTGGGCTGTATCAAATGCCCCAAGTCTGAATATCGCCTGTGCTCAGTTAAAACCATTGCCAAGTTAAAATCGTATGAAGTGTGGTATAAGCAATTCAATGGATGGTACTGAGGACCATTTACTGTATGAAAGTGACAGTGAAACTGTGATGATGACCGTGGTGATGACTTCCAGTGATGCTTCAGGACTCGGGGGATGTAGTGATGAATTCTCAGGATTTGAAGACGAGTGAAATTTTTACCATGTCAGTAATATGAAGTGAATATAGGTTTTAGGTGATCATGACAGATGCAACCATGGAAAATTTAGGATCAATGGTGCTGTACACCTTTAGTCTTGCACTAACGATGTTTGGGTGAATAAATTGTTTGAGATGTTTCATGTCCGTAAGTGATGATATTTATATTGAACAACCAAATACATTTTGATGTTTTTGGCCTATAATAAAGCCACTGGGTACTCCAAAACGGACTGATGTAAATGTTTCAGAGGTGAGCGAATGTTGCATGTGGTGTGTACATGTGTGCGTGTGTGTGTTATAGGAGGCAGCAGTGTTAAGACCAAAAATGGATGTTTTCACAGTACTCGAATGTTTTGAGATTGATGTCTGTTTTTAGCAAATTCTGGTAAGAGAAATATGCATTTTTAATTGTTGATGCTGCAAGGAAAACAGCTGACAGTAAGGGAGTGATACTGGGAGAAGAGGGTTGAGCTAGTTGTCTAGCGCTTGGGATGCAGCAGTGTTGCTAAGAGATAGTTTCACCATTCTCGACATGTTTTAAGATGAATGTCTGTTTTTAGTAAATTGTGATTAGTGAAGAACGTATTTTTAACTGTTGATGCTGCAAGGGAAACATCGCTGACAGTGAGGAAGTGATACTGAGAGGAAGGGGTAGAGACTGCTGTCTAGCGACTGGGAGGCAGCAGTGTTACTAAGGTGTAACAAAGGATGTTTTCACCATAGTATGTTTTGAAATGAATGTTTATAGTAAATTATGATCAGTGAAGCATACATTTTTAATTGTTGATGCTGCAAGGCAAACACAGCTGACAATGAAGGAGTGATACTGAGAGAAGAGAGTAAAAACAGCTGTCTATCCTGTTCCCAAGCAGCCTTGCTATATCGAACTTTGGTTGTAAAACATTGTAATTTGTGTATTTACAAGTGCTACCTTTTTATATTATTTGTGGAGGTAATTACAGGTTAGTTAGAGTGCATGATTAATGATGGTAGTCGTCTGATATTGTGCTTGAGTCAAGGCAATGTGAGGAAATTCGTAACAGGTGTGGACTATGACGGGGTTCTTTTAGGATAAATGAACTGATGTGAACATTCATTGTATTTTATGTTTTCGTCAGTGAATGAAAGAATCGAGTTTATTGACTTCATTTGTGGTTTTAAATTCATAAAATATTAAAAACAGTGTTTATATCAGTTTACTGATACATATTTATCAACAAAGTTGAGATGGCCTCGTGGTTTGAAGTCACGTTTTGTTAAGACGGGGTTTTGTTTTCTCTTTTCCTGTATCATTCTTTGTACATAAAAGAAGAAACTAAAGGATGATGAGCAGTACTGAATAGATTCTGAAAGGTGAGTGTTGTATCTAAGTGATAGTGGCTCATATCAGTCACGTTTTGTCAAGAAGGGGCATTGTTTTCTTTTCCTGTACCGTTCTTTGTATATAAAAAAAGAAACCAAAGGCTGATGATCAGTAATGAATAGATTCTGAAAGGTGAGTGTGTATCTGTGTGGTAATGGCTCTTATCAAGAAACCTTACTGCAGTCTTGGTTGGGGCAAACTTTTTTTTCACAGAACTGCCCTGCCAGAATTAGGGTGCGTCTTTCACAATGCTGCGTCTTACATGCCGCGAAATACGGTATACTAACTGGAAATTTTAATACAAATATAAATTGGAATACTCTAGATATTTATAATAAGCCAAGAAAGCTGTTGGGACCAAAAGCTCCTGGATCTTGTGCAAGAGTTTTTCCTAATGCAACATGTTAGAGAAAGCACCAGAAAAAGAGGACTCGATGTGCCCTCAATGCTAGATCTCAAATTTGCTAGGCAAGAAAACGATATTGACAATTTAATATATCACCCTCCATTCGGCAAAAACGACCATGCAGTACTAAATTCCAATTACAGGATTGCATATGACATAGTTAACAGCAATGAAAGTCACAAAAAGAGCCTAAACTATAAAAAGGGTAAGTATCATGACCTAAACATGTACTTCTTAGAAACTGTTTGGGAAAAGGAGCTTAGAGGACAAGATTTAAATGCTATATATGAAAAATTCTGTGAACTTTATGAAATAGGGGTCCAGAAGTACATCCCACAGCACAAAGAAGCGGAAAAGAAAATAAAGAAATGGTTCAATACAGAATGTAAAAAATCAAAAGAAAAAAGAGATTTGTTGTGGAATAGATACAGAAGACACAATAGTGAAAGGGCATATAACAATTGCAAACAAGCAAGAAACGATTATACAACAATAAGGAAAGAAGCCCAAAAACAGTTTGAGGAGGATATCAAAGAGATTTGTTGTGGAATAGATACAGAAGACACAATAGTGAAAGGGCATATAACAATTGCAAACAGGCAAGAAACGATTATACAACAATAAGGAAAGAAGCCCAAAAACAGTTTGAGAAGGATATCATAAAAAGTAGTGATCAACCAAAGCTATTTTACACCTACATCAGAAGCAAAAACAAAGTAAATGATAAAATACAATCCATTACGGACGATGGAATCACCTATACACAAGAGAAGGATATTTGTGAAGCACTAAATAAGATTTTCCAGTCAGTTTTTACAGAGGAAAAAAATTTTGAGAGGGATTATGTGGAACATACATGCCCACACATACTACCAGATATACAAACATCAGAAAAAGAAATACAGGAGGAGCTAAGTAAATTAGACAAAGGAAAAGCAAATGGTCCTGATGAAATTTCATGTTGGGTGCTACATGAATGTGCAAAGGAGTAAGTAAACCATTATTTTTAATTTTCAAGAAATCCTTGAGTCAAGGTGAACTACCTGATATTTGGAAGAAAGCAAACATTGTTCCCTTATTCAAGAAAGGGAATAGACAAAATCCACACTACCAACCAGTATCACTAACCAGTGTTGTAAGCAAGGTATTACAAAAGCTTATAAGAAAAACTTTGGTAACTCACCTAGAAGAACACAGTATGATAACAGAAAGACAGTTTGGTTTCAGAAAAGGAAAATCATGTGTTACTAATCTGTTGAGCTACTATGACAGAGTAACAGACACATTACAGGAAAGGGAAGGATGCGTGGACAGGATCTATTTAGATTTCAAGAAAGCAATTGACACAGTACCACACCAAAGACTTTTATGGAAACTGTACCATCAAGGAGGAATTCGAGGCAATCTGTATTGTTGGATGCAAGATTTTCTCATGAAAAGAAATATGAGAACAGTTCTAAGGGGATTTTACTCATCATGGAAAGAAGTGACTAGTGGAGTTCCACAGGGCTCAGTGCTGGCACCAATCATGTTTTTAGTGTATATAAATGATATATATAGTAACACTGGAAATGAAAGCTATCTAAATATGTTGGCAGATGATGCAAAAATACAAAGGAGAATTACTAACACAGACTATTGTAAAGAGCTACAGGAAGAATTAAATAAACTTCACGAATGGAGTAATACATGGCAAATGGAATTCAATGTGGACAAGTGTTATGTAATCAAGTTTGGTAAAAGTGGAAAAAGACCTGATTGGGATTATACATTAGGAAATAAAACCCTACACACATCAGAAAGAGAGAAGGATCTAGGTGTGATTATCAATAACAGACTATCTCCGGCTGACCACAGCAGTGAGAAGGTACGGAACATGTATACACTGCTTGCCAATATGAGAATAGCGTATACATATATAAATGAAGACATGCTAAGAAAGATAATAACATCATTCATCAGACCAACCCTGGAGTATGCATCAGTAGTCTGGAGTCCTCATCTCAAAAAACACATAGACAAGATTGAAAAAGTTCAAAGGGCCACTACAAGATGGGTACCAAGCTTAAGGGATCTAAGCTATGAAGACTAAATAAACTGAATCTACCAACACTACAGGAGAGAAGGAAAAGAGGTGACATGATTACACTATATAAATGCATATCAGGGAAGTAGAAAATAGACATAAATGATTACCTAACCTATGGGGAAGCATCAGCAAGAGGACACTGCAAAAAACTGCATAAAAAGAGAGGTCATAAAGACATAAGGAAGTTTAGTTTCCCAAATAGAGCAATTGATCAGTGGAATGCACTACCGAATGAAATAGTGTGTGCCAAAACAATTCACAAATTTAAGGATATGAACGATAAATATGGTTTAAGACACGGGACAGTACGAGCTTGACTCATTCCTGTAGAGATACAATTAGGTAAGAACAATTAGGCAATTAGGTAAGAACACACACACACACACACACACGAACAGCCGGCGAGAGCAGACGTCCCAGCCATCGCTCCTAACCTAAGTAGTTTCAGGAATTTTGTCTGTCCTGTCTCCTAAGGTCGTGCCTTAAATTTAAAATAATGAAAGTTAATAGACTACCAAAAATGTAAAGATTTATTGGCTATAGTATACATGAATGTTTGAAGTTTTTTTGGTAACAGCTGTTTTGGTACTTTACATTAAACATGGCCGAAAATATAAACAATGAGGGACTGGAATTTCAAGGTTTTGATGCTAATACCAATGTCATGGACCTGGTTAAAACATTAATTATGAGGATTAGTGAACTTGAAAAGAAAGTAGAGAATCTAGTGATAAAGGATGTGTCATTAAATACGAAAACCACCATACAGAGTCTGATCCAGTCCAATGAAACAGCCAATGAAGAGATTTGGAATTTGAAGCGGGAAAATGTTGAACTGAGGAGGAAACTAGAAGAGAGTACTAATAAAACGGAGGTGAGTAATGTATTACAAGAACATAAGGCAAAGTGGGCACACGTAGAAGAAGAACAGAAAGAAGTGGTCAGCTTAAGAGAGATCATCCAGGAAGAAAGGGAAATGAACAAGAAAGAAATGGAAGAAAATGTAGTGAAAATACTGAAGAAAAAAGAGAAAATAGTGAGAGAAACTGTAGAAAGGAACAGATGTGTGGTAGTATTTGGAAACAGGGAAGAGGAAGAAAAGGTTAGGTTCGCAAGACTCGAGAGAGACACGAACATGGTGAGAGGAATATTAGGCAAGATTGACCCCGAAGGAGACAAGTGGGTAAAAGAAATTGAGGAAGTAAGGAGGATAGGGCCTTACAAGAAAGGGGAAACAAGACCAATGAGAGTCAAGTTGTCAGCAGAAAGTGTAATAAATTAGATACTTAAAGTGACTTGGAAATTAAGCAAAGAGGCGGGGATGGAAAATATTATAATAAGAAAAGATCTGAATGAAGAAGAAAGAGAAGTTTTAAAATCATTAAAGGAAGAAGTAAAGGAAAAAAATGATAAGAGGACAGAGGATGAACGTAATACTTTTTTTTGGAGAGTATTGGATATGAAAGTAAGGAAATGGTATTTAAGGAAATAGAAGTGAAGGAAACTAGGGGGGATGGTTGTGAAAGATCAGAAGTTGAGGAAGTGGTACGGACAGAGAGTAGGAGAGAAGAGGGTATTAATAATGTCAAAAATAATTTGAAGGTGATATATACTAATGTTGATGGTTTCATATCGACAAGGATCGAAATTGATGATTTCTTGAGAGAACATGAACCTGATGTCATGTGCTTTGTAGAGACCAAATTAAGAGAAGATATTGATGTTCATTTGGGAGATGGTAAATACAAACTGTGGAGAAAAGACAGAAAAGAAAAAAAGGGAGGAGGAGTGATGATAGCAGTGAAGAACAACATAAATGTAGATACTGTGGAAATGGGAGAAGGCAGGGCTGAAGTGATATATATGAAATTAGAAACTGGAGAGAATGTTAAGAGAGATATGGCGGTAGTGTATGTTCCCCCAAAGACGAGAGCATGGAAGGATGACGAATACCATGAGATGTTGTCAGATATGGCTAGCTACTTGCAAAAAATAATTGAGAAAAGCAATAGTATAATTTTGGTGGGTGACTTTAATTGTAAAGAGGTGAACTGGGAGGAATGGTACTCGGGAGGCAGCGAGGATTCGTGGGGCACTATGTTATTAAATATAATAATGAATAATGTGATGACGCAATGGGTCAAAGAAGAGACACGGTTTCGAGGTGAGGACACACCAGCAAGGTTAGATTTACTGTTCACCAAAGAACCCGATGTAATAGAATCACTGGAATATCTCTGTCCTTTGGGAAAAAGTGATCACGTGGTCATTGAGTTCCAGATGTTAATAGGAAACGTCGAGCCAAGAGACGAGCTTCATAGGCAGGGAAGATACAACTTTGGGAAAGCAAATTTTACAGGACTGAGAAACTTTTTTGAAAATGCGGATTGGAGAAAATTCAGAGAAACAAGAGAGATACAGAGGAAGTGGGATATCTTTCTAGACCTCTATAATTTGGGAGTGGAAAAATTTGTACCAAGAGTAAGAGGGAAAGAAAACAGGAGAAAGGAGTGGTTTAATAGAAGGTGTATGATAGCAAAAAAGAGAGAGATAAGGCGTGGAAGAATTGGAGAAAGAGAGGTAACGACAGAACAAAGGAAGAATATAAAAGAACAAGAAATGAATACACAAGAATACGTCGAGAAGAAGAAAGGAATTTTGAAAAAGGTATAATTGACAAATGCAACGATGAACCCAAACTGTTTTATAGATTTGTTAATGGCAAACTGAAACAAAAGGAAGGAATCACCAAGCTGAAAGTAGAAGGAGAGGTCTTTAAGAATGCGGCAATGCAAGCAGAAATAATGAACAAACGTTTCCAGTCAGTTTTCACTAAAGAAAAGGAGCTTGTGGAAGGGGAGGGAGTGATTAGAAATGTTCCGGTGATGAAAGATATAAAAGTGGAGGTACAGGAAGTGTATAAATTACTGGAAACTCAAGATGTAAGGAAAGCCCCAGGACCTGTTGGAATTTCTAATTGGGTACTGAAGGAATGCAGAGAACAACTAGCAGATAAAATTCACAGCTTAATTGTATGCTCACTGGAAGAGGGGAAAGTGCCAAAAGAATGGAAGGGGGCAAATGTGGTACCAATTTACAAGGGAGGAAACAGGGAAGAACCCCTGAATTATAGACCAGTGTCTCTAACCAGCATGGTCGCAAAATTGTGTGAGAGAATCCTGAAAGACAGATGGATAAAATATCTGGAAGAGATGAATATTTTGGCTGAATGTCAGTTTGGATTCAGAAGTGGAAGGTCATGTGTTTCAAACTTGTTGAGCTTTTACTCAAGAGTGATTGATGTGGTACAGGAGAGAGATTGTTGGGTGGATTGTGTGTACTTAGACTTAGAGAAGGCCTTTGACAAGGTACCTCATAAGAGACTAATGTGGAAACTAGAATATATAGGAGGACTAAAGGGGAAACTTCTGGAATGGATGAGAGACTTTTTGAGAGACAGACAAATGAGGACAGTAATAAAGGAAAAGATGTCTGGATGGAGGGAAGTAACAAGTGGAGTCCCTCAAGGCTCAGTGTTGGCGCCAGTAATGTTCCTGATTTACGTAAATGATATGGTAGATGGAGTGAACAGTTATGCAAGTCTGTTTGCTGATGATGTAAAGATCTTTAGGAAGAAAGAGGTTGAGGAGGATTGTAGAATACTGCAGGAGGATTTGAATAGGATACACAATTGGAGCCGGATGTGGAAAATGAAATTTAATGTAAAGAAATGTAAAATATTGGAAATGGGTAAAAGTACCAGGAGACCATCACTGAATTATTTTTTGGGTAATGAATTAATCACAAAAAGGAGAGAAGAGAAAGATTTGGGAGTGCTGATCCAAGATAGTTTGTCACCAGAAAAGCACATTAACAAGATAGTTGGAGAGACTTATAAACTCTTGACTAACATAAGGGTAGCATTTCATTATATGGATGAGGAAATTATGAAAAAATTGATAGTGGCCATGATCCGCCCCAGGTTAGAATATGCAGCAGTAGTGTGGTCCCCACACAAAAAGAAAGATATAAACAAGATTGAGAGAATACAAAGAACAGCAACCAAGATGGTCCCCAGTCTGACAGACCTGTCATACAGAGAGAGGCTGGAAAAACTGGATTTGCCTTCGTTAGAGGAAAGGAGAAAGAGGGGAGACATGATTGCGGTGTTCAGGACCATGGTGGGAGTAGATAAAATTGACAAAGAAGATCTGTTTGTATGGGATAAGAGAGCAACAAGAGGACATGGAATGAAATTGAAAAAGTCAAGCTGCTTGAAGGATATCAAGAAATATAGCTTTCCTTACAGAAGTATAAACTTATGGAATAGCCTGGACAAAGAGATCGTCCAGTCTAAAAACTTAAACGAGTTTAAAGTTAAATTCGACTTATTGAGAAACAGCGACAGAAACCCACGAGCATAGTACATTCCGTGTATATCACAATTAGGTATATTAGGTAAATACTTAAATATCTGGAACGACTTAGACAAAGAGGTGGTGCATGAGAAAATCATTCATGTGTGTAAAGGTAGACTTGATAAATGTGGATATGGAGACAGGACAACACGAGCATTGCTCAATTCCTGTATACTACAAATAGGTAAATACAAATAGGTAAATAGACACACACACACACACACACACACACACACACACACACACACACACGAACGAACAGCCAGAGAGAGTAGACGTCCCAGCCATCGCTGCTAACCTTAAGTAGTTTCAGGAATTTTGTCTGTCCTGTCTCCTAAGGTCTTGTTTTAAATTTAATATAATGAAAGTTAATAACCTACCAAAAATGTAAAGATTTATTGTATACATGAATGTTTGTAGTATTTTTTGGTAACAGCTGTTTTGGTACTTTAACCAACATCAAACATGGCCGAAAATGTAAACAATGAGGGACTCGAATTTCAAGGATTTGATAGAAATACCAATGACATGGACCTGGTTAAAACATTAATTATGAGGATTAGTGAACTTGAAAAGAAAGTAGAGAATCTAGTGATAAAGGATGTGTCTGAAAATTCGGGGACTACCATACAGAGTCTGATCCAGTCCAATGTGACAGCGAATGAAGAGATTAGAAATTTGAAGCGTGAAAATGTTGAATTCAGGAGGAAACTAGAAGAGAGTACTAATAAAACGGAGAAGGTGAGTAATGTATTAGAAGAGCATAAGGCAAAGTGGGCACACGTAGAAGAAGAACAGAAAGAAGTGGTCAGCTTAGAGAAATCATCCAGGAAGAAAGGGAATTGAACAAGAAAAAAATTGAAGAAAATGTAGTGAAAATACTGAAGAAAAAAGAGAAAATAGTGAGAGAAACTATAGAAAGGAACAGATGTGTGGTAATATTTGGAAACAAGGAAGAGGAAGAAAAGGTTAGGTTCGTAAGACTCGAGAGAGACACGAACCTGGTGAGAGGAATATTAGGCAAGATTGACCCCGAAGGAGACAAGTGGGTAAAAGAAATTGAGGAAGTAAGGAGAATAGGGCCTTATAAGAAAGGGGAAACAAGACCAATGAGAGTCAAGTTGTCAGCAGAAAGTGTAATAAATGAGATACTTAAAGTGACCTGGAAATTAAGCAAAGAGGCAGAGATGGAAAATATTATAATAAGAAAAGATTTGAATGAAGAAGAAAGAGAAGTTTTAAAATCATTGAAGGAAGAAGTAAAGGAAAAAAATGATAAGACAGAGGAAGAATGTAATACTTTTTTTTGGAGAGTAATAGATATGAAAGTAAGGAAGTGGTATTTAAGGAAATAGAAGTGAAGGAAACTAAGGGGGATGGCTGTGAAAGATCAGAAGTTGAAGAAGTGGTACGGACAGAGAGTAGGAGAGAAGAGGGTATTAAAATCGTCAAAAATAATTTGAAGGGGATATACACTAATGTTGATGGTTTCATAACAACAAGAATCGAAATTAACGACTTCTTGAGAGAACATGAACCTGATGTCATGTGCTTTGTAGAGACCAAATTAAGAGAAGATATTGATGTACATTTGGGAGATGGTAAATACAAACTGTGGAGAAAAGACAGAAAAGAAAAAAACGGGAGGAGGAGTGATGATAGCAGTGAAGAACAACATAAATGTAGATACTGTAGAAACCGGAGAAGGCAGGGCTGAAGTGATATATATGAAATTAGAAACTGGAGAGAATGTTAAGAGAGATATGGCGGTAGTGTATGTTCCCCCAAAGACGAGAGCATGGAAGGATGACGAATACCATGAGATGTTGTCAGATATGGCTAGCTATTTACAAAAAATAATTGAGACTAGCTATAATATAATTGTGGTGGGTGACTTTAACTGTAAAGAGGTGAACTGGGAGGAATGGTACTCGGGAGGCGGAGAGGATTTGTGAGACACTATGTTATTAAATATAATAATGATTAATGTGATGACGCAATGGGTCAAAGAAGAACCACGGTTTCGAGGTGAGGACACACCAGCAAGGTTAGATTTAATGTTTACCAAAGAACCCGATGTAACAGAATCATTGAAATATATCTGTCCTTTGGGAAAAAGTGATCATGTGGTCATTGAGTTCCAGATGTTAATAGGGAACGTCGAGCCAAGAGACGAGCTTCATAGACAGGGAAGATACAACTTTGGGAAAGCAAATTTTACAGGATTGAGAAACTTTTTTGAAAATGCGGATTTGAGAAACCTCAGAGAAACAAAAGAGATACAGAACAAGTGGGATATCTTTCTAGACCTCTATAATTTAGGAGTGGAAAAATTTGTACCAAAAGTAAGAGGGAAAGAAAACAGGAAAAAGGAGTGGTTTAATAGAAGGTGTATGATAGCAAAAAAAGAGAGAGATAAGGCGTGGAACAATTGGAGAAAGAGAGGTAACAACAGAACAAAGGAAGAATATAAAAGAACAAGAAATGAATACACAAGAATACGTCGAGAAGAAGAAAGGAATTTTGAAAAAGGTATAATAGACAAATGCAAGGATGAACCCAAACTGTTTTATAGATTTGTTAATGGAAAACTGAAACAAAAGGAAGGAATCACCAAACTGAAAGTAGAAGGAGAGGTCTACAAGGATGTGGCAATGCAAGCAGAAATAATGAACAAATGTTTCCAGTCAGTTTTCACTAAAGACAAGGAGCTTGTGGAAGGGGAGGGAGTGATTAGAAATGTTCCGGTGATGAAAGATATAAAAGTGGAGGTACAGGAAGTGTATAAATTACTGGAAACTCAAGATGTAAGGAAAGCCCCAGGACCTGATGGAATTTCTAAATGGGTACTGAAGGAATGCAGAGAACAACTAGCAGATAAAATTCACAGTTTAATCGTATGCTCACTGGAAGAGGGGAAAATGCCACAAGAATGGAAGAGATCAAGTGTGGTACCAATTTAAAAGGGAGGAAACAGGGAAGAACTCCTGAATTATAGACCAGTATCTCTAACCAGCATGGTCGCAAAATTGTGTGAGAGAATCCTGAAAGACAGATGGATAAAATATCTGGAAGAGATGAATATTTTGGCTGAATGTCAATTTGGATTCAGAAGTGGAAGGTCATGTGTTTCTAACTTCTTGAGCTTTTACTCAAGAGCGATTGATGTGGTACAGGAGAGAGATCGTTGTGTAGATTGTGTGTACTTAGACTTAGAGAAGGCCTTTGACAAGGTACCTCATAAGAGACTAATGTGGAAACTAGAATATATAGGAGGACTGAAGGGGAAACTTCTGGAATGGATGAGAGACTTTTTGAGAGACAGACAAATGAGGACAGTAATAAAGAATAGGATGTCTGGATGGAGGGAAGTAACAAGTGGAGTCCCTCAAGGCTCAGTGTTGGCGCCAGTAATGTTCCTGATTTACGTAAATGATATGGCAGATGGAGTGAATAGTTATGCAAGTCTGTTTGCTGATGATGTAAAGATCTTTAGGAAGGTAGAGGTTGAGGAGGATTGTAAAATACTGCAGGAGGATTTGGATGGGATACATGATTGGAGCCGGATGTGGGAAAAGAAATTTAATGTAAAGAAATGTAAAATATTGGAAATGGGTAAAAGTACCAAGAGGCCATGACTGAATTATTTGTTGGGTAATGAATTAATCACAAAAAGGAGAGAAGAGAAAGATTTGGGAGTGCTGGTCCAAGATAGTTTGTTACCAGAAAAGCACATTAACAAGACAGTTGGAGAGACTTATAAACTCTTGACTAACATAAGAGTAGCATTTCATTATATGGATGAGGAGATGATGAAAAAATTGATAGTGGCCATGATCCGCCCCAGGGTAGAATATGCAGCGGTAGTGTGGTCCCCACACAAAAAGAAAGATATAAACAAGATTGAGAGAATACAAAGAACAGCAACCAAGATGGTCCCCAGTCTGGCAGACCTGTCATACAGAGAGAGGCTGGAAAAGCTGGATTTGCCTTCGTTAGAGGAAAGGAGAAAGAGGGGAGACATGATTGCAGGGTTCAGGACCATGGTGGGAGTAGATAAAATTGACAAAGAAGATCTGTTTGTATGGGATAAGAGAGCAACAAGAGGACACGGAATGAAATTGAAAAAGTCAAGCTGCTTGAAGGATATCAAGAAATATAGCTTTCCTTATAGAAGTATAGACTTATGGAATAGCCTAGACAAAGAGATCATCCAGTCTAAAAACTTAAACGAGTTTAAAGCTAAATTTGACTTATTGAGAAACAGCGACGGAAACCCACGCGCATAGTACAATCCGTGTATATCACAATTAGGTATATTAGGTACATACTTAAATATTTGGAACGACTTAGACAAAGAGGTGGTTCATGAGAAAAACATTCATGTGTGTAAAGGTAGACTTGATAAATGTGGATATGGAGACAGGACAACACGAGCATTGCTCAATTCCTGTATACTACAAATAGGTAAATACACACACAAACCTAGGTTGCCTACGGAGACGGAGCTCTTTGTGGATCGTAGGGAATTAATCACCGAACATGTGTTGAAAAAGAACCCAGCCTATTGTGATTATGAAAATGAATACGTGAATGGTGGTCCGGTCTGGTAATAGTGAAAAAAGTGCAGATTTTGGTCCAACAAGAGTATACAATACAGTGAAAGTGTAAAGTTTTCGTACATTGCATTATGGCAGAAGGAGGTAGCTCTTTGTTTACACTCGATGGTGGCGAATTTGAGGGCTTTAGCGATGAGGATAAGGGCAAAGGAGGTGTTAACTGAATCTAACAAGAATTGCAGGAGTGGAGAATATGGCAGAGAGGAATGTCCAGGAATTAAAGAAGGTATGGTTAATAATCAGAGAGTTAAAGGGACGGACCTTAGAACAGGATAAAGAGATTAAGATACTTCAGGACAAGTTGGATAATGTCTGTTCACGCAGTGCTGACCAAAAAAGGCAAGTTACGGAATTAATACTGAGTAATGAACCTGCCTCTAATAAAATAAAACAGCTCAAGAAGGAAAATAAGAGGTTGGAAGAGGACAGGGACAGGATGAAATGTAAACTAGATGAGCATGAATCAGAGTCAGGGATGCACGATGAACATACCAAGGAAATCAAGGAGCAGCACAATCGGTGGAAGAAAATTCAGGAAGAAGGAAAAATAAATTTTAAGGAGATTGTAGAACAACAAAGGAGGGAAAAGGTGGAAAACGAAGTGGTTAGGGTACTGAGAAGTAGAGAATCATCAATCAGGGATGTAGCAGACAAGAAAAAATGCATGATAATTTCAGGACTAAAAGAAAAACAGATGACAGTAAGGTCAGCAGGGGAAAGAGAAGAACTGAATAAGGCAAAAGAGATAGTATACGTAGTTATGGAGGGTAACAATGAAGCTCAAGAAGAGATTGAAGAAGTGTTTAGGCTAGGAAAGAACAAGGAGGGAGGGGCGAGGCCACTTAAAGTAAAGTTTAAGTCTCAGGCAATAGTAAACAAAATTATAAACAACAGGGAAATTATCAGAAAAGGAGGAGCCGAAGAATGTTTGGATAAGGAGAGATGCAAATGAGGAAGAAAAAGCTAAGATAATGGAGCTATTAAAGGAAGCAAAGGCAAAAAACGAACAGAGAACGGAGGAAGGGAAGACAGTGTTTTATTGGAGAGTTATGGATCAGAAATTGAGGATGTGGTACTGACGGAGAGAGGGAGAGAAGAGGAAATAAAGAACAGTCAAAAAAGTTGAGAAGAGGCATATACTAATGCTAATGGTTTAATATTGGTAACGTCAGAAATCAATGATTACTTGAGGGTTCATGAACCAGATATCATGTGCTTTATAGAGACCAAGTTAAGAGAAAATATTGACATCCAAATGGGAGATGGCAAATACAAACTGTGTAGAAGAGACAGAAAAGAAAAAACAGGAGGAGGAGTGATGATAGCAGTGAAGAACAACATCAGTGTGGAAAATGTGGAACTGGGAGAGGGTAAGGCTGAAGTGATAAATGTGAAACTAGAAACCGGAGAGAATGGCAAGAAAGATATCGCAGTGGTAAACGTTCCCCCTAAGACAAAGACATGGAAGGATGATGAATATCAGGAGATGTTGTCAGATATGGTTATCTATCTTAAAAAAGCGATTGGGAAAAGCAATAACATAATTATGATCGGGGATTTCAACTGTAAAGAGGTGAACTGGGAGGAATGGGACTCGCGAAGCAAAAAAGATTCATGGGGCACTATACTGTTAAATATTGCAATGAGTAATGTAATGACCAAATGGGTCAAAGAGGAGACTAGATTCAGAGAAGACGACACGCCAGCAAGATTAGATTTAGTACTTACTAAAGAACCTGATGTAGCTGAAAATTTAAAATATCAGTGTCCAATAGGAAACAGTGATCATGTGGTCATTGAGTTCCATATGATAAAAGGGAACGTGGTGCCAAGAGATGAGTTTTATAGACAGGGAAGATACAACTATGGAAAAGCAAACTTTACAGGATTGAGGAAATTTTTTGAAAATGTGGACTGAAGAAAATTCAGAGAAACAAGAGAGATCCAGAGGAAGTAGGATATCTTTCTAGATCTCTATAATTCAGAGGTGGAAAAACATGTTCCACGTGTAAGTGGGAATGAAAACAGGAAAAAGGATTGGTTTAACAGAAGGTGCATGATAGCAAAAAAAGAAAGGGACATGGCATGGCACAACTGGAGAAAGAGAGGTAATAATAAATCAAAGGAAGAATATAAAAGAACTAGAAATGAATATACAAGAATAAGCAGAGAAGATGAAAGAAACTTTGAAAAAGGTATAATTGACAAATGTAAGAAAGAACCCAAATTGTTTTATAGATTTGTTAATGGCACATTGAAACAAAAGGAAAGAATCACCCAAGTGAAAGTAGAAGGAGAGGTCTATAAAGATGTGGCAATGCAAGCTGAAATAATGAAAAAATGTTTCCAATCGGTTTTCACTAAAGAAAGGGACTTTGTGGAGGGGGAGGGTGTGACTATAAAAGAAGTGATAAAAGACATCAAAGTGGATGTGCAGGAAGTGTATAAATTACTGGAAACTCAAGATGTAAGGAAAGACCCAGGACCGGATGGAATCTCTACCTGGGTACTGAAAGAATGCAGAGAACAACTGGCGGATAAGATTCACGATTTAATTGTGTGTTCTCTTGAAGAAGGGAAAATGACTCGGGAATGAAAGAGGGCCAATGTGGTACCAATTTATAACCAAGGAAACAGATTCAGAAGTGGAAGGTCATGTGTTTCCAACTTGTTGAGCTTTTACTCAAGAGTGATTGATGTGTTACAGGAGAGAGACAGCTGGGTGGATTGTGTGTATCTAGATCTAGAGAAAGCCTTTGCCAAGGTACCCCACAAGGACTAATGTGGAAATTGGAACACATAGGAGGACTGAAGGGAAACATCCTGGAATGGATGTGTGACTTCTTGAGAGACAGACAAATGAGGACAGTAATAAAGGACAAGATGTCCAGATGGAGGGAAGTAACAAGTGGAGTCCCACACGGCTCGGAGTTAGCACCAGTAAATTTCCTGATTTACGTAAATGATATGGTAGATGAAGTGAACAGTTACGGAAGTCTGTTTGCTGGTGATGCAAAGATCTTGAGGAGAGTAGATGTCGAGGAAGACTGTAAAATGCTGCAGGAAGACCTGAATAGGATCCAAGATTGGAGCCAGATGTGAGAAATGAAATTTAATGCAAAAAAATGTAAGATATTGGAAATGGGTAAGAGTACCAAAAGGCCATCACTGAATTATATGAAGAGTAACGAACCAATCAAAAAAGTGAGAGAGGAGAAAGATTTCGGAGTTCTGGTCCAGGATAGTTTGTCACTGGAAAAATACATTAACAAGATAGTTAAAGAGACGTACAATCTCTTCGCTAACATATGAGTGGCATTCCATTACATGGATGAGGAAATGATGAAAAAATTGATACTGGCCATGATCCACCCCAGGCTGGAATACAGATGAGCCCTTAATTCACGCGAGGGTTAGGTTCCCAGACCTTATGTGTATGTGGTAAATTCGCGTATATGTTCTGCCCTTGTGTGCACATAATTACGCATGTCTATACATATATTACATCTGAATAATACTGTTTATGCACTACATACACCTTATAAACTAGCATTAAGTATTAAAAACAACAAAAATGTAACAAATTTAAAACTGAAACCTGACAAGCACAGGAGTAGGTGGAGACACTTCAGCAGTCTGGTGCACTAGCCCTCACTGCCTCCCGTATGCTACATTCTGCCTTCTTTATTGTATGAACAGTTGACTCATTCACCCCAAACATGCGGTTACAAGACAATTCACAGGCGTAAGTGGAGACACTTTGGCAGTCTGGTGCACTAGCCCTCACCGTCTTCCGTATGCTACGTTCTCCTCCTTTATTGTATGAACAGTTGACTCACCCCAAACATACGGTTCTGAGACAATTCACCATCAAGTCAATTCACCGTCAAAACATGGACAATTCCCTGTCATTCTATTAATATACTTATTATTGATTAATTAATACTTTAATAACTAATTTTCAGGGGGATTTTATAACTCATATAAGTAAAAAACTAGTGTACTGTACTTGCTAAATAAATTGGTATGTAAATAAATGACGGGGAATCGTCCTGACGGAGAATTGTCGCCGACATTCCTCCCTGAAGTCTGTCCAACACTTTAACTTTCTCTGTCAGCAACATCACTTTACAAGTCAGTTTTGGTGTGTTACCACATGCATCACTAGCACTACGCTTATGTCCCATGTTGACAGACAAGGCAAGCAATTACTGGAAGGCAGAAAAATAAGCCACAAATACCGATTTGCAAGTCATGCATGGTTCGACCGTCGGATTCAAACTGACTGTGTGGTGCATGGTAGACCGATCTCCCAGGCTCCCACACACACATACACACACACACATACATATATGTGTGCACACGGGCAGCAGGTAGGCATTTTTTATATTATATTTATTTCTCTTGTATATTGAAATTACTTATTTGAATACTATAATTTTGTTTTAATTACTGTACGAAAAATTCGTGGATAACCGAAATCGCGTGAAAAAAGTTCGCGTGAATTAAGGGATAATCTGTATGTGGCACTAGTGTGGTCCCCACACAAGAAGAAAGATATACAGTAAATAAGATCGAGAGAATACAAAGAACAGCAACCAAGATGGTCCCCAGCCTGGCAGATCTGTCTTACAGAGAAAGGCTGGAAAAGCTGGGCCTGCATACACTAAAAGAATGGAGAGAAAGGGGCGACATGATTGCAGTGGTCAGGGCCATGATGGGACTAGATAAAATTGATAAAAATGATCTGTTTGTATGGGATGGGAGAGTAACAAAAGGACATGGAATGAAACTGAAAAAGCCAAGTTGTTTGAAGGATATCAAGAAATACAGCTTTCCATATAGATGCAAAGACCTGTGGAACATCTTGGACAAAGAGATCGTCCAGTCTAAATATTTAAACAAGTTCAAAGCAAAATTAGACTTAATGAGAAAAAGAGACGGGGCCCCACGAGCATAGCTCATTTCCTGTATATCACAACTAAGTAAATGCAACTAGGTAAATACACACACACACAAACACACACACACACACACACACCACTGAAGGTAAAGTTTAAGTCAAAGGCAACAGTAAACGAAATCATCAATAAAACATGGAAATTATCAGACAAAGAATGGTTCAAAAATGTTTAGATAAGGAGAGATGCACATGAGGAAGAAAGAACTAAAACACTTAGCAAAGGAAGCAAAGGCAAAAAACGAACAGAGGAGGAGTAGACTGTAGCACCAGTCGAGCAGGGTGGATGGAAAGCTGATGATAGGGAGTGCTGGAGCTCCTGTTTCATCAGCCCTCAGGACTAGTTCCTGACAATTCCTCTTGGCTGAACTTTTTCAGTGTCTCAGTTACACAGACAGTAGGCCAGCATGCTCTCCAACAAAAATTTCCTACACCAAACTACATGCACAGTACACACTACATTTCCTTTTCCAAAATTTAAAAAAAATGGCATCTCTTCACTCAGCCTCAGAGTCCCCAGGGGGGGGGACCATAAATGCGCCCACCTTCCACCCCTCCCCCTGTGACGACTCGAGGTGCCTGGAACCACTGTGTGACTCCCTCTTTCTTCATTTCTGCAACATCCGTGGCCTTTCCTCTAACTTTCGCTCTGTTGAGCACCACCTCTCCTCCTCTACATACCTCACCCTCTTTTTCTAACTGAGACTCAGCTGTCTGAGGCAACTGACAGCAAACCCTTTTCTGTATCCTCCTACTTTCTCTATACTCATTTCAAAGCCAAAGGTGGCTGTTGTGTATATAAACGCAACGACTTATCTTCCTCTCGTGTTCCTGAACTCGATTCTTCTGAATTCTCTACTCTCTGGCTTCGGCTTTCCTGTCACTCTCTGACTAAATATATCTGTGCTGTTTACTTATCCCCTAATTCTACTATCAAAAATTCTTCGACTCTCATACTTCTACGATGGAACACATTCTAACCATTTCTCCTTTCTCTGAAATCTCCATTCTAGGAGATTTCAATGTTCACCACCATCTTTGGCTCTCCTCTCCTTTCACTGATCCACCTGGTGAACAAGCCTACATCTTTTCTATCCTTAATGACCTAGAGCAGCTTGTACAGCACCCTACCCGTATCCCAGACCGCCTTGGAGAGAGCCCCAACATACTTGACCTCTTCCTTACAACTAATCCTTCTGCTTACACTGTTAATCTTTTCTCTCCTTTGGGCTCCTGCGATCACAACCTTATCACCTTAACCTGTCCTATCACTCCAGTACGGCCTGCGGACCCTCCAGGGAAATGTTGTCTGTGGCATTTTGGAGCCGCGGATTGGGAGGCCCTCAGACAGTACTTCTTTGATTTTCCCTGGAATGATTATTGCTTCCATGGCCAGGAGCCATCTGAGTGTGTCTTGCACATTACGGAGGTTATTTTCTTGGGCATGGAAGCATACATTCCTTTCTCATATCCTTTGACTAACGCAAGAAAACCTTGGTTTAATCACGCTTGTTCTAATGCTGTCCGCAACAAGGAGAGGGCCTACAAAAGGTACCGGAGCCAACCCACCCTTGAATCACATCACCTTTACGTTTCTGCCCAGAATCGTGCTAAGTCTGTTCTTCGATCTGCTAAAAATAATTTCATCCGTACTAAATGCTCTCAACTCTTCAACTTGAATTCTTCCTGCTCCTTCTGGCACCTTGCCAAAAACCTTTCTAACAACTTTACCTCATCATCCTTCACTCCTCTTTTCTACTCTGATGGTTCTGTAGCTATTTCTTCAACTGATAAAGCAGATCTCTTCGCACAGACTTTCTCCTCCAGTTCCACCTTAGATGATTCCGGTGCTGTTCCTCCATCACTTCCCGCCTCTGACTTCCTCATGGCTGACATTAAAATTTCTTCAGCTGATGTATTTTCTGCCATCACTGGCCTCAATACTAACAAGGCATATGGGCCTGATGGAGTCCCTCCTGTTGTTCTCAAGAACTGTGCTTCTGTGCTTACACCCTGCCTAGGCAAACTCTTTCGCCTTTGTCTGTCAACTTGTACCTTTCCTTCTTGCTGGAAGTTTGCTCTCATTCAGCCAGTCCCAAAGAAGGGTGACCACTCCCAACCCTCCAACTATCGTCCAATTGCTTTAACGTCCTGTATTTCAAAAGTTTTCGAGTCAATTCTCAATAGAAAAATTTTAATGCATCTCCCCTATCACAACCTTCTTTCTGATTGTCAGTACAGGTTTCGTCAGGGACGCTCCACTGGCGATCTTCTCACCTACCTTTCAGACTCCAGGTCATCCTTCTTTCGGGACTTTGGCGAAAGCTTTGCCATTGTACTTGATGTCTCAAAGGCTTTCGATCGAGTCTGGTATAAATCTTTAATTTCCAAACTGCCCTCTTATGGTTTCTATCCTTCTATCTGTGCCTTCATTGCTAGCTTCCTTTCTGGTCGTTCTATAGCCGCTGTTGTAGACGGCCAACGTTCTTCTCCTAGATCTATCAACAGTGGTGTTCCTCAGGGCTCTGTCCTATAACCAACTCTCTTCCTTTTATTCATCAATGACCTTCTAAGCTGTACATCTAATCCTATCCATTCATACGCTGATGACTCCACCCTTCACCTTTCCATTCGGTTCCCACAACGCCCATCTCAGCAGTTACTTCAACAAACAAGGGATGAGGCTATGGCACACCTAATGTCTGACTTGGTTCGTATCTCTGACTGAGGTAAAAATAATCTTGTTGTTTTTAATGCATCTAAGACTCAATTCTTAAACCTATCAGCCCGCCAAAATCTTCCACAGGTATACCCACTAATGTTTAATGATATTCAGCTTAATCCTGCATCATCCTTGAACATGCTTGGGGTTTCATTTACTCGGGACTTATCTTGGAAAGATCATATTACATCTCTTGTAAAATCTGCTTCCAAGAGATTGGGTGTGCTAAGCTGACTCCGTTCTTTCTTTACCCCTGCACAACTGATGACTCTATACACGGGTTTTATCCGCCCCTGTGTGGAGTACAACTCTCATGTGTGGGAAGGCTCCCCACATATAGCTCTTCTCAATAGGGTGGAGTCAAAGGCTTTTCGTCTCATTAACTCTCCTCCTCTTACTGACTCCCTTCAACCTCTGTCTCTTCGCCGCACTGTTGCATCTTTATCTCTTTTCTATCGCTACTGTGATGGTCACTGCGCCTCTGAACTGTCTGCATGCATTCCTCCACCTCTACGACAAGCGTAGTACCCGTCTAGCAGCAAACTCTCATCCCTTTTCTGTCCAACTCTCTAATGCAAGAGTTAACCATTACTCCCAGTCCTTCATTTATGCAACGGGTCAACTCTGGAACTGTCTCCCTCTGTCTGTATTTCCTGCTGCCTATGATCTCCAGTCTTTCAAAAGCAGTGTGTCCAGGCATCTCGAAATGAATGGATTTTGAATTTCACTCTCTCTTTTATTTTGTTTTTCTCTTGGAGGGAACTGTTATTGCGGACTCATGGCCTTTGGTTCCTTCTTCCTAGCATTAAAAAATATATAAAATAAAAATAAAAAATAAAAAAAAGAGAGAGAGAGAGAGAGAATGGAGAAGGAGAAGACAGAGTTTTATTGGAGAGTTATGGATTAGAAATTGAGGAAGTTGTACCGACAAAGAGAAGGAGAGAAGAGGGTATAAAAAACATCAAAAATAATTTGAAGGAGGCATATACTAATGTTAATGGTTTAATATCGACTAGGCAAGAAATCAATGATTTCTTGAGGGTAGATCAACCTGATGTTATGTGCTTTGTGTGGAACAAGAGAAGATATTGATGTTCATATGGGAGACAGTAAATACAAACTGTGGAGAAGAGACAGAAAAGAAAAAACGGGAGGAGGAGTGATGACAGCAGTGAAGAACAACATAAATGTAGATACCGTGGAAATGGGAGAAGGCAGGGCTGAAGTGATAAATATGAAATTAAAAACTGGGGAGAATAGCTTGAGAGATAGGGTGGTAATGTACGTTCCCCCTAAGCCAAGAGCATGTAATGATGATGAATACCAGGAAATGTTGTCAGACATGGCTAGTTATTTAGAGAAAATGATTGAGAAAAGCAACAATATAATTTTAATGGGTGACTTTAACTGAAAAGAGGTGAACTGGGAGGAATGGGACTCAGGATGCAGCGAAGATTCATGAGGCACTATACTGTTAAATATAACAATGATCAATGTGATGGCACAATGGGTCAGAGAAGAGACACGGTTCCAAGGTGAGGACACAAGATTAGACTTATTGTTTACTAAAGAACCCAATGTAATAGAATCTTTGAAATATGTGTCCAATAGGAAAAAGTGATCATGTGGTCACTGAGTTCCAGATGATAATAAGGAACGTGGTGCCAAGAGATGAGCTTTATAGGCAGGGAAGATACAACTTTGGGAAAGCAAATTTTACATGACAGATAATTTTTCAAAAATGCCAATAGGAGAAAATTCAAAGAAACAAGAGAGATACAGAGGAAGTGGGATATCTTCCTAGACCTATATACAGTAATTCGGGAGTGGAAAAATTTGTGCCGTGAGTAAGGGGGAAAGAAAACAGGAAAAAGGAGTGGTTTAATAGCAGGCGTATCTGCCTACCCCTGGGGGTAGGGGGGTTCAAGAATACTCCCCCAGTATCCCTGCTTGTCATATGATGCGACTAAAATGGTTGGTGGTGGGTCAGTGCACCACCCCGTAAAAAGAGCTAACTAAACAAGTGAATAAAGCGCCTCGGACCAGGACGCACCATATGTTGACAACTAAGGAATGGTCAAAGGACATTCTGAGGGTGGGGATGTGGAATGTGAAAGGAGTGAATGATGAAGTGAGAGAGAGAGATAGTTCAGGTGCTTAAGGATGCAAGAGTGGATATAAGTGGAGTAACTGAAACTAAATGGGAAGGTGAAAGGATGAGAGAATGGGAATATGGTTTAGGTATATGTGTGGGAGTTAATGAGAATGAGAGGGCAAGAGAGGAAGTATGTCTGATGATAAGCAAGAAGTGGAAAGAGTATATAAGAGAGTATGGAACAGTGGGTGCAAGGATTGTATGGGTGAGGATGAAAGTAGATATACAAGCATGGGGGATTGTATGTGCGTATTCTTCGACAGAGGACCGAGTGGCAAGAGTGAAAGATGAGTTTTGGGCGAGAGTAGAAGCATGCATGGACAAATTTGAGAGGACCGAGAGAGTGCTTTTGATTGGAGACATGAATGGCAAAGTTGGGAATGTACAAGTGGATGGAGTGGTTGGTCAGCGGGGTGTGCCAACTGAAGTAGATGGGAATGGTAGTCCTTTGGTGGACATCTGTGCTGGTAAGGGGTTGGCAATAGCCAACACCTACTTTCGGCATAAGATGATCCACCAGTCTACATAGAGGGTAATGAGGAGGATGTATGGTGAACTTGTTGAACAAAAGGCAATGATAGACTACATGTGTGTGGATGAGCGAATGAGAAGACAAGTGTTGGATGCAAGAGTGTGGAGAGGGTGGGGGAATGGAGTCTCGGACCATCACTTAGTGATGGCCAAGGTAAAGCTGCAAAGAAATTGGTTGAAGAGACAAAGGGGAAGACAGGAGGAAACAGCTCCTGTAAGAAGAGTGGAGAAATTGCAAGATAGTGAGAAAATGGCAGAGTATAAGAGCATAGTGGAAGAAACATTGGGAAGGTATGAGCTAGAGCAGATGGAAGGGGTGGAAGACGTATGTAAGATATTCACGGAAGAAATAGGCGCAGCATGTGAGGTGGTTTGTGGAGTGAGGAGGAGATGCAGGGGTGTGCAAGAGACAACATGGTGGAATGTTCAGGTGAAACGAGCTGTGGAACAAAAGAAGAAGGCATATAGTGAATGGTTAGTGAGTAGAGGTAGGGTAGAAGATGAGAGAGAGAAGAGAGAGGTATATGTGAGCAGGAGAAGGGAGGTTAAGACACTGGTGATGGAGAGTAAGAAGAAAGTGGATGAAGAGTTTGGGAGGAATCTGAGTGTCAAACGGAGGGAGAGCAAGAAATTGTTTTGGAAGGAGGTAAAGAAAGTAAGGCAGTGTGAAAGGGGAAATAGTGGGGGAGTGAAAGATAGGAATAATAGATTGTTGGTGGAGAAGAAAGAGAAATGAGGAGATGGAAGGAGCACTCTGAGGAATTCTTGAATGAAGAGTGAGAGCAGTGCGAGTATAAGTGGTTGGGGAATGGCTGGAAGAAGAAGAAATGAGAGAAGGGAGGAAGAGATCAGTAGGACGGAAGTAGTGGAAGCAATGAA
This sequence comes from Coenobita brevimanus, assembly GCF_032717465.1. Classification (NCBI taxonomy): domain Eukaryota; kingdom Metazoa; phylum Arthropoda; class Malacostraca; order Decapoda; family Coenobitidae; genus Coenobita; species Coenobita brevimanus. The sequence goes on from NC_136977.1 coordinate 16,450,681, forward strand.
GAAGATCAAGATGGGAAAGGCCCCACGAATTGATGGAGTGTGTGGTGAAATTCTGAGGTATCGGGGTAACATTGTTGTGGAGTGGATATGGAAGCTGTGGAGATTGGCTTGGGAAGAGGGAAGGATTCCAGAGGACTGGAAATCAGGTATAATTGTTCCTTTATACAAAGGAAAAGGGGAGGGAGAAGTATGTGGTAACCATAGGGGTATTTGCCTTCTTAGTGTGACTGGAAAAATATATGGTAGAAAACTCATTGATAGGGTTAGGCATATGACAGAGGAGCTAGTTAGAAAAGAGCAAGGGGGAGTTAGGAAGGGAAGAGGGTGTGTAGATCAGATATTTGTTCTAAGATGTTTAGTAGGGAAGTATCTAGGGAAGGGAAAGAAAGTGTATGCTGCCTTCATGGACTTGGAGAAAGCTTATGACAGAACAGATAGGCAAGGTATGTGGAAGGTATTAAGAATATATGGAGTGGAGGGGAAATTGTTGAGTGCAGTGAAGAGTATGTACAAAGGAGCTAGGGCTATGGTGCAAGTGGATGGTGAGCTAAGTGAGTTCTTTGATCTCAATGTGGGACTGGAACAGGATTGTATGATGTCACCATGGCTGTTTAATATATACATGGATGGGGTTGTAAAGGAGGTGCAAGGTACGGCAGTGGATGTAGGGGTGCCTCTAATGAATGAGGGTGAGATCTGGAAGATTCTGGTGTTGCTGTTTGCTGATGATACAGTATTGTTGAGGGAAGATGAATGGGAGTTGCAAGGTTTGGTGAATGAATTTGGGACAGTGTGTACGAAGAGGAATCTGAAAGTTAATGTAAACAAAAGTAAAGTTATGGTGTTTGAGAGGAATGAAGTCACAGAATGTACAGTGAGGTTGGATGGTAAGGATATGGAGATGTGAGTGCATTCAAGTACTTGGGTAGTGTGATGAGTAAGGATGGAACTTTGGGGGATGAAATGCGTGAAAGGGTACAGCAGGGAAGGAAGGTTGTTGGTTCACTGAAAGCAGTGATGAGAAATAGGGAGGTGAGTAAGGAAGTTAAGAAGTCATTGCATGATGGTATTGTATTTACCTATTTGTATTTACCTATTTGTATTTACCTATTTGTAGTATACAGGAATTGAGCAATGCTCGTGTTGTCCTGTCTCCATATCCACATTTATCAAGTCTACCTTTACACACATGAATGTTTTTCTCATGCACCACCTCTTTGTCTAAGTCGTTCCAAATATTTAAGAATATACCTAATTGTGATATACACGGAATGTACTATGCTCGTGGGTTTCCGTCGCTGTTTCTCAATAAGTCGAATTTAACTTTAAACTCGTTTATGTTTTTAGACTGGACGATCTCTTTGTCCAGGCTATTCCATAAGTCTATACTTCTGTAAGGAAAGCTATATTTCTTGATATCCTTCAAGCAGCTTGACTTTTTCAATTTCATTCCATGTCCTCTTGTTGCTCTCTTATCCCATACAAACAGATCTTCTTTGTCAATTTTATCTACTCCCACCATGGTCCTGAACACCGCAATCATGTCTCCCCTCTTTCTCCTTTCCTCTAACGAAGGCAAATCCAGTTTTTCCAGCCTCTCTGTATGACAGGTCTGTCAGACTGGGGACCATCTTGGTTGTTGTTCTTTGTATTCTCTCAATCTTGTTTATATCTTTCTTTTGTGTGGGGACCACACTACCGCTGCATATTCTAACCTGGGGCGGATCATGGCCACTATCAATTTTTTCATCATTTCCTCATCCATATAATGAAATGCTACTCTTATGTTAGTCAAGAGCTTATAAGTCTCTCCAACTATCTGGTTAATGTGCTTTTCTGGTGACAAAACTATCTTGGACCAGCACTCCCAAATCTTTCTCCTCTCCTTTTGTGATTAATTCATGACCCAAAATATAATTCAGTGATGGTCTCCTGGTACTTTTACCCATTTCCAATATTTTACATTTCTTTACATTAAATTTCATTTCCCACGTCCGGCTCCAATTGTGTATCCTATCCAAATCCTCCTGCAGTATTTTACAATCCTCCTCAACCTCTATCTTCCTCAAGATCTTTTACATCATCAGCAAACAGACTCGCATAACTGTTCACTCCATCTACCATATCATTTACATAAATCAGGAACATTACTGGCGCCAACACTGAGCCTTGAGGGACTCCACTTGTTACTTCCCTCCATCCAGACATCTTTTCCTTTATTACTGTCCTCATTTGTCTGTCTCTCAAAAAGTCTCTCATCCATTCCAGAAGTTTCCCCTTTAGTCCTCCTATATATTCTAGTTTCCACATTAGTCTTTTATGAGGTACCTTGTCAAAGGCATTCTAAGTCTAAGTACACACAATCCACCCAACCATCTCTCTCCTGTACCACATCAATCGCTCTTGAGTAAAAGCTCAACAAGTTTGAAACACATGACCTTCCACTTCTGAATCCAAACTGACATTCAGCCAAAATATTCATCTCTTCCAGATATTTTATCCATCTGTCTTTCAGGATTCTCTCACACAATTTTGCGACCATGCTGGTTAGAGACACTGGTCTATAATTCAGGGTTCTTCCCTGTTTCCTCCCTTGTAAATTGGTACCACATTTGCCCTCTTCCATTCTTTTGGCACCTTCCCCTCTTCCAGTGAGCATACAATTAAACTGTGAATTTTATCCGCCAGTTGTTCTCTGCATTCCTTCAGTACCCAATTAGAAATTCCATCAGGTCCTGGGGCTTTCCTTACATCTTGAGTTTCCAGTAATTTATACACTTCCTGCACCTCCACTTTTATATCTTTCATCACCGGAACATTTCTAATCACTCCCTCCCCTTCCACAAGCTCCTTTTCTTTAGTGAAAACTGACTGGAAACGTTTGTTCATTATTTCTGCTTGCATTGCCGCATCATTAAAGACCTCTCCATCTACTTTCAGCTTGGTGATTCCTTCCTTTTGTTTCAGTTTGCCATTAACAAATCTATAAAACAGTTTGGGTTCATCCTTGCATTTGTCAATTATACCTTTTTCAAAATTCCTTTCTTCTTCCCTACGTATTCTTGTGTATTCGTTTCTTGTTCTTTTATATTCTTCCTTTGTTCTGTCGTTACCTCTCTTTCTCCAATTGTTCCACGCCTTATCTCTTTTTTTTGGCTATCATACACCTTCTATTAAACCACTCCTTTTTCCTGTTTTCTTTCCCTCTTACTCTTGGTACAAATTTTTCCACTCCCAAATTATAGAGGTCTAGAAAGATATCCCACTTCCTCTGTATCTCTCTTGTTTCTCTGAATTTTCTCCAATCTGCATTTTCAAAAAAAGTTTCTCAATCCTGTAAAATTTGCTTTCCCAAAGTTGTATCTTCCCTGTCTATGAAGCTCATCTCTTGGCTCGACGTTTCCTATTAACATCTGGAACTCAATGACCACGTGATCACTTTTTCCCAAAGGACAGAGATATTCCAATGATTCTATTACATCAGGTTCTTTGGTGAACAGTAAATCTAACCTTGCTGGTGTGTCCTCACCTCGAAACCGTGTCTCTTCTTTGACCCACTGCGTCATCACATTATTCATTATTATATTTAATAACATAGTACCCCACGAATCCTCACCGCCTCCCGAGTAACATTCCTCCCAGTTCACCTCTTTACAATTAAAGTCACCCACCAAAATTATATTATTGCTTTTCTCAATTATTTTTTGCAAGTAGCTAGCCATATCTGACAACATCTCATGGTATTCGTCATCCTTCCATGCTCGCCTTTGGGGGAACATACACTACCGCCATATCTCTCTTAACATTCTCTCCAGTTTCTAATTTCATATATATCACTTCAGCCCTGCCTTCTCCCATTTCCACAGTATCTACATTTATGTTGTTCTTCACTGCTATCATCACTCCTCCTCCCTTTTTTTCTTTTCTGTCTTTTCTCCACAGTTTGTATTTACCATCTCCCAAATGAACATCAATATCTTGTCTTAATTTGGTCTCTACAAAGCACATGACATCAGGTTCATGTTCTCTCAAGAAATCATTAATTTCGATCCTTGTCGATATGAAACCATCAACATTAGTATATATCACCTTCAAATTATTTTTGACATTATTAATACCCTCTTCTCTCCTACTCTCTGTCCGTACCACTTCCTCAACTTCTGATCTTTCACAACCATCCCCCCTAATTTCCTTCACTTCTATTTCCTTAAATACCATTTCCTTACTTTCATATCCAATACTCTCCAAAAAAAAGTATTACGTTCTTCCTCTGTCCTCTTATCATTTTTTTCCTTTACTTCTTCCTTTAATGATTTTAAAGCTTCTCTTTCTTCTTCATTCAGATCTTTTCTTATTATAATATTTTCCATCCCCGCCTTTTGCTTAATTTCCAGGTCACTTTAAGTATCTCATTTATTACACTTTCTGATGTAAACTTGACTCTCATTGGTCTTGTTTCCCCTTTCTTATAAGGCCCTATCCTCCTTACTTCCTCAATTTCTTTTACCCACTTGTTTCCTTCGGGTCAATCTTGCCTAATATTCCTCTCACCATGTTCGTGTCTCTCTCGAGTCTTGCGAACCTAACCTTTTCTTCCTCTTCCCTGTTTCCAAATACTATCACACATCTGTTCCTTTCTACAGTTTCTCTCACTATTTTCTCTTTTTTCTTCAGTATTTTCACTACATTTTCTTCCATTTCTTTCTTGTTCATTTCCCTTTCTTCCTGGATGATCTCTCTTAAGCTGACCACTTCTTTCTGTTCTTCCTCTACGTGTGCCCACTTTGCCTTGTGTTCTTCTAGTACATTACTCACCTTCTCCGTTTTATTGGTACTCTCTTCAAGTTTCCTCCTCAGTTCAACATTTTCCCGCTTCAAATTCTTTATCTCTTCACTGGCTGTTTCGTTGGACTGGATTAGACTCTGTATGGTGGTTTCCGTATTTCCTGACACATCCTTTATCACTAGATTCTCTACTTTTTTTTCGAGTTCACTAATCCTCATAATTAATGTTTTCACTAGGTCCATGACATTAGTATTAGCATCCCTACCCTCATGTATGGAAGCGAGGCGTGGACCTTGCAAGAGGGGAACAAGTCAAGAGTGAAAGCAATGGAAATGAGTTACCTGAGAGGAGAATGTGGAGTGACATGGAGGGACAGCTTGATGAATGAAGAAGTGAAGGAACGTTGTGGGGTGGATGTGGATGTGATTGAGAAGATTAGGAGAAATATACTGAGGTGGTTTGGACATGCGGAGAGAATGGAGAATGAAAGACTGACTAAGAGGGTGTATGTAGGTGAGGTGGAGGGATGGAGAGGGAGGGGTAGACCGAGGATGAGGTGGAGGGATGGAGTTGAGAGGTATATGAGGGAGGGGGGGGTGAGTTGGGGGGAGGGTAGTCAAATGGAGGTTGACAGAGCGACTTAAGGCATTTTGTCTACAGCCACCCTTTGCGGGATTAGGGCAGCTATAGATAGATAGATAGCATCTCCCTACGGGTAACTTTACACTCACTCTTCTGTCTTTCTTTCCTTCATTCTTTCCTCTTCCTTCTGCCTATGAGTGACTCTACACTGAATGACAAGCCAAATGGTTTCCTGTACACTAGGAAACCATTTACTAAGCTAGGTGGTAACCATTTAACCAAATTTTGGCACCTGGTGGTTTAGTGGGTAATTATTGCACTCAAATCGGATTGAGCCGGTGAAGGTTTACATCCAAGGGGTGGTTGGGGTTGATTGCTCGTGTAATGCCACCCAGGGCTCATGGGGCTGGTCACTCTCATGTCGGAACCAACTGCCTAGCCCAGGGCTCCTACGCTCCTCATGGGACGATGTAGGATTGGATGATGGATGGATGGATGTATGATGGCAAAAAAAGAGAGAGACATGGCGTGGAACAATTGGAGAAAGAGAGGTAACAATCAGAACAAAGAAAGAATAAAAAAGAACTAGAAATGATTACAAAAGAATATGCAGAGAGGAAGAAAGGAATTTTGAAAGAGGTATAATAGACAAATGTAAGGATGAACCCAAACCGTTTTACAGATTTGTCAATGGCAAACTGAAACAAAAGGAAGGAATCACCAAACTGAAAGTAGAAGGAGAGGTCTATAAAGATGCGGCAATGCAAGCAGAAATAATGAACAAATGTTTGCAATCGGTCATCACTAATGAAAAGGAGTTTGTGGAAGTGGAGGGAGTGACTAGAAATGTAGTGATAAAAGATATAAAAGTGAAAGTACTGGAAGTGTATAAATTACTGGAAACTCAAGATGTAAGGAAAGCCCCAGGACTAGATGGAATCTCGAATTGGGTACCGAAGGAATGCAGAGAACAACTGGCGGATAAGATTCACAGGTTAATTGTGTGTTCTCTGGAAGAGGGGAAAGTGCCTCAAGAATGGAAGAGGGAAAATGTGGTACCGATGTACAAGTGAGGAAACAGGGAAGAACCCCTGAATTATAGGCCAGTGTCCTTAATCAGCATGGTCGCAAAATTGTGTGAGAGAATCCAGAAAGATATATGAATAAAATATCTGGAAGAGATGAACATTTTGGCTGAAAGTCAGTTTGGATTCAGAAGTGGAAGGTCATGTGTTTCCAACTTGTTGAGCTTTTACTCAAGAGCGATTGATGTGCTACAGGAGAGAGACGGTTGGGTGGATTGTGTGTATTTAGATTTCGACAAGGTACCCCATAAGAGACTAATGTGGAAACTATAGCATATAGGAGGACTGAACCGGAACCTCCTGGAACGGATGAGAGACTTTTTGAGAGATCTGAATGGATGAGAGACTTTTTGAGAGACAGACAAATGAGGACAGTAATAAAGGACAGGATGTATGCATAGAGGGAAGTAACAAGTGGAGTCCCATAGGGCTCAGTGTTGGTGCCAATAATATTCCTGATTTACGTAAATGATATGGTAGATGGAGTGAACAGTTATGAAAGTCTGTTTGCTGATGATGCAAAGAGCTTGAGGAAGGTAGAGGTTAAGGAGGATTGTAAAATGCTGCAGGAGGATCTGGATAGGATACATGATTGGAGCCGGATGTGGGAAATGAAATTCAATGCAAAGAAATGTAAAATATTGGAAATTAGTAAAAGTACCAAAAGGCCATCACTGAATTATTTGATGGGTAATGAACCAATCACAAAAGCGAGAAATGAGAAAGATTTGGGAGTGCTGGTCCAGGACAGTTTGTCACCTGAAAAACACATTAACAAGACAGGCAGGGAACAGTTTAAGGATTTGAATTTCATAAAATCAGACTTTACTAATCTACCAGAAGACCCGTCGACATGTCGTAAAAATACCCCTGCTAATACCAATACATCAGTCCTATATGAGACAGCCCTAGCATGTATTCAGTATGGACGATGGGTGTTAGCGCCGAAGTGGTGACATGTAGAGGTGTGCGGTACGTAGGAAGACTACTGGGCCTTGAAATCAGGCTGTGAAGCCTATGCCCAGAGTCGGTCACACACACACACACACACACACACAAAGTTACAGTGATGTATACACTCTTGACTAACATAAGAGTAGCATTTAATTATATGGATGAGGAGATGATGAAAAAATTGAGAGTGGCCATGATCTGCCCCAGGTTAGAATATGCAGCAGTAGTGTGGTCCCCACACAAAAAGAAAGATATACAAAGCACAGCAACCAAGATGGTCCCCAGTCTGGCAGTACTGTTGTACAGAGAGAGGCTGGAAAAGCTGGATTTGCCTTCCTTAGAGGAAATGAGAAAGAGGGGCAACATTATTGTAGTGTTTAGGACCATGGTGGGAGTAGATAAAATTGACAGAGATGATCTGTTTGTATGGGATAAGAGAGTAACAAGACGACACAGAATTAAATTGAAGAAGCCAAGCTGACAGAGATGATCTGTTTGTATGGGATAAGAGAGTAACAAGACGACACAGAATTAAATTGAAGAAGCCAAGCTGCTTGAAGGATATCAATATAGTTTTCCTTATAGATGTACAGACCTGTGGAATAGCCTGGACAAAGAGATCGTCCAGTCTAAAAACTTAAATAAGTTTAAAGCTAAATTTGGCTTATTAAGAAACAGAGACGGGACCCCACGAGCATAGCTCATTTGCTTTATATCACAAATAGGTAAACAGAAATGCATACACACACACACACACACACACACATCCACATACACCAACTGACATACAGACAGGCAAGAACATTATTGCTCTGCCTTCTAAAGGCAGGCGATAATGAAGATCGGACTCTGTTGAAAGAACACGAAGAGTGAGAGGAGTGGATGTGTTATATGAATGGAGCATGTGGGACTATGTAGAAAGATAGACAATGACGACGTGAAGAAGCATTGTACTGCTGATGTGGATGTTATGAAATGCACTTACGTACAGTAAGACCACACAGTACACTAGTGGATGCATGGTCCTGGTCCATGTGCACTGTGAAATCGCACACTGTGACTAAATAATCTTATGGGAAAAATTACATATGGGTGGTACCCTCTCATACCTTGACATTTTTTGACCCTTAGAGACATAATAAAGGGAAAATTTTTCAGACATACACTACAGATATAGTTACAATAACAAAAATGTGGTCAGTCACCTTAACAACAGAAGACAACAGGCCTGTTGGACTTAATAACGGGGGTTCCAAGGGGCGGCAACACACTAAGGGTGCCCCCACTGCCACCCCAGCCGCACCACGTTTGTGTAACAGTTGCCCAGTGTTTCCAGGCTTTGATGAAAAAATTTACAGCCTGGAGAATGTTACACTTCTTCCAGAATGCAGCAACAGCCATGATGGTGGGGGCTGCAGTTATGCCTGGTGAAGCAGGTGAGTCAGGTGGGGCTGTGAAGGTGGAGGGGGAGGCAGCTGGTAAGTCAGGTGGGGCAGTGGACGAGGAGGAGGGGACGGAGGCAGGCGAGTCAGGGGAGGTGGTGAGGGGAGGATCCTCCATTTCCTCCTCGCTACTGCTCACATTTTTGGCAATTTCCTTCATCTCTTCTGTTTGTTTCATTCCTCATCTTGTTACGGATGTATTGGCAGTATAAAAACTTGGCATTCGCAAAATAACCATCATTCAAGTGAATCGAAACATTATTATAGAAACTGGCTATCTATTCTAACTTACCGTTATTGCCGAAAATGTTAATGTCGAAGTCGTTATTGGCAAGATCTCAATGTAGACTCCTCTTGAGCACCTTCCCCACAAGCCCCTAAGTCACTATTGGCATGTTGTGGGGGGAGGGGGTCGCGTAGTCAGGGAAAATAACGGTTTCGGGCCACTCCTTGCCTCTGCCTCGCGTATTGTGGGCTAAACTTGCGCATTCAAAGGTTTATGGTATGATTTTTGGTCACTCGTGTACTATGCGATTCGCGCACTGTGATCACGCGTACTATGCGAGCATACTGTACCTTTAGATGATCTGACCATGTGGTAAGAATGGAAAATGAGACTGACTAGGAGACTGTATGCAAGGGAAGGGGAGAGGGGAAAGGGGAGACTGAAGATGAAATGAAGGGACAGGGTGGAGAGGTACTGTATATGAGTGAGGGTGGTGAGTCGGAGAGATGACACCCTGATAGCACACGACGGGGCAACATGGAGGCAACTTGCTTGTGGACACCCCTTCTGAGATTAAGGCATATGGCTACTGACACACAGACTACAGACACTTGCACATAAACAGATAATTAATTCTCTAAATTCATATTTTCAATGGTTTACCCGATATTGTCATCGTTTAAAAACTAGCCAATACTCTAGGATTGAAGCTGTTTGCATTCATATTCTACATCAGTCCATACCAGGTTCACTACAGAACCAAACCTTTTCCATGGAGGAGAGTAAAACTGAACTATTCCACACGCTGGCCAAATACAAATTAGGCAGAGGGGCCTGTACTGAAAGTATTGTATGTGAAAATTTAAGTGTTACTGTTGTGCATCCCAATAAGAAACAATACCAAAATAATATGGATTCAAGAAACATCAGTGAAGAATGTGGCACTAAAGCAGACCAGCTTGAGGAGGCAGAGTTGCAAGAAATTACAAGCTCATTAACCCATTGAGTGTGCAACTACCTGCCCTTGGAATCTCCCCAGCATGGGGGGGGGGGGAAATGAATTTTAAACTTTTTTTTTTTTTAACACTGCAGTGATTGATACTGTATACATACAGGGCATATGTCACTGAAAAAGATAAGAGAAATATATTTGTCAGTCTTCATCGAAGTGTAGCCGAATGATTACACCTGCATAAGTGGGCAGATATGATGTCATTAGATGATGTCATAAGACACGGATGATGTGTTACCACAATGCACAGCTGCAAGAGTGATACTGGGGCACTAGCAGGTGATGCTGTGACAAGGTGAGGGTTGACTCTGTCAGATGAAAATGTGTTTTCTTGACTGAGGTGGGATATTTTGCAGTGCAGTTGTCATGTGTATAGCCTGAGCTGTTGCTTGCACTCCCCCATTAACAGAGCTGGAGCTGTGGGTTGCACTCCACAGGTTTATGGGCAGGTGTCTCAAACAAGTTTTGAGAGGGAGTTAGAGTGATCACACAAGGATGGCAATGTTGCTATCAAATGTAGTATGGAAGACAACTGGGCCAAACAGGCATAGCTGATAGTAATTATAAACTCATTTAACCAGTGTGGGTGTTTCACAGAACCCAGAGATTCACTGTCAATCAAACCACCACCACCACCAAAAAAAAAAAAAAAAAAAAAAAAAAAAAAAAACTGATGGGAGATGACCAGAGTTGCAGTCTGTGCCTTTGTTGCCCAAAATGTATGATTTCAAAGTGGTGCTGCCACAAATATGAAAGACTGCAACCTGTAACTTTCTGAAAGAATTATTATATAAGGTGATTATGAGCTTGGTGAATGAATCTGAGAGTATGTAAGAAAAAGAATTCGAAAGTGAATGTTGATATGAGTACAGCTGTGGTCTTCGAGAAAAATGAAGTCACACAATGCACACTAAGACTGGATGGTGATGAGATGGAGAATGTGAGTGTATTAAAGTACTTAGGTAGTGTGACCTGCAGGGGCGAAGGTTAGGAGGAAGAAGTGTTTGGAAGACTACAGCAGGGAAGAAAGGTTGGTGGTTCACTGAAAGCTGTGATAAGGAATAAGGAAGTAAGCATGGAATAAAAAAAAGTCGCTGCTCAACATTACTGTGATGCTTAATCTAATGTACAGATGCGAAGCTTGGACCCTCCAGGAAGGACACCTGTTAAAGGGTGAAGGCAGAGGCTGTAAGTTATCTGATAGAAGCATGTGGAGTTACATGGAGAGACAGACAGACAAATGAGGAAGTAAAGGAGTGTTGTGATATGATGTGGATGTGATTTCGTTTTGTTTCTTTTTTTTTTTTTGAAGGCTCCAACGTGCTTGCATGTATCGGCCTTGGTCACCTAATGGCAGCTCTCCATGCTGCTCAATCTATGGCAGCCTCCCTGTTCAGTCCCTTAACCCTGAGGTCACACTTAATGACCTCATCCCATGTCTTTTTCGGTCTACCCCTCGCAACCTCACCCCCAATATTAATGTTTCTCACTTTCTGCACCCAATTATCATCCCCCATCCTCTCCACATGCCCAAACCAACTCAATCTACTTCTCCTCATCACAACACCAATACATTCCAGTCCCATCCTACTTCTCAACTCATCCATTGTATACCCAGCCTCCCCAGGCCTTGCATGCAGGGATGCACTGTACATCTACCAAGTCATTGTCATTTCTGTATGTTTGAGCCTGCAAATATCATCTTCTTTTACTGCCTAGGTCTCACTACCATAAAAGTATTACACTCCTAACACATGCTGCATACAAAGATCCCTTAGCACATAGAAAGACCCTCTAAATGTCAGGAGAGGCAACAGCTCCCTGAACTTCCAACCACTTCTCACCCTAGCCATAGAGCTAGCTCCAGCCCCACCTCCAGCACATATCATGTCTCCCAAATAACAGAATTCTTACATACACTCAAGAGACTCACCAGCAAGTTCAATCCTTTCATGCCTGACAATCTCCACCTGCTCTCCCCGACACGCCGCACGCATAAAATCAGTCTTATCTTGCAGTCTACCTCTAATACCACTACATCTCTAATGCAACCACTCAACACAAACTCTGTACAAGATGGAATTACTTCCCACGCCCTTGTGGCCATTCTCCCTCTTCTTTGACAGTACTGTCACCAACCCTACATATCATTTTTGTTTTATCTGCATTTACTCTTAAGCCCTTGTGCCCCATACCATCTCTCCACTTCCTAAATCTTCCCTCTGCCTCCCTTTCATTCTCTGCAATCAACACCAAATCATCAGCATACATCTCCCACAGAAGTCCATTTCTGAAGTCACGTGAGAGGGCTTCAAGTACCATGATAAACAACATAGAACTCAAAACTGACCCCTGATGCACACCAACATTCACAGAAAACTCATCACTCAAATCTCTTGCATTTAGAAATACTCTGAGGTGGCTGGGCCACAAGGAGAGGATGGAGAATGAAAGACCAATTAGGAAGGTTTATGTTAGCAAGATATGGGGGGAAAAGGGAAACAAAGAATGAGATGGAGGGATGAAGAGGAAAGTTATAGGAGAGAGGGTGTGTGAGTTGGAGGGAGGGCAGCCAAATGGCAGAAGATGACACAACATGATAGCAATTTGTTTGTGGCCACCACATATGGGATTATGGTATCTGGCTATAGACAGATTGATAGATTTAAGCACACTTTCATTTCACATAAGATAACTCCTCCTTCATCACTAAGGGGAAAGAATGCATTTACTGATCATCAGCAGATTCTGTTTAATTTTATTTGTTGATTACTCAGGCAAGTTCCTTGGGATGGGGAAGTAGCATACTTCCTCAGCCTTTCAAAGATGAAGGATAAAAGGAAAGGGAAGGAGAGGTGGAGCAAGGAATGTCATGAAGAGACAAGATTTAAGAGAAGGCGGGAAGTTAATGTACATTACAAAGGTGAGGGTGAAACTTAAAGAGCTTAATCAAATGAACAAACCCCTGCTGAATATATTTAGTCATGATACTTACATAAATGCTAATGCCGAAAGTATAAAAGACATGTGGTGTGCTAAATGGCAACTACAGTAGCAATGACACTTGTTATTAACATGTTAAGCTCCTTCTGCAGTCCAGTAGGTTTGCATACAGATCAGCCTGAGGCAACAGCAACAACAGGTCCTTTTCATAATAACAGGAGAGAAAGTACGAGAACATCTATCTTTATCTATCTATTGCCAGACGCCTTAATCCCGTACGTGTTGGCCTCAAACAAATCACCTCCATGTCGCCCTGTCCCCCACCATTTCACTGCCCTGCTCCCATCTCATACCCCCCTCTCTCATATACTTCTCCACTCCATCCCTCCATCTCATCTTTGGCCTTCCCCCCCTCTCCCCCCCTCCACCTCACCCACAAACACTCTCCTCGTCAGTCTCTCACTCTCCATCCTATCCACATGGCCAAACCACCTCAATGTCAACAACTCTAACACAGACAGAAAACCGGTATTACAATCTCAGACAGATAATCTCTTCATACCTAATAATCTCCATCAACATACCCATATCCCACACCAAGCCCTCTTCCTCTCATCATCCCCAGACATCACCTTCCTCCCCAGACCTCGCCCCAGCAACATCCTGGAGAGTGGTCAAAACCCTTGGCTCTGACCACCTCCCAATCATCATCACTAAAGTCTCACCAATCTAAAACCAAGGTTTGGGTGGGGTCTGGCGCTGGGTGCAGCCACGCCATACTTCCTAAACGAGCGATGAGTAGATTCTGTTATATATGTAATAGGCATCACAGATAGGTACACACATACTAATACAATATAAACGTAAGTATTCTAGCATATCAAAGGAAGGTAAACTTGTAATGCATATGGCTCTTGTACATCAATAAAGAAACGTGGCATACATATTTTACAGTGTTGCTGAAAAAAATGTAGTTACCTTTACCAACTTTCACGGTAGTTCTAAGTTGGGTAAGTAATGTAACAATTACGTTTATAATATAATCTGAAGGAATCAGTAGAACATACGCTATTTTCTTAATAGAAATAAATAAGTTAAAACACCCACGAGCGGCAACATCCAGGCCCATACTGGGAGTTAATCCATTGGAGGGAGATTTAAGCTTCTGTCACGTGCTTCCACTGTTCACTTTCTGTGTTGATGCAGACACAATGGCAGCTACGCCAACTCGCTCGCATCTACATAGTCAAGCCAAAGAAATAGCCTTCAACGTAAGCCAGTATTTTCTGCAGGAGAAGCAGTATGGAGGAATTTTCGATGATGTTTCAAGGGCAATTAATCGAACAGCTGCAGCAACAGGACTTAGCAAGAGCAGGATTGAAGCAATACGCAGAGAAGCAAGAGATAATGAAGAAAACAACTCTCCAGAGTTTACGTCTCCCAAGAAAAGGCAACGTGTACAACCAATTGCAGACTTTTTTGATAACTTCAATGAAGATGTGTTACGCAGAACTGTTTTAAATTTCTATGACAGAAAAGAAATCCCTACCCTTGAAAAAATCCACGCAGAAATGAAGAGTAACCTTTCTTACCCTGGCGGCCATGAAACTTTAAGAAAAGTTATGAAGAAAATAGGATTTTGGTACGCAAGCGTTGATGGACGGAGCTTTCTAATGGAACGCAGCGACGTAACCTCTGCCAGGTGCAAGTTTTTGAAAGAAATGAAGGCACTTACAAGCTCTGACAAGACTATCGTCTACTTAGATGAAACTTGGATAAATCAAAACCACACGGTTTCTAAGTGCTGGGTAGACAGCACCTCAGGAAAAGCCGAGGGAGTGTGGGTACCGACAGGGAAAGGTGGCCGCTGGATTATTCTGCATGCCGGAACCAAAAATGGATTTGTTCCCGAAGCTGCCCTGATATTCCAAGCAAAAAATGTCGGGGATTACCACGATCGGATGAATGCCGAGACATTCGAGAAGTGGTTTCAGGTACAACTGTTACCTAACATTCCTCCCTCTTCAGTTATTGTGATGGATAATGCATCCTATCACTCAAGGAAAAAGCATAAACCACCAACAGGTTCCAACAATAAAGCAACGATAATAGAATGGCTGGAGAAGAAGGGGATAACAGTACCAGAGGGTCTCCTGAAAGTGGAACTTATGGAACTTGTGACTCGCCACATCACTGCTGCCGATACGAATTACGTCATCGGCAAGATTGCCTCAGAGCACGGCCATCGAGTTGTACGCCTGCCTCCTTATCACTGCCAGTATAACCCAATAGAACATATATAGGCTCAGCTTAAAGGCTATGTATCAAAAAGAAATACATTCCAGAATGCCGATATGAAGCCACTTATTCATGAGGCAATTGAGAAAATTACATCAGAAAACTGGAGAAATGCTGTTATACACACAGAACAAATTCAAACAGATGATGCAAAAAGAGATGTGGCAATTGATAATTTCATTGATTCTTTCACTATTACTCTCACCTCTTCTGATGAGGAAGATTCATGCTAATTTCTTACATGCTGTAAGAGAAGAGGAATAGGCCTATCGGGGAAACCTCTTAAAAATAAAAAAAAAAAAAAACACGCGCCGTGACTTTTACCTCTTGGGTGGTGTGGAAAGCAAGTCTAAGTTTTAATATGTAGAGTGTAATTTAAAGGCTATAACCAGGTAAAAAATCATAAATTATATGAGAGAGAGAGAATGCGATTTTTAAATTAATTATTTTGGTTATAACTTAAATTAGTTTGTCTTTACACACACACACACATACACAAACACACAGACACACAGAAGTGGGTTAAGTCATGTCAGGCCAGGTGGCGAGATGTGAGAGGCGAGCTCTAACGGTGTCAGGTCAGCCACTAGCCAATCAGAGTATAGGAAACAAGGCAACGCTGTACGCCGGGAAATCCCCGGCTGGACTCCACCCAAACCTTGGTTTTAGATTGGTGAGACTATACCACAGACACACATACACTAATTATAAGAATGCCAACTGGGAGGCCTTCACAAATGAAACAGAACAACACTTTGAAATATTAAGCAGTACATACATCACAAACATCAACACCACTGTGCACACTTTCAATACAATTATTCAAAATGCAGACAAAAGACAAATCCCCAGAGGCAACAGAAAGAGACATAACCCCAACTTCACACCAGAAGTTCAAGGCCTCATCAGTCAACGGGACACACAACGACACTCCCCAACACCCCATACACAAGACATTGTACAACAAATACAAGAACTCACACTCAGATAAACAATATCAGAACAGCAAACACTAAATTGGAATAATTATCTCCAAACACTCGATCACAAAACAAACACCAGCAAACTCTACAAAACACTAAACAGCATCACACTCTCCAACAGCAACACTACACAATCACAAGCTGCCATCACAACAACAGACACCATACCTTCCAACAAACAACAAGCAAACACACTTATCAATCACTTTTCACATGTCAGCCATCTAAACCCCCATCACGATGACTGATGTGTCATCCAATGCAAGAGACAGCTCCCGACAGACCCAGACTTCGCACCTTTCGCTTACAACCAGACGAAGCACATCACTAGCAACCTTCAGCACTCACCTGCCTGTAGACCAGACAACATAAGCAACATACACCTTAACCCTTAAACCGCGGGCTTGTTTTGCTTTGGCTTGTGGCTCCCGCGGGCATATTCACGCTCTGACAGACTCTCTAAAAATAATTGCCAAAAATCAGTTACCGGTATTAGTCCTAAAATATTAAAATCACATATGCTTAGGGCACATACCTTCAGCTTTCTCCTGAGGTGTTTGTTGAGTCTTCGTCGAGTACCGTAGGACTTGTGGAGACCTCTGAAGTTGGGTAAAGAAGTCTCCACTTTACACTTCCCGACAACTCATAATATGATTACCACAGCCTGATATTATCACTAGAAACACTATTCTATGATTCTCAAATAGTTTGGAATCCATACTCCAAAAAAAAAAAAAAAACACTGTGAAAGCAATGAAAATTACGAGGGCGTATGATCATCCCACTGCCGATTGTTCGCCGTTGGTGTTGTCATTTATTATTCATAAAAACACTCACAGTTTATATTTCTATTACTATATAACACTTATATATATCTAGTCTTTATCCATAAGTTTCCTTCAGTAATAGTAGTTTATTGTCACTGTAGGGATTCAATTTCTTTCAGTAAAATACGTAGCATTCACTTTCTCGTCCTGTATACTAGCACTGAGAGTGAATGTCACTTTCACCTTCACTCTCATAACTCATAGTATTCATACATGCTAGAGTGAAACTTTCACTTTCATTACTCCTAGTTTATATACTCGTATTCTTATAATACTACTCATTTACATTTCTATTTACGTTCTCTATTTTATTTACATTATTTACATTTGTATATTATTTACACTGTTATGCACTGTCACTTGAAGTAACTTATAAAACTATTTTCCACTGTTCACTTATATTTACATTCATTCCTTTCACTTGCTGTTAACACTTTACACATTATTTACAATTCCACTTAAACTGTTTTACTCATCAGAAAGATCGTAGTCACTCTCTTTCAATTGTCAGGCCTTTACCTCTTTCCACACGAGGTTTAATAGGGGATAAAGGTCACAGGGCCCTTTGCATGGGGCTAAAAAGCGGTGGAAGTTAGCAGGAGTGAATCTGACGTACTTTCACCTTGAAAGACGACAGTGAATTGATAGTGGTGGCCTCCTGCTGCCTGGCTAGGGTGAGTGCAATACTGCTAACTTCAGCCTTGTGAGACCTGCTAATATATAGCAATGAAATGATTGGCAGGAAACCAAGACAATACATAATAAATTATGTAGTTGCAGATGAATGTAAATATCACTTAGGTGTCTCCCTTCCTTTCTTATATATACTTTTATTACGAAAATAGATTATACAGCATATTTCAAGGGGAAAGAAACAGAGAAAATTAGCGAACGAATGCACGTGAGGTGTTGTCATGTGAAATTAGCCAATTCTAGGTGTATGGCACTCTCACTTACCTTATTTCTTTCTTGTATATATTATTTGGTATAAGAATAGGGCATAGGGCTTATTTCAATGGATGAAATCAGTGAAAAATTCCAGGGAATATTTACTTAGTGTTGCACAGCCGGGCAGGCGAGAGGAGAGGGTAATGGAGGGGAGGTAGGGAGGGGAGTCAAGAACGGGGAGAAATGGCTAAATTGTCAACAATGGATGGGAGTACAGATGATTAGGAGTGCTGACTAGTGTTGGACATTGGCAGTACTGATAGATGATACAAGCCACCACTTGAAAGCCCGGGCGAATTCAAAATAACACAGAATCACAAAAGTGACGCCCCGCGGTATGATCCCTTGCTCCCAAGCGTCACGGAAGTGACGCCCCACGGTACCTCAGACCACAAGGCATACAAGCACTCACCAACATATCAAACTACAGCTACTCACACAACATAATAACCAACACCTGGCAGCATGGCACCATCATTACTATCCCCAAACCAAACAAAGACCCCAAGTTGCCTTCCTCACACCGCCCCATCACACTCCTCTGCACCCCCTTCAAAGTCACTGAACAACTGGTATTCCAAATAGTTACACCTCACACACCCCTAGCCCCATCACAACATGATTTTGGGCCACTACACTCCACAGACACTCTTCTTACAGATCTTACACAGCGAGTTTTTGATGGCATGAATTCAGCCAGGCCACCACACAGAACACTCCTAGTCACACTAGACATTAGCAAAGCATTTGATGCCATCCCCCACCACAACCTCACCAACAAAATATTCAACATAAACATGCACAATAACACAAAAAAATGGCTGACAAACTATTTAGCAGGCAGATGTGCACACGTAACATTTGCTGGTCAATCTTTGAACATCATAAACTTCACAGATGGCGTCCCTCAAGGATCTGTTTTGTCCTCTAATCTCTTTAACCTAAACATGCATGACATACCCACACCCTACACACCACAAATACACACAGCCTCCTACGCAGATGACATAATACTTACATGTTCACACTAAAATGCAAATAAAGCCACACACATCCTCCAACCATACCTCAACACACTACATGAATGGTTCACCACAAACAGGCTCAAAATAGCTCCAGCCAAATCTACAGTGACCCTTCTCACAAACTGGACAGCAGAGCATAGTCACATTCCACATCTCACCATAAACAACACTTCCCTACCACACATGCACACACCCAAAATCATTGGTGTAACATACATCAGTGTCAATCAAACAACCTATCACAAACATTAAAGATAAATTACATATCACAAACATTAAAGGTAAATTAACATCAAGACTCAATGTCTTGAGGTCACTTGCCCATACAACATTTGGACAACACAAAGAAACCACCACCACAGTATACAAG
This sequence comes from Coenobita brevimanus, assembly GCF_032717465.1. NCBI lineage: Eukaryota > Metazoa > Arthropoda > Malacostraca > Decapoda > Coenobitidae > Coenobita > Coenobita brevimanus. The sequence goes on from NC_136977.1 coordinate 16,470,162, forward strand.
CAATGCATACATTCAGTGATGAATTATGCAAGCCCTGCTTGGGCTTCTAACCTCACTAAAACACACTACAACACCCTACAGACCATACAGAACAAGGCCCTAAAAATAATCACAGGCTGCACAGCTACTACACCCACAGACCACCTACACCAAGAAACCGAAGTCCTCAAAGTCAAGGATCATCTAGGCATGAGAGGCACCCAAACTCTCACTGCAACCTCCACAAACCCACACCATCCACTACACTCCATGGCAGCACATCCACACACACCAAGGAACATCAAAACAACACACAGCACACAATATCACACACAAATACTGTCATCTCTCTCCCCACACCCACCTCAGACCAGCTTCCAGAAGTATATCCATACTCAAATCACTCGCTGCTCCATTCAGTCACTCAAAGACAACATGCAGCTGCATGCACGGCCTCCTAATATCCACCCTTCTGAATCCTAACTCCCTCGTGAGGACAGAGTCCACCTGGCCAGGTTGAGATGGGCATCATCCAGCCCTCTTGAGTTATCAGAAGAGGCTGGATGACTGTTGCTGATGCCTGTCCAGGATGCAACACAGCACCCCATACTATTAAGCACATTACGGAAGACTGCATTGCACACAATCACCTGCACCAACAACACAACATACACTCTTTGGGCGCTCTGTGGCAAAGCCTGGTCTCGGCTATGGCCTTCCTTAGGGACTCAGGGTTGTTCGGCCAGACTGCCAAGGAAACAACTGCTACTACTACCACCTCAATGTGTTTCTCCTAATGCTTTGTATCACATCCACATCCACACCACAACGTTCCTTCACTTCCTCATTTGTCAGTCTGCCTCTTCAAGTGACTCCCCATGCTCCTCTCGAATAACTCATTTCCAATGCTCTCACTCTTGACTTCTGTCCCTCCAACAAGGTCCAAGCTTCACTTCCATACATTAGAGCTGGTATCACAATACTGTCATGTAGTAACTTTTTCACTTCCAGGCTCAGTTCCCTGTTTCTTATCACTGCTTTCAAGGAACCAGCAACCTTTCTTCCTTGCAGTACCCTTTCAAGCACTTTACCGTCTAAACTTCCATCCTTACTCAATACACTTCCCATGTACTTAAATGCACACACATTTTCCATTTCCTCCTTATCCAACCTCACTGTACATTCACTGACTTCATTTCTCTCGAAGGCCATAACTTTAGTCTTCCCTACATTCACCTTTATATTTTGTTTCTTGCACACACTCCCAAACTCATCCACCAAGCCTTATGGCTCCCCTTCATCTTCACTTAACAATACAGTATCATCTGCAAACAACAGTACAGGGAGTTTCCAGACACTGCCCTCTCTCACTAGGGTTGCTCCCATATCCACTGCCCTACCATGTATCTCTTTTATAACCCCATCCATATACAGACTGAACAACCAAGGAGACATGACACATCCCTGTTTCAATCCAACTTTCAAACAGAATAATTCACTCAGTTCACTATCTACACATACTGCAGCCTTAGCTTGCTGAGGAACATTCAGCACATACTGTACATTTCGGACAGGCAGTTAAGGGTCCATCAATCCATAACCATACTATAAGGCAAAGAATAGGATTGGAATAGACAGAGTTTAGTAAGAGCAATATTAAAATATGCCCCTACAGAATGTGTCTGAAAATAAGGGTATAAAAACAATGCTTCCTACAAGTTATACCTTATAGATCTGAAACTCTGAGTCCAATAGAATTCTCTGATTGTAAGTTTAGTGGAATGGAAAGGATAAGTTAGGCTGCACTCTCAGGGACAAGAAAAGACCTTGGACAAGGAAACAGACAAAAGTAGAAGATATGACCAATATCACCTACTGCAACAGGGCAAGGTTAAATCTCTAATTTAAAAAAATACAGGTAACAGATAGACAAGCAGGTTGAAGAGAATGAGGAAAAAAAAAAGAAAAAGAAAAAAGGAAAAAAGAAAAAAAAGAAAAAGGTAAAAGAAAAAAAAGAAAAGTCATAAATGTAATGGGAACCAAATGTTCAACGTGGAAAATGATGGGAGAGGGTTTTAACTGGCAATGAACTGACAACAATGGGTTATTTAAATCAGACACAGATTACCATCATTCATTCTAGAACTGCACTCCACACAGGGTAGTAGTGTATGTGACTGGAGACCACCAACCCTGAGGCATAATATTAGAAAGATGTGTAGTTACATGTCACGAATTCGTGCGAGTGTATTTATACAAAATTCGTTACATTATACTGTACTTTCATGAGAAAACCACGAACTCTAGTGGAATTTCCACTGGGCATCACTCAGTTCAACCGTCCCTGTATGCACTTCGATCGGGATGGTTTTCAGAACATTTGTCACTGTTTCATAAGCGACCATTCTTATGCACGACATTAGTGCTTTCACTGAGCGATTTTATTGCATGTGTATATCGTTAACCCTCTCTCCGTTGACCGTTGAAGTTAAGCCACTGTAAGGAGATAGTGTCAATATTCATAACTTAGAAATGTAAGTGTGAAAAGAAAACTCTAATGCTTCGAATAACTGACTTGGGGGTTGGATGGCTTGTCAAAACCTCAGTGATTCGTTCGTCTTAAGCTAGCTCACTTCTGCTCTGTAGAACATGAGCGGGTTAGTCTTCTCACAAGCACCAACCAGGTTAGAGCTCCGTCCGTGATAAAGCTTTTGTGAATATTTTGTGTAAATAGTTTGTGGGTTAATACTATGGGAAAAGTGTCTGGAATACTATACTTTAACGATGTATTTTCGTTGCTGTTTATTGTTTGGGTTTTAGGACCTTACTCCAGTTGAGGGCCGGACAGAGAGGCGTCCTCAGGTCTTAGTGGGAGGCTCACACCAGCGGATGTTTCCCACAGCTAACCACCAAGTAACGTTGGAACCACTCTCCCCTTGTCGACCTAGCAGTGGTTACCCCCCCCCCCTGTGCCATCGTCCAGGACAGCAGGACCCTTGTTAAGACATCCTGTGTGAGTGCCCAAAGCGATGGTGTAGAGTGAGCTGGGACTGGACGCAACGGAGACTACTGTATTCCCGGAGACTGCTGTATTCTCAAATAGTCTCCCCTCTACTTATGCCAGGGTTGTAATATTTAACCTCTTCCCGTGTTTTTATTATTATTATTTTTTTTTTATATATTTGTACATTATTCAGGACTGCGTGTTTGGTTGGTGAAGGGAAGGGTACAGGAGTTCGTGATATACAGTATATATATATGGCTGGTGTTCTATGTTCTGAGCAATATATGTGGCATGTTCAAAATGCTTTTCTGTGTCTCATCAGAGATCCTCTGTTTCTGAAGACATCCTGACTATAAAAAGAACTTGGTATTCACATCTGGCGACCCTGCCAGGATGTCTGATGAGTCAGAGGACCTTAGATGTGAACATGAATGACATAGGAGCTTCTTCCTAGCTTATCGTCCTTGGGGCCCGGAGATAAGCTCTCTACGTCCCATAGATCCGGGTTGTGTCCTAGTAAGAGTGGGTTCTTGAGCTGAACCAGGGACAGTTTTCAGCCTGGGGACGTAAATTGCTCCCTATCACGCCACATGGTAATGTGGATGTATCCCAGTCTCGTGATCAAAGCGGCCCTGAAGTGTCGCCTAGCTTTTCGGTTGATCAAAGAAAGGCTGTACTGACCATGGTAAGTGAATATGCAGATGTGTTCTCAGAAGTTCCTGGTTGCACCAACCTCCTTGAACATGACATAAGGGTAATAACCACAGAAAGATTGAAACCCAAGATTTGCCACATTCCCATTCACTTGCAACGCCATTTTGAGCAAAAGGTTAACCAGTTGCTAAATCAAGGCATCATTAAATCCTCGATCTCACCTCACTGCTCACCTGTAGTTATGGTAAAGAAAGCTGATGGCAGTTACAGAATGACCATCGACTATAGGAGCCTTAAGGCTGTTACGGAGTTCCATGCTGAACCCACGACCACCATTGAGGAGGATTTGCATATATTCAATGGTGCAGTTTATTTCTCGGAACTTGACTTGACTAAGGCTTATTACCAAATACCACTTTCCGATAAAGCAAAGCCTTTGACTGCCTTTCCCACTCATCGTGGCTTGATGGAATTTTGCCGCTTACCTTTTGGGTTGGTTACTGCCTGTGCTACATACGTCAGACTCATGAGACTTGTTCTAGCTGGTTTGCCTAATATTGCTTTCTATTTTGACAACATTTTTATATAAGTTAAGACTTGGGAAGACCACATATTGGCACTCACTTCTGTCCTAGAATGTTTAAGAAAATATAATCTAACTGTAAGACCTGGTAAATGTAGGTTTGGATTCAGTGAAATACAGTACAGTACCTTGGTTTTACTCTCACTGGTAAACACCTGAAACCTCAACAGGATAAAATTTCAGCACTCATGGAAGTTCCCCCTCCAACTTCTATGAAGACTCAACGTTCTTTCCTCGGGATGGTGTCTTTCTATCAGGCATTCATACCAAGGGCGTCAGAACTCACCAGCCCTTTGTCAGATATGCTCAGGAAGAATATCCGTGAACCATTAGTGTGGACTAGTGAGATGTCTGACGCTTTTCAAAAGTTGAAAGCGGCTTTGTCCAGCAAACCTATCCTTAAGCTGCCTGATGCTAATCTTCCATTTATTCTTAGGACTGACGCTTCAGATTGTGGGCTTGAAGCCGTTCTTCTCCAGTACTATGATGACTCGCCCTATCCTGTGGCATACACTAGTAGAAAGTTGCTGGACCGAGAGAAGAAATATTCCACAATTGAGCGGGAATGTTTAGCAATCATTTTTGGTATCCACAAGTTTGAGTATTACCTGATGGGTAGAGAGTTTATCTTGGAAGTTGACCATAAACCCCTAGTCTACATGAATAAATCTAAACCTGGTAATTCACGTATCATTCGCTGGTGTTTGAGCTTACAGCCCATCCTGTTTAGAGTCGTCCATGTTGCGGGTGCTGATAATGTTGGAGCGGACCTTTTGAGCAGATCGGGTAAATAACTTCTGGTTTCTTAGGGAATCTAGGCATGCTAGATACTTGTTAGGGGAGAAGTGTAAGGAGATAGTGTCGATATTCATAACTTAGAAATGTAAGTGTGAAGAGAAAACTCTAATGCTTCAAATAACTGACTTGGGGGTTGGATGGCTTGTCGAAACCTCAGTGATTTGTTCGTCTTAAGCTAGCCGACTTCTGCTCTGTAGAACATGAGCGGGTTAGTCTTCTCACAAGCACCAACCAGGTTAGAGCTCCGTCCGTGGTAAAGCTTTTGTGAATATTTTGTATAAATAGTTTGTGGGTTAATACTATGGGAAAAGTGTCTGGAATACTATACTTTAACGATGTATTTTCGTTGCTGTTTATTGTTTGGGTTTTAGGACCTTACTCCAGTTGAGGGCCGGACAGAGAGAAGTCCTCAGGTCTTAGTGGGAGGCTCACACCAGCGGATGTTTCCCACAGCCAACCACCAAGTCACGTTGGAACCACTCTCCCCTTGTCGACCTAGCGGTGGTTACCCCTACCCCCCCCGTGCCATCGTCCAGGAGAGCAGGACCCTTGTTAAGACATCCTGTGTGAGTGCCCAAAGCGATGGTGTAGAGTGAGCTGGGACTGGACGCAACGGAGACTACTGTATTCCCGGAGACTGCCGTATTCTCTAATAGTCTCCCCTCTACTTATGCCACGGTTGTAATATTTAACCTCTTCCCATTTTTTTTTTTTATTTATTTATTTTTTTTTGTATATTTGTACATTATTCAGGACTGGGTATTTGGTTGGTGAAGGGAAGGGTACAGGAGTTCGTGATATATATATATGGCTGGTGTTCTATGTTCTGAGCAATATATGTGGCATGTTCAAAATGCTTTTCTGTGTCTCATTTGAGATCCTCTGTTTCTGAAGACATCCTGACTATAAAAAGAACTTGGTATTCACACCCACGCCTACTTCCGGAAAACATGGCCAGCTCTTCCCAGTTTGAACTTAGTCAGCTTTGGATCGCCTCAAGGATAGGATCGTTTGTGCCCAGCTTAGAGCAACGTCTCCATTGTACAGCGATTTCCCGGACCTCCACCTAGACGGTGAATGATGAAGTGAGCTTGCAGCGAATAGCAGCGCTTGGCGTTTCAACACGCAGATGTCCAGTCGTTCGTCAGCTCCATTCCTTCCACTGACTAGTATTTCCGTTCGTTTTTCTAGGCTTAAGTCTGATTAGCTTTTGAATGAGCGAGTGAGTGTATTTCCTTTGTTATTTGAATTCATGAGTCCCTCAGTGACCATGAATTCCCCTTTGGAATTCATTTTGAGACCCATATAACGTAAATTATTTTATTGTAATCAATAAATTAACAGTTTTTTCTCTGAGCTTAATGTAATTAGAATTGTGATTTATTTCTCCACATTAAGCTTACTTTAGTTGCCACTCCTTGTCTGCACAAACTCTTTACATTATTTGTAACTGGTACTTAGGTCAGTTCCTTTGTATCAAACTTAAATCCGTTGTGCCAGCCAGCAGTTAAGCACCACCAAGAACCTGTCCATTATGATTAGTATTAGTTATTGATTGTCAGGGGTGGAGTCACTTTCTCAAGAGGCTAACAGTACTAACAATCAGCGCTTGAGAGTAAATAGTCTCTGCTCTGTACTGTTGAGAAAGTTTATAAATTCTCGTCCTTAGAGAATCGGCGAAGTAAGGCAAAATAAAGTAAAACTCACTACTTGATATTCACAAGTCAATTCCTTGTCTCTACTTTCGAACAATATCAAGCATTTTCAATTCTAAAATTCACATCCCCCTGTAACATCTGGCGACCTCATTCCAGGATATTAACTCCAAGCTCTAAAGTTATTAACGAAATAATACTCACTCACTCACACCTAAGTATCTGTTATCATTAAAGTCTATAGGCACTATCTTACTGGTGGTTACTGATTCATCTCTATTAATTTTACATAATAGTTTTCCCAGTCAGCTGCATTTTTTTATTTTCTTTCTTTACCAGTTTAACTAGATAAGACTGGTCGCCACCAGCCTGTGCCTATATTCTTTACTTTTGATTATTACCATTTCTCTGCGAAACAGCAGTCAGTACTCAGTCTTTAGTCCACTCACCCTTAGCTGAGTTAGCATCATAGCTACTAATATATATGCACAGGATGCCAAAGATATGGGGCTTACCCCATGGAAATTAAAGAATATGTGCTCTCATGGTTCAGTTATGAACAGCAGTGTAAGAGTAATGACCGTGAAAAGTGTAGAATTCAGTGTGAAGAACACGAGAGAGAACGTGAACACGAGCGAAAACAATCCGAACAATGTGAAAGAACGCGAATACAAGCGAGAACAACGCGAAAGAGAACCCGAATACAAGCGAGAACAACACGAACATGAGCAAGAACAACGTGAGAGAACCCGAATACAAGCGAGAACAACACGAACACGAGCGAGAAGAACGCAAAAGAGAACCCAAATATGAGCGAGAACAACACGAACACGAGCGAGAAGAATGCAAAAGAGAACCCAAATATGAGCGAGAAGAACGCGAAAGAGAACCCGAATACGAGCGAAAATAACGTGAGAGAGAACAAGAACACGAATGTGCCGAGCGCGAGGCACGTGAGAAATATGAACTTGAGATGCTGAAGCTCAAGCGAGACTCCTTGGCTTCAGGCACATCTGGTGCAGCTGACCCGAGCTCCATGAGTGCTCTTCCTGCACATGTTCTGGCAACCCCATGCCTTCATACAAGGAAAGCAAGTGAATCGAGCCATTCATAGCTCGTTTCGAAGACATGGCGCAGCTGTACCTGCTGGATGAGGCAGCTAAGTGGCTCCAGTTTCTTAGCTTGTTTGAGGGCCCTGCCCTCTATATTCTCCACAGAATTCGTGGAGACAATCTCACACATGAGATGATGAAGGCCGCACTCATCAAAGCATACGGTCTCACATATGACGACGCCACGAGTCAGTTTATGAGGACGCGTCTACAAGAAAAGGAGACTGCTGTTCAGTTCCTCAATCAGCTTACTGCTTACTTAGATGAGTGGATGGAGAAAGATGAGACCCTTTGCACGCGAGAGGGGATGATGAGTGGATGGAGAAAGATGAGACCCTTTGCACGTGAGAGGGGATAATCGACCTTATGCTGCGCATGCAGCTAGAAAAGTCATGGCTTGCTGAGCTTATGGCTCAGCTTAAGATCTGCCAGGTAAGGGATGCCAACCAAATGGTGGAGAAGGCCGATGCATTCTTCACTGCATACGGGTACCAAACTCGTAAGCAACACATCTGGAACAGAAAAGCTGACAAATCTGGGAAACCATCTCGGACTGAACCCCAGCATCAAGGCCATTCTCAGAATAATGGCCAAGGTCCAAACAAACCACAGAAGGACCAGGGGGAAAGTACCCAGAAACCTGAGTGGAAGCGGTACGACAAGTAGAACCCTAACCAGCAACAGTATTTCAAGCAGCAGCAGAGCAAGGACAAACCACTTAACCCTCAGTCAAGACAATCGACTTTAGTGTATCGGAGGCAAGATGCAAATGCTGTCTTCATTCCACAAGTGCACAGTGGTGCCGTCCCCACCAGTGCAGGTACTTTCCCAGAGTTCACTAGTCCCCCAGCAACAGTGAACCCTCCTCCACAGGTGGTCAATGCTCCCTCTCCCCAGATGGTGAGTGTGACCCCTCAGGTATCTAATTCTCAGGCCACCATGTTTGCTGCATCACTCATTCAGCAGCCTCATCAGTGGCTGGCTGATTCCTCCACAGGCCCTCCCACAAGCAACAGTGCCTTCCTTCTTCAGCCAGGGTTTGTGGGAGGCGTTCCTGTAAAGGTCCTGAGAGACAATGGTTCCTCAGGCTGCTCTGTCAGGCAGAGTCTAGTTCAGCCTGAGGAATACACAGGTCGACAGATCCAAGCTCAGCTTAATGATGGATCAGTGAGATTGTTCCCTGTGGCATGTGTCCAGCTGACATCTCCATTTTATACTGGTATGACACTTGCAGTTGTCATGCCAGAACCTTTGTTTGACCTTATCACAGGCAACATTCCAGGTGCCAAGTATAGTTGCACCACAGATGACGCTACTCAGACTTCGGCTGCAGTAACACGAGCCATGGCTGAGGCTCCAAATTGTGTCACCCCGGTGACCACTGCATCGCTGCAGGATCTGATTTGTAGTCAAGATATTGTCCAAGAACAACACTCTGACCCGACACTTGCTACCGTGCAGAAGAAACAAAAGGGTAGAGTGATTAAATATTCACGGGGAGGTCAAACCAGGTTCCTTCGTAAACTAGGACGGCTGTACCGTGAGTCACAAACACCCCACGGCGAGGTTCGACTGCAGTTTGTCGTTCCTGCTAAGTACTGCCAAGCAGTGTTAGAATGGGGTCATTATTCAGCCTCAGGAGGCCACATGGGCAAAAGGAAAATGCAGGGCCGTATCCATGCTGACTTTTTCTGGCCAGGAATGGGACAGGAAATAGATAGTTTTCTGCGTTCCTGCAGTGCATGTCAAAGTACTACCAACCAGGGACATGTCCTTCCTGCGCCATTTGAATTCACATCCATAATCTCTGAGTCAGTTGAGAGAGAGGGCAGTGGTAATGTGGGTGCAGACCTGACGTCTCGCCCGTTGGCCTCACAGGACATATGTCCAGGGCCTGTACATACATATGTACCGTAGGTTAAGGGGAAAGTTCAAGACCCCCCACAGAGGCGATCCGAGGCTGTGTCTGAATTACCTTGTGGAGTATCTCGAGCTGTGGGCCTCTCTGAAGATACCCGGAGAATGCACATTATCCACATGAGTGTTCACACCATGTCGGGTGTTAAAATGTGACCTGCCCGAGACTGCGTAGGGATTCTCAGCTTGCCGATATTACCGTATTTCGCGGCATGTAAGACGCAGCATTGTGAAAGACGCACCCTAATTCTGGCAGGGCAGTTCTGTGAAAAAAAAGTTTGCCCCAACCAAGACTGCAGTAAGGTTTCTTGATAAGAGCCATTACCACACAGATACACACTCACCTTTCAGAATCTATTCATTACTGATCATCAGCCTTTGGTTTCTTTTTTTATATACAAAGAATGGTACAGGAAAAGAAAACAATGCCCCTTCTTGACAAAACGTGACTGATATGAGCCACTATCACTTAGATACAACACTCACCTTTCAGAATCTATTCAGTACTGCTCATCATCCTTTAGTTTCTTCTTTTATGTACAAAGAATGATACAGGAAAAGAGAAAAGAAAACCCCATCTTAACAAAACGTGACTTCAAACCACGAGGCCATCTCAACTTTGTTGATAAAAATGTATCAGTAAACTGATCTAAACACTGTTTTTAATATTTTATGAATTTAAAACCACAAATGAAGTCAATAAACTCTATTCTTTCATTCACTGACGAAAACATAAAATACAATGAATGTTCACATCAGTTCATTTATCCTAAAAGAACCCCGCCATATTCCACACCTGTTACGGAATTTCCTCACATTGCCTTGACTCGAGCACAATATCAGACGACTACCATCATTAATCATGCACTCTAACTAACCTGTAATTACCTCCACAAATAATATAAAAAGGTAGCACTTGTAAATACACAAATTACAATGTTTTACAACCAAAGTTCAATATAGCAAGGCTGCTTGGGAACAGGATAGACAGCTGTTTTTACTCTCTTCTCTCAGTATCACTCCTTCACTGTCAGCTATGTTTGCCTTGCAGCATCAACAATTAAAAATGTATGCTTCACTGATCATAATTTACTATAAACATTCATTTCAAAACATACTATGGTGAAAACATCCATTGTTACACCTTAGTAACACTGCTGCCTCCCAGTCGCTAGACAGCAGTCTCTACCCCTTCCTCTCAGTATCACTTCCTCACTGTCAGCGATGTTTCCCTTGCAGCATCAAGTTAAAAATACGTTCTTCACTGATCACAATTTACTAAAAACAGACATTCATCTCAAAACATGTCGAGAATGGTGAAACTATCTTTTAGCAACACTGCTGCATCCCAAGCGCTAGACAACTGGCTCAACCCTCTTCTCCCAGTATCACTCCCTTACTGTCAGCTGTTTTCCTTGCAGCATCAACAATTAAAAATGCATATTTCTCTTACCAGAATTTGCTAAAAACAGACATCCATCTCAAAACATTCGAGTACTGTGAAAACATCCATTTTTGGTCTTAACACTGCTGCCTCCTAGTCGCTATGGTACACACACACACACACGCACACGCACACATGTACACACCACATGCAACATTCGCTCACCTCTGAAACATTTACATCAGTCCGTTTTGGAGTACCCAGTGGCTTTATTATATGCCAAAAACATCAAAATGTATTTGGTTGTTCAATATAAATATCATCACTTAAGGACATGAAACATCTCAAACAATTTATTCATCCAAACATTGTCAGTGCAAGACTAAAGGTGTACAGCACCACTGATCCTAAATTTTCCATGGTTGCATCTGTCATGATCACCTAAAACCTATATTCACTTCATATTACTGACATGGTGAAAATTTCACTCGTCTTCAAATCCTGAGAATTCATCACTACTTCCCCCGAGTCCTGAAGCATCACTGGAAGTCATCACCTCAGTCATCATCACTGTTTCACTGTCACTTTCATACAGTAAATGGTCCTCAGTACCATCCATTGAATTGCTTATACCACAGTTCATACGATTTTAACTTTGCAATCGTTTTAACTGAGCACAGGCGATATTCAGACTTGGGGCATTTGATACAGCCCACATTAACCTCCTCAGTACATGTTTCCTGAACTGAATAAAATCATATGGCGAGCACGAATAAACTACCCTATAAAATACATTGCTGGGCTGAAGGGATTATAATAAGCGGATTATCAGTTCCCTAGCCTGACTCTTCCCACTTCTACTTCCTTAACTACACCCACACCAAACTCTCACCTACACCTTAGGATTCTGGTCGTTTCGGCTGTAACGTCCAAAATGGCAAACGATTTTACAACCTAACCTAACCTAACCTAACCTAACAAATTTAGACGTTACGGCCTAAATGATCCCCAATGCCGATCATGAGAGCTTTGCTTAGGCAGCAGAGATGCAGAGAGTGAACGTTGTCAATCATTCTGATCGCTTTGTCTGCTAAGAATACAGCAGAAATGGCGGACGCTGATATGAATGCCCGTCAGGCACTGCTATTTCAGATATTGCATCAGTTATGCTACTCAGTGAATTTTATCCTATTTTCATAACAAAATACTGTAATTGGGTGTGCCCTGAGTTGCATAGACATTGCTAAAGTACTTCACTTAGCTGAAAAAGTGAAGCTGTAACTTCGTTAGCTTGCTAGAGTAGGGTGTACGCTAGACACTAAACTGCTAAGTTGCTAAACCGCTAAACCTCTTGACGGTATTGGCCAGTTGGGCTGAAAACAATCCCGTGAATGCTTTGTGTTCTTGAACTTGCATGTTTTAATATCTGCTGCATATATACACTCACAAAATATCACAAAAGTAACTGACCTAATTAGGGTTACTGAATTTCCATACGTGACGAAAGTCTGTTTTGATGACTTGGCAGTTTCACTAGCCAGCATCTCTCCAGCATGATTGCTTTGCTAGTTAGTGAATGGATGGCAAGCAAAGTGGTCATGATTGCCTTTCAGAAGGTTAGCAGACAGTTCACCAGTGAGCACGTTAGCTTGCTAGAGTAGGGTGTACGCTAGACACTAAACTGCTAAGTTGCTAAACCGCTAAACCCCTTGACGGTATTGGCCAGTTGAGCTGAAAACAAACCGTGAATGCTTTGTGTTTTTGAACTTGCGTGTTTTAATATCTGCTGCATATATACACTCACAAAATGTCACAAAAGTAACTGACCTAATTAGGGTTACTGTATTTCCATACGTGACGAAAGTCTGTTTTGATGACTTGGCAGTTTCACTAGCCAGCATCTCTCCAGTATGATTGCTTTGCTCGTTAGTGAATGGATGGCAAGCAAAGTGGTCATGATTGCCTTTCAGAAAGTTAGCAGACAGTTCACCAGTGATCATGACTGTTAGCTTGCTGGAATAGTGCGGATGCTAAACTGTTAAATTGCTAAACCGCTAAATATCTTCACGATGTTAGCCAGTTGAGCTGTAAACAAACCCGCGAAAGTTTTGTGTTTCTGATCTCGGGTGTTTCTGATCTCGGGTGTTTCTTAAATCTGCTGCATATACACACTAGTGTATATTATTTTTAAAAATAAAATCAAGTCTGCATACTGTAGAAAACACCTGTGGTTGCTAAGCATTGAGATGATCATCTTTATAAGAGTTTCTTCTCAGTGAAGCCTAACTAACCTGCCTTAGTCTAACGTGCAGGACGCATGGGGATATTTTAAGGTAACTTTGAGACAAAAAAGTGCGTCTTATATGCCGCGAAATACGGTAATCGTAAGTGTAAAGTTAGGCTTAACCAGTAAACTGCCCGTTCTCAGAAATTTGAGCAATCCAAGGACTATGTTTCCTGGTTAATAATGTGTCCATTAAGAAAATAATAGTGTACTTTTTGTAGCATATGTACTGACTACTAGGCAGAGAGAGAGATTGTAATTTATAAAAACTGTTTGTCACACTGACACTTTTGATGCTTCACCATGATAGATTTCGCAGGTACAGCTGGCGGGTGTAGCAGTTTTGTCGTGCAGATCAGCTGATCGTCCCTAACACATGCTGCCGCCTCTTCTCTTCTGCCTTGTCATCTCCATTTACTATTACTTTGTATCATATCACTTTATACATAGGTACAGTTACAATACAACTGTCACAACTACACAGTGTATTACATACACCACACTACATAACAATTAGTTGTTAATGTAACTGTAGCAAACTTTTCGCTCAGTTTGACCTGAGTACAGGATTTTTCACCGTCGTCACGGAGTTTTTTCCTCAAGCTTGCTTCTATTATGTATAAACGAGGTTTTTTCGCTCATTGGCGACTGTGATTTTCTCCTGTAGCAGGATAGTACACACACCACAGTGTGAATCTTGTGCGACTGAGTTAGGATTTATATATATATCATAAAATTTTTCCGAAGAAAAATTTGATTTTGATGGGGTGTAATGTCATGAATTCACGCAAGTGTATTTATATAAATTCGTGACATTGTACTTTGGTGAGAAAACCATGAACTCTAGTGGAATTCCCACTGGGCATCACTCAGTTCATCAGTCCCTGTATGCACTTCGATCGGGATGGTTTTCAGAACATTTGTCACTGTTTCATAAGTGACCATTCTTATGCACGACATTAGTGCTTTCACTGAGTGATTTTAATGCGTGTGTATATCGTTCGCCCTCTCTCCGTTGACCGTTGAAGTTAAGCCACGCCTACTTCCAGCAAACATGGCCAGCTCTAGCCTCTCTTCCCAGTTTGTACTTAGCTTTGGATCGCCTCGAGGATAGGATCATTTGTGCCCAGTGTAGAGCATTATCTCTGTTGTAAAGTGATTTCCTGGATCTCCACCTAGGTGGTGAACGGTGAAGTGAGCTTGCAGCGAATAGCAGGGCTTGGTGTTTCAACACGCAGATGCCCAGTCGTTCGTCAGCTCCATTCCTTCCACTGACCAGTATTTCCGTTCGTTATTCTAGGCTTAAGTCTGATTAGCTTTTGAATGAGTGAGTGAGTGTATTTCCTTTGTTATTTGAATTCATGAGTCCCTCACTGACCGTGAATTCCCCTTTGGAATTCATTTTGAGACTCATATAACATAAATTTATTTTACTGTAATCAATAAATTTACAGTTTTTTCTTAATGGAATTAGAATCGTGTATAATTTCTCCACATTAAGTTTACTTTAGTTGCCGCTCCTAGTTTGCACAAACTCTTTACATTATTCATAACTGGTACTTAGGCCGGTTCTTTTGTATCAAACTTAAATTTGTAGTGCCAGCCAGGATTTAAGCACCGACAAGAACCTGTCCATTATGATTAGCATTAGTTATTGACTGTCACAGGATGGAGTCACTTTCTCAAGAGGGTAACAGTACTAAAAATCAGCGCTCGAGAGTAAATTGTCTCTGCTGTGTACTGTTGAGAAAGTTTATAAATTCTCGTCCTTAGAGAATCGGCTAAGTAAGCCATGATAAAGTAAAACTCACTATTTGATTTTCACAAGTCAATTCCTTGTCTCTACTTTCAAGAAATCTCAAGCATTTTCTAATTCCTAAATTTACATCCCCCCATGACATTACAAGTGTGACAAGTACTGGCAGTTACAAAATTGACTCTTAAGACAGGGAACTGTCAAACACATACAGATTTACACTATTTTAAGCATTACCACACATCTAAAATATTTTATTTCTTCCAGGCACTGATAACCAGATACTGTATATAACCTCCCTAAATGGTAGCTCAGCCTACATTAAGTTAAATTAAGTGCTGGGTCTAAACCTTAATTTAGTGGGTGTATAAAGCAGCCATTTGGTGAGTACAAATGACCAATACGTGCAGGAAACACTGCCAATCAAAATAACAGAATGCAAGGAATACTGAACTAAAGACAGAAAGACAAACCTGTTCCATTATGGGGAGATCAAAGGGAACTGGTTGGTTGGCCACATCAAGCCACTTCCTCTTTGGAAGTGAATCAACACGTTCCAGGACATAACTGATAACAGCAGTAAAGGGAGGTGCTTGGAATTTGGGTGTTCCATCCTTGGTCTCAGAGTTGGCCTTGTACAGTTGTCGTCGTGCTTCTAATCGTATGTCATCATGGCTGAGGAAGAGTGAGAGGGAAACTGCTCTAGTAACGGTACTAAAGTATTACTAGCTTTTAGTATGAAATTTAATTTGAAGAAAAAAAAAAAAGTATAAAACATTCACAATAACTCTCCTTACTGATGTTTGCTATAAGCATAGATTTATTATTTGTGGCAACCATCCACAATATATTCAAGCTCAGGAGAACATAACTACAGGCTGTCCCCAACTTCCGAAAATAATTGGTTCTTAATGATCTTTTGAAAGTCATTCTTTTCAAAAAGTCCATCTCTCATTCTTATACTCTGTCTGTCTGTCTGTCTGTCTGTCTCTCTCTCTCTCTCTCTCCTCTCCAACCCAACCCTAATCCCATAATCACTGAGGTCACACAGTTCTTTCCCTCTACCCCATCACCGTTCTACACCATACCTACTTCTGTGCTATCCTCTCTCTCTCTCTCTCTCTCTAACCCAACCCTAATCCCATAATTAATGAGGTCACAAAGTTCTTTCCCTCTACCCCATCACCATTCTACACCACACCTACTTCTGTGCTATCCTCTCTCTCTCTCTCTCTCTCTTTCCAACTCTAATCTCATAATTACTGAGGTCACAAAGTTCTTTCCTTCTACTCCATCGCGTTTCTACTCCATACTTCTGTGCTATTCTCTCTCTTTCTCTCTCTCCAACTCTAATCTCATAATTACTGATGTCACAAAGTTCTTTCCCTCTACCCCATTGCCTTTCTACTCCATACTTACTTCTGTGCTATCCTCTCTCTCCCCCCCCCCCCCCAAGATTAATGTCCATTATTGTCTCCATTCCTCCATTTATCTCCTAAACTTCCCTGAACCGTAATTATCACCTCACATCCTTGTCACTGTCTTCACCTGACCCCATCCTTCCTTGCTATGACTGACACCCCCCCCCCCCACATACTCACAATTTTTTTCATATCCATGGATTTTTCGTAAGTCGATCCTTTGTAAGTAGGAGTCTGACTGTATATTAGTCTAGTCTAACTACAATGAGGCACAGCACAGCAAGTTGCTAGTTTAGTAATATGCTTTCAGGCATTACTGTCACCAAGGCCATGCCTAAAGTGTCAACGACTGACCCTAAGGGTTTCCTAGAGGAGCTAGAGGGGGCTGAGGGCCAGTAACATCTGCCACACACCACAGAACAAGAGTATCACTTTAAAAACTTTCAGTTATTCTCGTTTGGATAATTTTTAAATGTGAACAATAATAAACTTTTCGTGGCTGCTGCTGCTTAGGCTATGTTACAAACTGTCTGATAGATATAAAAAGCTTGGCTAGATGATGTTGGGGGTCTCTAACCCAAGCATCACGCTTTAGAACACCACCATCACATAAAGTTCTGTATTTCTTGACATATGAGACTCTGCATAGTGTAAGATGCACCCTTAGTTTGGAAGAGGAAGTCTAAGAAAAAAAGTTTCTGACTCCAAACCAACACCCACTGCAACATTAACTTGATATAGTCACATTCACACAAATGCACGCTCATCTTTCAATACCTCCATTCAGTACTATCCATCAAACAATAGTTTCACTTTTAATGAATACAAGAACTAAAATAGTGAAAATCTGTATCACAGTCATACATTTAAACACTACAAATTACTTCTGTCCTTCTGGTTTCTTTACTGAGTTTAAATCATGTGACTTTGTAAAGGTATACTTTGATATACAACACTCCTAGATGTAATACCCCGGCTTACCAATGGTGGTAGAAATACCACCATACCGCGCTGGACAATGGCCACACCCCGGTTTAACGATAGGCCCTCCAAGGTTGCGTCCATGGGCGAAAGGCCGAAATTTTGAATCACATCCATTCCCGCGGCCCGCTGAGCCTGCTCGCCTCCTAGGATGCGCAGAAACGCTCACATAGCCCCCACAGCCATCGCTCACTCATATCGTTCTTCTCACACTGGCCACCTCCGAGTGAGGAACTCTCTTACGCTCACCCAACATCACCAACGTTAAGCAAGCCACTATCGTAGTGCATCATAATTGGGTACGAACAGTGTAGTGAATAGAACAGTGATACCAATTGTGTGTGGAGTGCGATTTTGTGTGAATCTTGGCCTATGTAAGTGTGATCATGTCTGGGAAGGGCCCTGCAGATGGTGGGGCTAGTGGTGGTGCTACCCGAGACCCTAGTCGAGGTGGTAAACGGATTGCTATGTTGGTGCTGGTGATGTTCCCACGAAACGTGCTCGTAAAACTGTGTCTCTGGGAATGAAACCACATATTGTATTCTTAATTGCCACGACAAAGGTGAGGGTGCGTGTGCCATCACCTTGACTCTCCACCTGGCCCAGTCAACAGTCTCCACCATTATCAAGGAGGAGGCCATTAACCCGTGGACTGCAAGCCACAGCTCAGGCTGGGAAGTGCTGCGTTGCGAGCCACAGCTCAGGCTGTGCTATCCTTCCAGTGGCCGTGCATCACTGCTCACTACTCCACCCCTGCGCAAACTTGTGCATGGCATTAAGCAAAGACAAAGAGTTCCCCCCCCCCCACCAGATGATGCCCTGGATGTTTATCTGCAAGTTTATAATAAACAAACTATTTTCTTTTTCATTTTTTTGCACACCACGGGATGGGGTAAAAACAACAACCCACAGGTTAAGGCTGCCGCTGGGGAGGTTGCAGCCTTATCCGCCTCCTGTATCACCGGCCAGAGAGAGCCTGCGATGGAGGAGCTGGAGTGCATACTCCACACGTGGGTGGAGGACCAGAACAGGAGGAAGGCACCCATGAGTCAAGCGATCACTTGCACCAAGGCTCTCTCACTATGGGAGGAAATTAAGGTGAGGTGGAATTTTGATGACAGCAAGACATTTAAGGCTATCCATGGATGGTTTGAAGGCTTCAAGAGGAGCACTAATCTGCACCACGTGAAGATTGGTGAGGCAGCGGGTGCAGATACGGTGGCGGCAGCAGCGTTTTGAGACGAGCTGAATTGCATCATTGCGGAGGGTGGCTACAGCGTGAAGCAGGTTTTGAATTTTGACGAGACTGGTCCCTTTTGGAAGAGAATGTCCTCAAAGACATTCCTTGCAAGACGAAAAGTCAACGCCAGGGTTCATGGCGAAGGACCTGCTTACACTGCTGCTGGCGGGCAATGTCGAGGGCAACCTCAAGTTGAAGCCTCTCCTTGTCTACCACTCCAAGATCCCCAGGGCTCTGGTGGGGTATGTGAAGGAAAATATAGGGCTGATTTAGAAGTCTAACAAGAAGGCCTAGCTGACTTCTGATATCTGTTAATCCTCTTTTCATTCCTATCTCTCTCGTGTCCTCAAGAGGTATGCCTCCAGGGAGAATTTAGTGAACAGATTTCTCGTAGTGGTAGACAACGCGCCTAGCAACCCTCCTGCGATGAAGGACTGGGCAAGCAACATTGAAGTCGTGTTCCTGCCCCCCAACACCATGGCATTGTTGCAACCCATGGACCAAGAGGTGATCGCAACGTTCAAGGTGTACTACCTCCACCACACTATGCAGCAGTTGGTGAGGGCCTGTGACGGCAACGACAAAACGACAATGCAAAACATTCTGGAAAGGCTACAATATATGCCACATCATAGAGAACACACTGCAGCATGGCAGGAAGTTAGCCAGCCCACCATGAACGGTGTGTGGCAGAAGCTGTGGCCGGAGTGCGCACACTTATTCACCAGCTTCCCAGAGGGGGTGAAAGCTGCAGGAAATTGTTGAACTGTCATATGAGGTGAGCTTTGGGGAGGTCGACAAGGAGGACATGAAGGAGGTCCTGGAAAGCCACAAGGAGGAGCTCAGCAATGAGGAGCTCCTCGTTATGGAGATTCAGCAGGCGCACCAGGAGGCACTGGAGGAGGAGGAGGTCATCCCTGAAGTGCAAGACCTCAATATGAACATTCTAAGGGAGATGGTGACCAGGCTGGATGAGGTCATTGCACTTATGTGCACACTTGACCCTCTCCCAGGATGAAGCAGGGATGCAGCTGATTGGCTGGAAGAGGGAATGAAGGTGTACAGGACAATGCTGGAGGAAAAGATGGGGGAGGCCAGCCAGACTACAATCACTGTCTTCTTCAAACAGGTCTCCACCTTGCCAGCGAGCCACAGAGGATCTCTCTAGCCCCTGACCAGCAAAGCATCTCCCCAGCCTTCAAACAGCAGAGCATCTCCCCAGCCATCAACCAGCAGAGACACACCCAGGGCCTCCTTGTGCCGAGGATGTGCTCGACCCCTAGTGCTGGACCTCATCTCCAGACAGTCCCTGTTTTCTGTGTCACCTGTGTCTCCACTGCAGCACTCCGACACTCCATCACTGCATTCCTCACCCCAGCCTCCATCTCCCACACCACTTCGGCCATTGCCTGTGTCTCCCTCGCCAATATGTGAACCACCATATCTGCCGCCATCGCTACTTCACCAGTCATCACAGCGGTCTCCCTCGCCACCTCACTGGTCATTGCAGCTGTCTCCCTCACCACCTCCTATGTCAACGCATCGCACTCTATCACCACCCCCAGAGCCATTCCATCGCACCCCTTTGCCACCACCTGAGCCATCGGATCACACCCCATTGCCACCGTTTGAGAGTGCATCAGTCACCTGCTATGATCACCCCACCTTGCCAGGCTTCCCCCCCCCCCTCTGACCCTCCCCCGGAGATGGGGTTTGAGGGCTTTGAGGCAGATGATTGTGTGGTAGGGAGCACCACATGTCCCCTAGCCCCGGAGTGGATAGCAAGGATAACGGCCAGGACCCAACATGGTTTTACAAGAAGTGATGAGAGGTGTTTGCTATTTTCTAATCTATTTTATAAAATTTTCAGATTTTTTTCTTGGTTTTAGTGAGTTATTTACAGGTGTTAGGCTTAGGTTAGTTTCCTTTACAGCTGTTAGGCTATTCAGATTGGCTTTAAACTTGTTTTTGGGCTCATTTGGATGGGTTTTGGACTTGGCTGGGGGAAATCCAAGGCTGAAAAACGCATCCCTATACTTTAAATGTTAAACCTACCCCGATATACAATACCCAGCCTAGCAATGGGTTTTTATCTAACCAATTGCACTGTTAAACTGGGGTGTACCTGTATATACATTTTCACCTCTCAGTATCTCTATTCAATACTATTCATTAGTCTACTGTACAAAAGTAAAAATTTGTAACACAGTTATACATGAGTACACCAAAAATTGCTTCAGATCACCCTTCTTAGGGTTTGTCCTCAAGTCGCTTGATTGCATGTAAATCATCAGCATGTTCCAAGAAAAGGGAATATAAAATCACATAAAATAAAGGCCAATAATAAGTTATAAACATGCCGTCATCCTAAATATATACGTTTGCACTGAGGACTTCCAGTTATATTCACCAGCAGACACTACATGACACCACTGCCAGTAGGTAAACACAGGGGTTGTGGATGTCCTTGAAGTTTTTCTTAAATCTTCTAAGTAAACATTCAAAAACATCTTATTTTTCATAACTTATTAACAGTTTTAGTTTAATTAAATGTTTTTTTACTGTATATTCTACCAATGCTCAGCAGTTTCTATGATAACTACCTGTATATGTGGCTGTTTTGAACAAGCCAGAGCTAACGCCAGTTTAAACTCATGACATTCATCTTTGAAGATGCATTCAGACTTTTCAGTGCATTTTTTCAGGGGAAAAAAAAATGCATCTTATATGCCATGAAATATGGTACTTTGATACTTCAGGAAGTTTTTCTTAGCATTTGATCCGTAACATGATCTCTAATGTCTTATTTAAACCTAAATCATCTTTGCTCTTCACATACACACAGAATACATCTAGTAAGTACGGAATGGGGAAAACACTGTGAGTAAAGGGGGCATAATTTTCGGAGTGTCAAGAACCAGTTGAATTATTTACTTAAATTTACACATCAGTATAGTAATACTATCCGAATAAGCACTGCCCGTGTGTCCGTCTGTCCACATTTGCCCCCCTCGGATTTTGACGTGCCATACATCATAAGATAAGGAATGACGAGCTGACATCGATGGTGTAAATTATAAGTGTGTGCAGTCAGTTGTGAGCAAACCACGTGCACCTTTATGCCCAATTTTTCGCCAGACATTAGGAACCCTCTACAAGTCGTGCTGCTGCATGGAATGAGCTGAAATTTTGTATAGGCATGGCTGGTATGTCAGAGCAGGTCCATGTCAAGTTCGGTGTCAGTGCATCTCTGGGGCTGCATGGCAGGCAGCATGGTTTAACCCATTCCTATTTTTAAAGTTAGTCTTCAAGTACGTCATGCCAAAGTGAAATTTCCGTATGATGATGAACAAATGAACAAAGCTGCTAGTTGCTAGGGCAAATCTGAGCCACTCAACTATATTGGTTAAACATGTCACTGAAATTTTCTAAAGGGGTGTTTTGACCCCAACTAATTGCCCCTCATGATGTTATGTTATGCAGAAAATGCTGCAGGGCATTTTCATAGAACTTCATGCATTTCTGCTGGTGCAAAAGCATCGCACTCATGCAAAAATCACTGACATCAAGACAAGTGAAGTGTGGCTGAGAAATGGCTCACACTTGGGCAAGTGCTGAGCAGCCTGATACGGTCACAAGGAGCTTGTTCCATAGCTGTTCATACTGTCTATTCAAACTAGTTACCCAAAAATAAGGAGACTTTACTATAACAGTACAGTAATTACTGTCAAATGACTAAAAATATAATTTCTACACTGTACAGAGAATGACACTATACAGCAGTTACTAGCTTTAACGGAATACCTTTTTAGACATGGTTGGAGATGGACAAATTAACAATAGCAATAATAATAATACAGTAATAATAATAGTACTGTAATAATAATAATAATAACACTCTATCTATCTATCTATTGCCAGACGCCTCAATCCCGTACGGGGTGGCCACAAACAAATCGCCTCCACATCGCCCTGTCCCTGGCCATTTCACTGCCCTGCTCCCAACTCAGACCCCCCTCTCTCATATACCTCTCCACCCCATCCCTTCATCTCATCCTTGGCCTCCCCTTCCCTCTCCCCCCCTTCCACCTCACTCATATACACTCTCCTCGTCAGTCTCTCACCCTCCATCCTCTCCACATGGCCAAACCACCTCAGTGTGTTCCTCCTAACGCTTCCTATCACATCCTCATCCACACCACAATGCTCCTTTATACCCTCATTTGTCAGCCTGTCTCTCCATGTGACTCCAAAGGCTCCTCTTAAATAACTCGTTTCCACTGCTCTCACTCTTGACTTGTGTCCTTCCAACAACGTCCAAGCATCACTTCCATACGTTAAAGTTGGTATCACAGTACTGTCATGTAGTAACTTTTTCACTTCCATGCTAGCTTCCCTGTTTCTTATCACTGCTTTCAAGGAACCAGCAACCTTTCTTCCTTGTTGTACTCATTCAAGCACTTCACCCTCCACACTTCCATCCTTACTCATCATACTACCCAAGTATTTGAACGTACTCACATTTTCCATTTCCTCACCATCCAACTTCACTGTACATTCATTGACTTCACCTCTCTCAAAGCCCATCACTTTACTCTTCCCTACATTCACCTTTAGATTCTGTTTCTTACACACTCTCCCAAAGTCATCCACCAAGTCTTGCAGCTCCCCTTCGTCTTCACTCAACAACACAGTATCATCTGCAAACAACAGTACAGGAAGTTTCCAAACACTACCCTCTCTCACCAGGGCCACTCCAACATCCACTGCCCTACCTTGTACCTCTTTTATTACCCCATCCATGTACAGACTGAACAACCATGGAGACATGACACATCCCTGTTTCAACCCAACCTTCAAAGAGAAAAATTCGCTCGGTTCACCATCCACACGCACTGCTGCCTTAGCACCATCATACATACTCTTCACAGCATTCAACAACTTCCCATCTATTCCATATATTCTTAACACTTTCCACAATCCTTGTCTATTCACCCTGTCATATGCTTTCTCCAAATCAATGAAAGCTGCATACAACTTCCTTCTCTTCTCTAGAAACTTTTCCACTAAAGATCTACGAATAAATATCTGATCTACACAACCTCTTCCCTTCCTGAAGCCTCCCTGTTCTTCTCCAACTAATTCCTCTGTTCTTTCTCTAACTCTGTCAATAAGTATCCTACCATACACTTTTCCTATTACACTAAGAAGACAAATGCCCCTGTGATTACCACAAACTTCTTTTTCCCCTTTCCCTTTGTACGAGGGAATAATTATACCTGACTTCCAATCCTCCAGGACTCTACCTTCCTCCCAGGCCAATCTGCACATCTTCCACATCCATTCTACTACTATCTCTCCCCCATGCTTCAGCATTTTACCACACACTTCATCAATTCCTGGGGCTTTCCCCAATTTGACTTTCTTCATTGCTTCCACAACTTCTATCCTACTGATTTCTTCCTGTCTTCTCACCTCCCTTGGTCAGTCCTTGTCCAAGGCTTCTTGTTCAACTTTTTAGTTAGCTGTTTTCCGGGGAGGGACACTAACCCTCCACCAACCCTTTTAGTCACCTCTTACAATAAGCAGGGATACTGGGGGAGTATTCTTGAAAACCCCCCTATCCATCCACCCATCCATCATCAAATCCTATGTTGCCCCATGAAGAGTGTAGGAGCCCAGGGCCAGGCAAGTTGGTCCTGACATTTAAGATGAGAGTGACCAGCCTCACTCATCCCTGAGTGGCATTACATGAGCAATAAACCCCAACCAGCCCTTGGATATAAACCTTCACAGGCTCAATCCAAGTGGAGTGCCGAAATTACCCACTAAACTACCAGGCGCCAAAATTTGGTTATATGGTTACCACCCAGCATAGTAAATGGATTCTTGGTGTACAGAAAACCATTTGGCTTGTCAGTCAGTGTAGAGTCACCTACAGGCAGAAGTAAGAGGAAAGAATGAAGGAATGAAAGACAGAAGAGGGAGTGTAAAGTCACCCATAGGCAGAGCAACAAGGAAAGAATGAAGGAAAGAAAGACAGAAGAGGATGAAAGGAAAGAAGGATGGAGGAAAGGAAAGGGCAGACACCTGACAGCAGCACTACATCGAGTGAGTGGATGGCGAGCGCCCCCACCTACCTCTGAACAATAACAATCATCATCATCATCTAATCCTGTGTTGCTCCATGAGTAGTGTAGAAGCCCAGGGCTAGGAAAGTTGGTCATGACAACAAACATCTATTCCCACATACAATCTAAGGGCCACAAAGGAAAACAACCAATCAAAGATTTATTGTTGAAGAATAGCTCCAGGTTCATCAAGGTGCACAGAATCTTTCTCACTTTGCAGTATTACAGCTGGGTGTACCACTGGAAATTCTAACAATTCAGCATGACACTTTGGTTTGCCAAATGTCCAAACCCTGCAAGTCACAAGACAGTGTTTAAGTTCTATTCTAGCTTTTACTGGCAGCCACTGCAACTCAATCAGAAACGAGGTAGTGGGAGTTCAGAAAATGAAATCAAAGATAAGCCTTGCTGCACTATTTAACACAGGAGTAAATCTTCCTAAACAGATTACTTAAAAAAACCTTGGTCACCTACTGGTGGCTCTCCATGCTGCTTGATCTCTGGCAGCCTCCCTATTCAGTACCTTATCCCTGAGGACACACACTCTATGACCTTGTCCCAGGTCTTCAGTCTGCCTCTTGCAACCCCACCCCCAATATTAACGCATCTCACTTTCTGCACCCAATTATCATCCCCCATCATCTTCACATGCCCAAACCAACTCAATGTACTTCTCCTCATCACAACACTAATACACTCCAGTCCCATCCTACCCCTCGACTCTTCCATTGTAAACCTAGCCCTTCCAGGCCTCGCATTCTAATATGTACTGCACATCCATCTAATCACTGTCATTTTTGTACGTTTGAGCCTATGAATATCCTCTTCCTTTACTACACAGGTCTCACTACCATACAGTATTACACTCCTAAAATATGCTGCATTGAGGAAGAGCCCTCTCAATGTCAAGAGAGGCAACAACTTCCTAGAGCCCTCTCAATGTCATGAGAGGCAACAACTTCCTGAACTTCTTCCAACCACTCCTTGCTCAGCGACAAACCTAACTCCAGTCTCACCTCCAGCATGTATGTCTCCCAAGTTACAAAACTCTTCCACACACTCAACAGACTCACCAGCAAGATCAGTCCTTTCATGCCTGACAATTTCCACATGCCCTCCCAAACACACTGAACACATATACTCAGCATTATCTCACAGTCTACCTCTAATACCACTACGTTTCTTATGCACTCACTTATCATAAACAATGCACAAGGTGGAATAAATTCCCATGCCCTTGTGGCAAACCGCCTATGACCACTCTCCCTCTTCTTTGACAGTACTGCTACCAAAACTAGATACTATCATCATTATTTTATCTGCATTTACTCTCAAGTCCTTTGCCCTACACCACCTCTCCACTTCCTAAATCTTTCCTCTGCCTCCCTTTCATTCTCTGCAATCAACGCAAAATTATCGGAATACAGCATCTCTCACAGTAATACATTCCTGAAGTCACGTGAGATGGTAGCAAGCACCACGATAAACAATAAGGGGCTCAAGACTGACCCTTGATGCACACTGACGTTCATGGAAAACTAATCACTCAAATCTCCATTTACTCTCACCTGGGTGCAAACACCCATATACTGTACAGTACCCTCGCGTCCAACACGGTAATATTGTCATGCATGGGTCCCGTGTTGGACCAAAAACGTGTTGGACAAACAACAGAGCTTATGAGGAAAAATGAATTATGTCAGCAACCCTAGGAAAAGTCACCCTATATACCTACCATATACCTATACATATATTAGTACTGCTGTAATTATAATGAATGGTACTGTACTATGAATGATAACTAACCTTTTAGGATAGTGTTGGTGGGCTTGTTGGGAATGGAAGGTGGTATCCAAGGCTGTAGGTAGTCCTACTGGGTCCCCGGAGGATGGCTGCTGGCGTCACTAGCGGGTAATGGCTGCTGCTGCTCCTCAACCTCCCTCATAAATCCTTCAAAATTCCTCTCCCCTTTCTTCTGCCTCTCGATGAATTCAAGCTTGGTGGCCTGAGGGAGGTGCCGCCACTTCTTGGGGTTCTCAGAAGGCTTCCTAGGCATCATGAGCTGAGTAAAATGCAGTAGTAAGGGCAAAATTGCAGCAAGAAAAAAGCACCATCTAATGCAAATTATGCGACTGAGTGGCACTGTGGCGGGAGAAATTTAAATAAAACATCACGTGAGAGCGGAAGCGTTTTTCATTGGGCGACATCACGATCACATCACTATAGCGGGCGAGGAAGGCTACTTGATCGGAAGTTTTGATTGGCTCTCAGTGTCATGGGAACGTCCAGTATGACCATGTTGGACCAGAGGTGATCGTGCTAGAGGCGAACTCTGCGGATTTTGCCCACTTCTTGGAGCTCCGTCCGTGTTATGCTTATGCACCTGTTTTACAGTTCTTAACCCCTCTGTGAGGCAATTGAGAATCCGCAGACATGCCCTGGGAGGCAAAAGTTTCGGGAAATTTGACATGTCATATTTTTATGATTTATGTGTTTGGGATGATGGATAATGATGAAATATCAATAAAAATAATAAAATAAATATATTTTACCTACCCATTACTGAAATTACAGCTGATGAAGCTGATGAATGCAGTATGGGTATTCCATGAGGATGCCGCAGAAGGTAAACAAACAACTTTTTTCTATCTGGTGTTTTCACTTATAGTTTCAACAGAACATTCTTTCCTTATTAGAAAAACTTATTTCTTGCTTCTGTGTACAATTATTTTCAAAACAGAACTTGTTTCCATATTCAAAAAATTGTAATTTCAACTTCTGAACTTTACTTATGCTACCAGTAATTAGAACAGAACTTATTTCCTCTCATTCAACAAAACTTTTCTTCTTGTTCTTATAGTTTGAACAGAACATTCTTTTCTTATTAGAAAAACTTATTTCTTGCTTCTGTGTACAATTATTTTCAAAACAGAACTTGTTTCCATATTCAAAAAATTGTAATTTCAACTTCTGAACTTTACTTATGCTACCAGTAATTAGAACAGAACTTATTTCCTCTCATTCAACAAAACTTTTCTTCTTGTTCTTATAGTTTGAACAGAACATTCTTCTCTTATTAGAAAAACTTATTTCTTGCTTCTGTGTACAATTATTTTCAAAACAGAACTTATTTCCATATTCAAAAAACTAATTTCAACTTCTGAACTTTTACCTGTGCTTCCACTAATCAGAACAGAACTTATTTCCTCTCATTCAACAAAACTTTTCTTCTTGTTATCCATTACTTCTGTTTGGCTAGAACTTTGCAAGTGTGTGGTAGTCACGCCAACACTCAAAACATAGTGCGACACCACATTCTTTACACCATGTGCTCACTCGGTTGTTCTTCCACGGCTTTCTCACAGAATGAAGGCAGACATGACACGATCGCTGTCCAGTCTTTCGGGTATGTGTTGGAGGCAGCTTTTGTAGATAGTGCCTATTGGCGAATCCCGTTGCTACAAGTCTGTCAGCAGCTAGTTCAGAGTGGCATCCAGGACGGTCTTTGTTCAGTGTTCCATACTTGGTGAGCAGTTGTCTCACCACTTCCAGAACAAAGTGCCTCAGTGACTTCTTCTTTTGGGTTTCTGCCTTGTACATATGGTAGGCATTCAGCATTGACAAATCAACCATATGAAAAAATAACTTCTTGTACCATTTTACGGTACGTCTGATACACTCCACAGTACCTATTTGGGCATCCGACTTGTCAACAAGTCTCATATCTTTTGTGTAATCAGTTACTACGTCCGGTTTGAGGACTGGTTCTTTTGTTCTATAGTCCACTTTTCCTGATGGAATCAAGTTGCCACGATGGAAGGTGCTCAGCATACAAACCTCCCGTTTATCTGTCCATCTGACACACAGCAAAGGATCACTTCTGTAGAGCTCACAGGTTCCTCGAGCACTACGTCCTCCAAACTTTGGAAGATATTTCCTGTTCTTCCGGACTGTCCCACAACTACCAGTGTTATGATCATGAAGGAAACTACACAGGGATGGGGAAGTATACCAATTATCAGTATACAAAACATGTCCCTTGTTCAGAAATGGTGCCATCAATTTTTTTACCACAGAGCCAGAAAATCCTAGGGGATCTCTTGCAGGTACATCAATATCAGTGCCAGTGTACACTATAATGTCTAACACTATGCCAGTTAGGCAGTCACAAATAACAAAAATTTTTATTCCAAATCTGTGTCTTTTGGAGGGAATGTATTGCTTGAATATAAGTCTGCCACAGAACAGAATGAGACTTTCATCAATAACAAGTTTCTGATAGGGTGCAAAGAAGGAGCGAATACGCTCCCTTATCTTTTCAATTACTGGACGAACCTTCCAAAGGCGGTCATCAGTACTGGGATGGTTGTTGTCTGTGAAATGAATAAATCGCATGAGTAGCTGGTACCTGTCCCTGGGCATGTACTTGGGAAATATTGGGGTATGAATCAGTGGATCTCGGTTCCAGTAGTCACGAACATTTTGCTTCTTTACTTGTGGCATCAGAAGAGTGAGTGCAAGAAATGTGTACATTTCAGGTACACTGGTATCATACCAACGTTTCATTTTATTGTGTGGAGAAAAAGGATGTTTGTCCTTCATGAACTGATAATATCTATTGGTTTCTTGTACCAAATAATCAAGAATTTCACCATCAAAAAACAGGAGAAAATACTCCATTTCAGAACTGTTTTTGTCTACTCCAGCAGCCCTTGTCACTCCACTGTGAGTTGCATCAAATCTATAGCAATTTGGTATGAATCTATCACCCTTTGCCCAGATAAACCCAGATCCACCAGCACTACCAATACCACCAGGCCTACGGGGAGGGTCACACACCCTGGGATCATCATCATCATCACTTAGGTCTGAATCATCATCACTCTCGTCACTCACGGGAATAAATCCATCACTGTCACTGTCTGCCATCCCCTCACTGTCACTACCACTCTCCTGTGCCATCCCCTCACTGTCACTACCACTCTCCTGGTCATCACTATCGTACTCCAAACCTGGCGATAACTTACGTTTCACGCCAGCACTACTCACTGATACCCCTGAGGTTGACGGAGTTTGTGTATCACTGTCCGAAAATCCTTCAAAATCGGCGATGTCATGCACTTCCCTCTCTTCACCAAGTCTACTAGTCACTTCAGAGTTCTGCAAAGTGCTGTCCAGTTCTGCCATCTCATCTGAAGACTGTGTTGAGGGCGAAAAATGAAGACTTCCCTCTAACTCCACGATACGCACAATCGCGCTGCCTAACCTCTGCGCGTTGCAGACGTGAAAAAAAAATCGGTCACATGTACTGTTATTACAGCATATTTTTGAAGGATTTTAGGCATATATTTGTTTGTAGAAAATTATTTTATGATTTATAAGTCATTTTTAGGTAATTATTTGAGCATAAAATGCGAAAATAAAAAAAAAATCCACTCCAAAACCCGGTACATTTGTACCAGCAGGTTTGTTTACATATGACGTCAGAGCCCAGACCCCTCTGAGTGCAACATGGAAGGTGGGGGGTATCAAACGATGCCACCCGTTGCCTGAGGCTCTTTTACTCAAAAGTCCCGACCCGGTATCCATCAAGAGAACCCGTCTTAAGACCCGACCCGGACTTAAAGGGTTAAATCGTATTAAATCGTACTAATTTTTTGCTCTCCGTGCAGGACGCGAATCGTGCTGGACAAACGCGTGTTGGACGCGAGGGTACTGTACTGTACATAGACATAACTACTCTAACTAGCCACCTTTCTCATTGCCCACTTTACCACCTCCCTTAGGACTCTGAAAGGCCTTCTCCAAATCAACAAAAACAAAGTATGGGTCCTTTTTCTTTCCTATGTATTTTTCCTGAGGCAGCTGAATAATGAAAATGGCATCAGTGGCCCCTTTGCCTGGCATAACCCTAAACTGCATCTTATCAATATTCACTTTCTCTAATCTATCTATCCATTACCTTCATTATCTGGTCCAAAAGTTTTATGCCTCTATAATTTCCTCTTCCCAGGGTATCACCCTACCCCTTGTACATATTTGCAATAAAACTCTTCGGTCAGTCATCTGGGACAACACATATGTAATCATATTTATCAAATCAGTAACTAAGTCCATTCCCACATCTCCTGAGGCCTTCAGCATTTCAGCAGTCAACCAAGACACACACATTGCCTTCCCCAACTGCATCTTGCCTGTTGCCCTGCTCACAGCAGAATCATCAATCAATGGCCAAGGGCCAAACACTGGCTCCACTGACTCCAAACTTGCCACTCCTGTCAAACTCCTCCTTCGGCAACCAGTTATGATGCTCTCTCCAAGGGTCTTTAACCCCTTAACCGCGGGGCGTCACTTTCGTGACACTTGGGAGCAAGGGATCATACCGTGGGGCGTCACTTTTGTGATTCTGTGTTATTTTGAATTTGCCCGGGCATTCAAGTGGTGGCTTGTATCATCTATCAGTACTGCCAATGTCCAACACTGGTCAGCACTCCTAATCTCATCTGAACTCCCATCCATTGTTGACAATTTAGCCATTTCTCCCCGTTCTTGACTCCCCTCCCTACCTCCCCTCCATTACCCTCTCCCCTCGTCTGCCCGGCCATGCTACGCTAAGTAAATCTTCCCTGGAATTTTCCACTGATTTCATCCATTGAAATAAGCCCAATGCCCTATTCTTATACCAAATAATATATACAAAAAAGAAATAAGATAAGTGAGAGTGCCATACACCTGGAATTGGCTAATTATCACCTGACAACACCTCACGTGCACTCGTTCGCTAATTTTCGCTGTTTATTTCCCCTTGAAATATGCTGTATAATCTATTCTCGTAATAAAAATATATATAAGAAAGGAAGGGAGAAGCCTAAGTGATATTTACATTCACCTGGAACTACCTAATTATTGCAGGCCACCACACTGTATTCTATGCTAAGTAAATCTTCCCTGGAATTTTCCACTGATTTCATCCATTGAAATAAGCCCTATGCCCTATTCTTATACCAAATAATATATACAAAAAAGAAATAAGGTAAGTGATAGTGCCATACACCTGGAATTAGCTAATTATCACCTGACAACACCTCACGTGCACTTGTTCGCTAATTTCGCTGTTTATTTCCCCTTGAAATATGCCGTATAATCTATTCTCATAATAAAAATATATATAAGGAGGGAAGGGAGAAGCCTAAGTGATATTTACATTCACCTGGAACTACCTAATTTATAATGTACAATCAACCCCCTGTTATTGCGCCTAATTGGTCACAGGAAACGCGCGTGATAGCTGAATGTGTGAAAGTTGAACTGAACAATCAATGGGAAAAATTCTAATTGGTTTTTCGGTGACCCATTTTTCTAACTTTTAACCACTTTATGCCTACGATTTCCTGCCAATCTCTCCTCTAACATGAAATAAAGCATTATTATATTAATAATAACAGTATAATGAATAAACAAACAACATAAAAGGCCATCAAACTTTTATAAGGATTACGGCTTGGATGGTTTGATGGGTTCTGAGGCTTGAGAGTGACTTAGTTGATGCCAGATCTCTTTGGCTGTCTCCAATTCTTTAGTGTCCACAGCTAAAGGGGGTATCACATGCTACCTTATATCAGGAATGGCTGAGGAACATTTTAGTGGAACAAAACTTGGACGCTATCACACACGTTCCTCATACTGTTGTCAGAGTCCCGTCTCAGTTGTAAACAAGTGATTACTTTATCGACATCACAGTTTTTCGGCATAAGAAATATTATCTCTTTATAAGGGTTTCAAAACGATTGATATTTATTCTAAAATACAATATTAATAAGTATTCAGCGTTAGGCTAAATTTCAATGCTGTAGTACGATATATTCTTTCAAGCTGAATGAGTTCTGGTCACTGTTTTGCCCGTCGAGTCCTCGGCACGAATCCGTTCAGATGCATTCCAAATCCCCGTGCTATAATCAAGAATTTTACCATGTTACCGTTCCGATTAACCATCGTATCCTCTGCAAACCTCGCATGAAGTGCCGTGTGAATAAGTTTCGCTTAGCCTGTCTTCAAACTCGACGCGTGATAGCGATCTTGGGGTGCGTGATAGCATGTATGGTTGTGCATTTGATGTGTGCGTGATAGCAGATAAGCGTGATAGCTGAACGCATGATAGCAGGGGGTTGAGTGTATTGTCTAGATTTCCTGCCAATCATTTCATAGCTATATATTAGCAGCTCTCACGAGGCTGACGTTGGCAGTAATGCATTCTCCCTCGGTAGGCCACCCCCTGGCCCATCAGTATCAGTTTACTGTCGTCTTTCAACGTGAAAGTACGTCGGATTCGCTCCTGCTAACTTCCGCCGCTTTTTAGCCCCATGCAAAGGGCCCTGTGACCTCTACCCCCTACTAAACCTTGTGTGGAAAGAGGTAAAGGACTGACAATTGATAGAGAGTGACTACGATCTTTCTGATAAGTAAAACAGTGCAAGTGGAATTGTAAATAATGTGTAAATAATGTGTAAAAGTTACTGCATGTGAGTGCCTAACACAGTGTAAAAAAATAGAAATATAAATAATGTAAATAAAATAGAGAACGTAAATAGAAATGTAAATGAGTAGTATTATAAGAATACGAGTATATATATAGTACTAGGAGTAATGAAAGTGAAAGTTTCACTCTAGCATGTATGAATACCTGTACTATGAGTTATGAGAGTGAAGGTGAAAGTGACAGATTCACTCTCAACACTAGTATACAGGACGAGAAAGTGAATGCTACGTATTTTACTGAAAGAGAAATTGAATCCCTACAGTGACAATAAACTACTATTACTGAAGGAAACTTATGGATAAAGACTGTAGATATATATAAGTGTTATATAGTACCCCCCTGGGGGTAGGGGGGTTTTCAAGAATACTCCCCCAGTATCCATGCTTGTCGTACGAGGCGACTAAAAGGGTTGGTGGTGGGTTAGTGCCCCACCCCGTAAAAAGAACTAACTAAAAAAGCAAATAAAGCGCCTCGGACCCGGACGGACCATACGTTGACGACTAAGGAACGGACAAAGGACATTCTGAGGGTGGGAACATGGAATGTGAGAGGAGTGAATGATGAAGTGAAAGAGAGAGAGATTGTCCAGGTGCTTGAGGATGCAAAAGTGGATATATGTGGACTGACTGAAACTAAATGGGAAGGTGAAAGGGTGAGAGAATGGGAATACGGTGTAGGTATATGTGCGGGAGTCAGTGAGAATGAGAGGGCAAGAGAGGGAGTATGTCTGATGATAAGCAAGAAGTGGAAGGAGAATATAAGAGAGTATGGAACAGTGGGTGCAAGGATTGTATGGGTGAGGATGAAAGTAGGTAAACAAGCATGGGTGATTGTATGTGTGTATGCTCCAACAGAGGATCGAGTGGCAAGAGTGAAAGATGAGTTTTGGGCGAGAGTAGAAGCATGTATGGACAAGTTTGAGAAGAGAGAGAGAGTGCTGTTGATTGGAGACATGAATGGCAAAGTTGGGAATGTACGAGTGGATGGAGTGGTTGGTCAGTGGGGTGTGCCAGCTGAAGTAGATGGGAATGGTAGTGCTTTGGTGGACATCTGTGCTGGTAAGGGGTTGGCAATAGTCAACACCTACTTTCGTCATAAGATGATCCACCGGTACACATGGAGAGTAATGAGAAGGATGGATGGTGAACTTGTTGAACGAAAGGCAATGATAGACTACGTGTGTGTGGATGAGCGAATGAGAAGACAAGTGTTGGATGCAAGGGTGTGGAGAGGGTGGGGGAATGGGGTCTCGGACCATCACTTAGTGATGGCCAAGGTAGAGCTGCAAAGAAAGTGGTTGAGGAGACGAAGGGGAAGACAGGAGGAAACAGCTCCTGTGAGAAGAGTGGAGAAATTGCAAGATAGTGAGAAAATGACAGAGTATAAGAGCATAGTGGAAGAAAGATTGGGAAGGTATGAGCTAGAGCAGACGGAAGGGGTGGAAGACGTATGTAAGATATTCACGGAAGAGATAAGCGCAGCGTGTGAGGCGGTTTGTGGAGTGAGGAGGAGATGCAAGGGTGTGCAAGGGACAGCATGGTGGAATGATGAAGTGAAACGAGCTGTGGAACAAAAAAAGAAGGCATATGGTGAATGGTTGGCGAGTAGAGGTAGGGGAGAAGATGAGAGAGAGAAGAGAGAGGTATATGTGAGCAGGAGAAGGGAGGTTAAAAGACTGGTGAAGAAGAGTAAGAAGAAAGTGGATGAAGAGTTTGGGAGGAATCTGAGTATGAAATGGAGGGAGAGTAAGAAATTGTTTTGGAAGAAGGTAAAGAAAGTAAGGCAGTGTGAAAGGGGAAATAGTAGGGGAGTGAAAGATAGGAATAATAGATTGTTGGTGGAGAAGAGAGAGAAATTGAGGAGATGGAAGGAGCACTTTGAGGATTTGTTGAATGTAGAGAGTGAGAGCAGTGAGAGTATAAGTGGTTGGGGAATGGCTGGGAGAAGAAGAGATGAGAGGAGGGAGGAAGAGATCAGTAGGGCGGAAGTAGTGGAAGCGATGAAGAAGATTAAGCTGGGAAAGGCCCCAGGAATTGATGGAGTGTGTGGTGAAATGCTTAGGTATGGGGGTGAGATTGTTGTGGAGTGGATATGGAAGTTGTGTAGATTGGCTTGGGAAGAGGGAAGGGTTCCAGAGGACTGGAAATCAGGTATAATTGTTCCTCTGTACAAAGGAAAAGGGGAGAGAGAAGTATGTGGTAACCATAGGGGTATTTGCCTTCTTAGTGTGACTGGTAAAATATATGGTAGAATACTCATTGATAGGGTTAGGCATATGACAGAGGAGCTAGTTGGAGAAGAACAAGGAGGATTTAGGAAGGGAAAAGGGTGTGTAGATCAGATATTTGTTCTAAGATGTTTAGTGGAGAAGTATCTAGAGAAGGGAAGGAAAGTGTATGCTGCCTTCATGGACTTGGAGAAAGCTTACGACAGAATAGATAGGCAAGGTATGTGGAAGGTATTAAGAATATATGGAGTGGAGGGGAAATTGATGAATGCTGTGAAGAGTATGAACGAGGGAGCTAGGGCTACGGTGCGAGTGGATGGTGAGCTGAGTGAGTTCTTTGATCTCAATGTGGGACTGAAACAGGGGTGTGTGATGTCTCCATGGCTGTTTAATATATATATGGATGGGGTTGTAAAGGAGGTGCAAGGTAGGGCAGTGGATGTGGGGGTGGCCCTAATGAGTGAGGGTGAGATTTGGAAGCTTCCGGTGTTGCTGTTTGCTGATGATACAGTATTGTTGAGTGAAGATGAATGGGAGTTGCAAGGTTTGGTGAATGAATTTGGGACAGTGTGTAGGAGGAGGAAGCTGAAAGTTAATGTAAACAAAAGTAAAGTTATGGTGTTTGAGAGGAATGAAGTCACAGAGTGTGCAGTGAGGTTGGATGGTGAGGATATGGAGAATGTGAGTGCATTCAAGTACTTGGGTAGTGTGATGAGTAAGGATGGAACTTTGGGGGATGAAGTACGTGAAAGGGTACAGCAGGGAAGGAAGGTCATTGGTACACTGAAAGCAGTGATGAGAAATAGGGAGGTGAGTATGGAAGTTAAGAAGTCACTGCATGATGGTATTGTGATCCCTACCCTGACGTATGGAAGCGAGGCGTGGACCTTGCAAGAGGGGAACAAGTCAAGAATGAGAGCAGTGGAAATGAGTTACTTGAAAGGAGCATGTGGAGTGACGTGGAGGGACAGGTTGACGAATGAAGAAGTGAAGGAACGTTGTGGGGTAGATGTGGATGTGGTTGAAAAGATTAGGAGAAATACACTGAGGTGGTTTGGACATGTGGAGAGAATGGAGAATGAAAGACTGACTAAGAGGGTGTATGTAGGTGAGGTGGAGGGAGGGAGAGGGAGGGGTAGACCAAGGATGAGGTGGAGGGATGGAGTTGAGAGGTATATGAGGGAGGGGGGGGTGAGTTGGGGGGAGGGGAGTCAAATGGTGGGTGACAGAGTGACTTGGAGGCGTTTTGTCTGCGGCCACCCTTTGCGGGATTAGGGCGTCGGGCTATAGATAGATAGATAGATAGTTATATAGTAACAGAAATATCAATTGTGAGCGTTTTTATGAATAATAAATGACAGAACACCAGCGGCGAACGATGTCAAGTGGGAAGGTCATACGCCCTCGTAATTTTCATTGCTTTCACAGTGGGTTTTTTTTTTTTGGAGTATGGATTCCAAACTATTTGAGAATCATAGAATAGTGTTTCTAGTGATAGTATCAGGCTGTGGTAATCATATTACGGGTTGTCGGGAAGTGTAAAGTGGAGACTTTGTTACCCAACTTCAGAGGTCTCCAGTCCTACGGTACTTGATGAAGGCTCAACAAACATCCCAGGAGAAAGCTGAAGGTATGTGCCATATGCATATGTAATTTTAATATTCTAGGACTAATAACTGATTTTTGGCAAATATTTTTTGAGAGTCTATCGGAGGCTGAATATGCCCACGGGACACGCAAGACAGAGCAAAACAAGCCCGCGGTTAAGGGGTTAATATCCTCATTGTTCACCACCACCTTTCCTTCATCATTCTTCATACATTGCTCACCTATGAGATCCCTGTTTTTCGTCATCTGATTTGCCACCTTGAATATCATATTCTTCTTTCAATGCTATTTGGGTTACCCAGTAAAAGTTTCTGAGTCTCAAATTTTGCCCTGAATACCTCTTTTCTAGCCCTACACTTGGCTGCCACATATTTGTCTTTGTTATTACACTTTATCCATTCCTGGAGAAGTCTTCTTTCTCTTTAACTGAAGCTTCCACACCCTCATCCCACCACCGTGTTACCTTTTGTCCTGGGGGGCCTCATGTCCATCCACACACTGAATCAGTAATGCTCTTGAGAGCTCTGTACTGTCTGGCAACACTTCTGTCAAAAGCTCCCTGTTCAGCCACCACCCTACTCATCTCGCTATACAGTAGAAGACATCCCTTATAACATGGTTTTTCAGCATCCATATTTTCCTCTAGGTGCACAGGTCCACTTCTTCATCATCTACTCCTTATGCACCATGTCACATATCAGTAATTTGTGTTGTTGCACAAACCCCACTGCCCATAACTTCAACATGCCTTACCAATCTCCTATCAGCCCTGCTAACCAGGAAATAGTCTATCTGACTACTATTTTCTCCAGAATTGTATGTAATCAACCTATTCTCTCTTTTTCTAAAATGCGTGTTGCACACAATCACATTCATTGCCTCCCAAAACTCGAATATCCTTTCCCTTTCCACATTCCTCGTACCATATGCGCATCCCCAGTGTACCCATTCATATCCTTGAACTGCTTCACCCACGTGATCATTTAAGTTCCCTCCCAAAACCACAGTCTCATCATCTCCTACGCCACTTACTACACATATCAAGTCATCCCAGAATCTATCTTTTTCTATATCAACCCATGGGAACCTATGGCCCGTACACCATACAAATTAAATTATGGGCCAACCAAACCAAATTTTCACTATTATAATCCTTTCATTCACCCTCATTACAATAATGACATGTTCAACCCATTTTTCCTTAACCAGCACACCCTCACCACCATATCCATCTCCACTTCCCTGCCAAAATAGCATATACAGTACCGTACCTACAATCCCTTTCAGCAATCATTCTGGCTATATCTAACCTCCTGTTCACAACCAACATCCACCCACCTCCTACTTTCCCTGCTCTACCCTTCACACAATCCACATTCCAAGATGCCAATTACTCAGAGGAGGTAAACTACCTTACAAAAAATCAGAATGGAAGGGGTTAAGAGACACTCTCTATTCAGAAACTACTTCATGGGATACAGTTTTCTGATCTGGTGACAGCTTCTGACAACCTGATTAATGTGTTCCTTGCGATTTACAGTTAACTATACAACCAAGTTCAGAGGAGGGCTCATTGGACGATGTTCCACCATCCAATCCTACGTTGCCCCATGAGGTGTGTAAGAGCCTAATCAAGTTGGTCCTGACATTTAAGATGAAAGTGACCAGCCTCACTTATCCCTGTGTGGCATTATGTGAGCAATTATCTCCAACCATCCCTTGGATATAAACCTGCACCAGTAATTACAAATAATATAAACTGCAAGCTTGTGCACAGCTTAAACCCACACATTACTCACATTGTGGAGCACTGTACAACACATGCCACATTAAGAGGAAAATACATCATCAACAGTGTAGGGAACCTATGGGAAGGCACCACAGTGACATTTGCTTACCTTTAGTTGACAGGCCGTTTGGGTCAGATCTGACCGAGATTGAGCAACAACAACAACAAAGCTGACATCTGTGATGCGTAAAGTTGGCAAAATATTTTATCAAGTTCCCTGATACAACATTTAACTTTATTCATGTACAATAGATGAAATGAAACTGACTTATGTTCCATTATGAACCATCAGTGGAACTCACACATTAAAAATAACTCCAAGAGTTAAATACCATCATCTGGACCTCCTTTCCCACCCCATGGACGGGTGAGGAGTAGCATGTCCAGAGAGCCTAAGTCTGCCCAATCCAATGGGTCATTACTCCATTCACTCATCATTCATGCCCCTGGAATCCTGGCCACATCTATCTATCTATTGCCAGACGCCTCAAACTCGTTCGGGGTGGCCACAAACAAATAGCCTCCACGTTGTCCTGTCCCTCCATTTCACTCCCCTGCTCCCAACTCACACCCCCCTCTCTCATATACCTCTCCACCCCATCCCTCCATCTCATCCTCGGCCTCCCTCTCCCTTTCCCCCCCTCCACCTCACTCACATACACTCTCCTCATCAGTCTTTCACCCTCTATCCTCTCCACATGGCCAAACCACCTCAGCGTATTCCTCCTAATGCATCCTATCACATCCACACCACAATGCTCCTTTACATCCTCATTTGGCAGCCTGTCTCTCCATGTGACTTCACAGGCTCCTCTTAAATAACTCATTCCACTGCTCTCACTCTTGACTTGTGTCCTTCCAACAACGTCCAAGCTTCACTTCCATACGTTGGAGTTGGTATCACAGTACTCTCATGTAGTAACTTTCACTTCCATGCTCACTTCCCTGTTTCTTATCACTGCTTTCAAGGAACCAGCAACCTTTCTTCCCTGCTGTGCCCTTTCAAGCACTTCACCCTCCAAACCTCCATCCTTACTCATCACACTACCCAAGTACTTAAACGTACTCACATTTTCCAATTCCTCACCATCCAACCTCACTGTACATTCACTGACTTCACCTCTCTCAAAGACCATCACTTTACTCTTCCCTACATTCACCTTTAGATTCTGTTTCTTGCACACTCTCCCAAACTCATCCACCAAGCCTTGCAGCTCCCCTTTGTTTTCACTCAACAACAGTGTATCATCTGCAGACAACAGTACAGGGAGTTTCCAAACACTACCCTCTCTCATCAGGGCCACTCCAACATCCACTACCCTACCTTGTACTTCTTTTATTACCCCATCCATGTACAGATTGAACAACCATAGAGACATGACACATCCCTGTTTCAACCCAACCTTCAAAGAGAAAAATTCACACAGTTCACCATCCATATGCATTGCAGCCTTCGCACCATCATACACACTCTTCACAGCATTCAACAACTTCCCATCTACTCCATATATTCTTAATACTTTCCACAATCCTTGTCTATCCACCCTGTCATATGCTTTCTCCAAATCCATGAAAGCCACATACAACTTCATTCCCTTCTCTAAAAACTTTTCCACTAAAGATCTAAGAATGAACATCTGATCTACACAACCTCTTCCCTTCCTAAAACCTCCCTGTTCTTCTCCAACTAATTCCTCTGTTCTTTCTCTAACTCTGTCAATGAGTAACCTACCAAACATTTTTCCTATTATACAAAGAAGACATGCCCTTATGATTACCACACACTTCTTTTTCCCCTTTTCCTTTGTACAAGGGAATAATTATACCTGACTTCCAATCCTCCGGGACTCTACCTTCCTCCCAGGCGAATCTGAACATTTTCCACATCCATTTTACTACTATCTCTCCCCGATCCTTCAGCATTTCACCACACACTCCATCAATTCCTGGGGATTTCCCCAATTTGACTTTCTTCATTGCTTCCATAACGTCTATTCAACTGATTTCTTCCTGTCTTCTCACCTCCCTCCTCCCAGCCATTCCCCAGCCACTTATACTCACATTACTTCCATCCTCTATGTTCAACATTCCTTAAAGTGTTCTCTCCATCTGCTCACTTTTTCTCCCTTCTCCACTAGTAATCTACCATTTTTATCTTTCACTCCCCTGCTAACTTCATTGCCACCCTGTCTTACTCTCTTCACCTCATTCCAGAACATTTTCTTACAGTCCCTCCACTTTACACTCAAATTCCTTCCAAATTCCTCATCCACTCTCTTCTTACTCCCTCTTACTAATCTTTTCACCTCTCTCTTCCTTCCTACATATAACTCTCTCTTCCGCCTCTCATCTTCTTCCACACCCCTATTTCTCATCCATTCATCATATGCTTTCTTTTTTTGTGCCACAGCCTGTCTCACCTCTTCATTCCACCATGCTGTTCCTTGTACCCTCCCTCCGTCTTCTCTTCATCCCACACACCACAACACATGTTGCACATATTTCTTCTGTGAATATCCTGCACACACCTTCCACGTCCCCCATCTGCTCCAATTCATATCTGCCCAATCGTTCCTCCATATCTAATACGTCAAAAACACTCACCACATTCTGTAGCTTCACATAAACATATCCGACAGAGTTAATCCAGACTCTGGCACGTTAAAAAGAGGTGCCAAATCCCTGATCATGCACTTCTTCTCACAACATTCATTAGGCTAGCTCACCAACTTCCATACCTCTCTTCCTCACACACTCATTTGCCATATCCTTTCACCTTCTCCTTGGCCTACCTTGCCTCCTTCCTCCTTCAGATTCGCTCAGAGAAACCTTTTTCACCAATCTATCGTTATCCATTCTCTCTACATGACCATACCATCTCAGGACACACTCTTCGATTCTGGTGTCCACAGACTTCCTCACTCCTCATCTTTCACGAATCACATTATTTTGAATACACTCTCTGTACTCCACGTACATACTTCAGCAGTCCCATCTCCAATGGTCTTACTCTTGACTTTTCAATTTTATGCCACACCATAGTATCACATCCATATGTTAAAGTTGGTACTAACACTCCTTCACGTAAGGCTCGTGCAGCTGCAACACTCAAGCCTCTGTTTCTTATCAAGGCCTTCATGGCACAAGCTACTGTACTTTCTTTCCTTGTTTTACTCTACTTCCCACTTCTTTTGCATGCTTTACTCTCAATTCTATCACTATGCCCAGTTATATGAACTCTCTCACCAATTTTAGTCTCTCTCCATTCACTGTTACATCACACTGGGATTCACCTTCTCTCTCGATTACTATTACTTTACTCTTTTCTACACTTACTCTCATGGCATGAAGCTCACAGACATTAGCAAAACTGTGCACTAGCCTACCATGTTCTTGTGTGCTATTTGCAAGTAGTACTGCATCATCAGCATACAACAAATTTGATATATTCCATCCATCACCATTCATTACCAATGCCATCCAGACTTGGAGCGGTGGCATCTTCGCTGTGGGACCCCCAGAGGCTGTCAAAGCAGAGCAGAACAGCATGGGGGCCAAACCACCACAAACCTTCTCCCCAGCCCCTCACGGGGCCTGAGAACCTGGGAGTGGCTTCGGTCGCCTAGGCAAGTACCACATCTCTCAACACAACACACACAACAACATCATTTTTTCTCCACTGAGAAATGATTCCCTGGAGGTCATTTCTTCAAGATTTCTTCTAGCCGGTGACACTGAGAGCAATCCAGGACCCACCAACAAATACACATGTCCAGCATGCTAAAACCTATCTCTTCGAGCCAACAGACAAAGGGCTCAGTTCAGTGCAATTCCTGAGAGAACTGGACCCATTACACCTGCACAACACCTGCATTCAGAAAATATTACACAAGCACCTGGAACTGCTCCTTATACTCCTTCCCCCCACCCACTAACCCCCCAACCAACCCCACCCCTACTTCATCCACACCCCCTCAGCCTAACCCACTGATACTTTCCACACCATCTAACCCCCCAACACCCCCCATTCCACCCCAATTTAATTCCCCCCCCACCCTTTACCTTCATAACAACCTTTTCCTACCCCTTCCCCTCCACCCACACCCTCACCTCCCCCCCGTCCTGCAGCACCCAACGCACATCGTACACACAACATAAACATTCTTCAAATAAGCATAGAACTCACACAATTCATCAAACAACAAAACATACACACTGCCATCTTGCAAAAAACAAAAAAATGCAGAACACAAAACACACCTACATTCCATAATTTCATTACCTTTAGACAAACTGAGCTAACGGCGGTGGCGGTGAACTCATCAACCTGGTACTTTTTTTTTTTTTTTTTTTTTTTTTCCAACTCTGGGCATAGGCTTCACAGCCTGCTATCAAGGCCCAGCAGACCTCCTACATACCATACACCTCTACATGTCACCACTTGGGCGCTAACACCCACCGTCCATATTGAATACATGCTAGGGCTGTCTCATACAGGACTGGTGTATTGGTATTAGCGGGGGTATTTTTACGACATGTCGGCGGGTTTTCTGGTAGATCAGTAAAGCCTGATTTAATGAAATTCAAATCCCTAAACTGTTCCCTCCCCCAGCCGGGATTTGAACCTGGGTCCGTTAGGACTGCAGGCCGCCTCACTACCGACTGAGCCAGCACCTCCCCCAAATCCATCAACTTTTCAGATACCAGTGCACACACAAAGTCACTTCTCCCCCCACATGATGCCACAACAGAAATACAATTAAGTTAAATATGCACTGGTAATAAGTCACACATAACAATCGCCAATACATACATTCCCCCCCAGTCATCCCCCACAGTATCACACAATTACTCTCCACAAATACACCACATCATTAAAATGCCCTATTTATCCTGGGTGGTGATTTCAATGCCAAGCGTCGGCCTGGCACATCAACAACCCTGACACAGACAGAGGGCTGGTACTACAATCCCAAACATATAATCTTTTAATACTCAATAATCTCTATCAACATATACATATCCCACACCAAACCTGCTTCCTCTCATCATCCCTAGACATCACCTTTTGCTTCCCAAACCTCGTCCCCAAAACATCCTGGAAAGTGGTCAAAACCCTTGGCTCTGACCACCTCCCAATCATATCACTACCAAAACCAGAATCATCCCAGCCGGCCAGACACACATACACTAACTATAAGAGAGCCAACTGAGAAGCCTTCACAAATGAAACTGAACAACACTTTGAAACATTAACCCCTTAACTGCAGGGCATCACTTTCGTGACGCTTGGGAGCAAGGGATCTTACCGAGGGGAGTCACTTTTGTGATTCTGTGTTATTTTGAATTCGCCCAGGCTTTCAAATGGTGGCTTGTATCATCTATCAGTACTGCCAATGTCCAACACTAGTCAGCACTCCTAATCTCATCTGTACTCCCATCCATTGTTGACAATTTAGCCATTTCTCCCCGTTCTTGACTCCCCTCCCTATCTCCCCTCCATTACCCTCTCCTCTCACCTGCCAGGCCGTGCTATGCTAAGTAAATCTTCCCTGGAATTTTCCACTGATTTCATCCATTGAAATAAGTCCTATGCCCTATTCTTATACCAATAATATTTAAAAAAAAGAAATACGGTAAGTGATAGTGCCATACACCTGGAATTGGCTAATTATCATCAGACGACACCTCA
The DNA here is from genome assembly GCF_032717465.1 of Coenobita brevimanus. Classification (NCBI taxonomy): domain Eukaryota; kingdom Metazoa; phylum Arthropoda; class Malacostraca; order Decapoda; family Coenobitidae; genus Coenobita; species Coenobita brevimanus. Next base: position 16,514,913 of record NC_136977.1, read on the forward strand.
TGTGCACTCGTTGGCTAATTTTCACTGTTTATTTCCCCTTGAAATATGCCGTATAATCTATTCTCGTAATAAAAATATATATAAGAAAGGAAGGGAGAAGCCTAAGTGATATCTACATTCACCTGGAACTACCTAATTATTCCAGGTCACCACACTGTATTCTATGCTAAGTAAATCTTCCCTGGAATTTTCCACTGATTTCATCCATTGAAATAAGCCCTATGCCCTATTCTTATACCAAATAATATATACAAAAAAGAAATACGGTAAGTGATAGTGCCATACACCTGGAATTGGCTAATTATCACCTGACAACACCTCATGTGCACTCGTTCGCTAATTTTCGCTGTTTATTTCCCCTTGAAATATGCCGTATAATCTATTCTCGTAATAAATATATATATAAGAAAGGAAGGGAGTAGCCTAAGTGATATTTACATTCACCTGGAACTACCTAATTATTGCAGGCCACCACACTGAATTCTACACTAAGTAAATCTTCCCTGGAATTTTCCACTGAATTCATCCATTGAAATAAGCCCTATGCCCTATTCTTCCATCCATCCATCCATTGCCAGACGCCATGTATCCCAAACGGAGTGGCCAAGGGCTTAGAGTTAACTGTTTTACAGGGAGGGGCACTAATCCTCCACCAACCCCACTTGACACGTAGGGAGAACATTATGCCAACAGCATCTGGTGTTCCCAGGCAGTCACCCATCCAAATACTACACAACGTTGCTTAACTTCGCTGATCGGACGGGAAGCGGTGTACTCAACGTGGTATGGCCGTTGCCCTATTCTTATACCAAATAATATATACAAAAAAGAAATAAGGTAAGTGATAGTGCCATACACCTGGAATTGGCTTATTATCACCTGACAACATCTCACGTGCACTTGTTCGCTAATTTTCACTGTTTATTTCCCCTTGAAATATGCTGTATAATCTATGCTCGTAATAAATATATATATAAGGAGGGAAGGGAGAAGCCTAAGTGATCTTTACATTCACCTGGAACTACCGAATTTATTATGTATTGTCTAGATTTCCTGCCAAACATTTCATAGCTATACATTAGCAGCTGTCACAAGGCTGACGTTGGCAGTATTGCACTCCACCTAGAGGCAGGCCACCTGTATCAGTTTACTGTCGTCTTTCAACATGAAAGTACAGAGATAGCCCGATTATCCGGGCTATATGGTGTTAAGGGGTGCCCGATTAGTTCGAAAGCACGATTAATCAGGCGGAAACAAAACAAGTACTGTATTGTTAGACTGATTTATTTACCGGTAAACCTACACTTTAAGTACCAGAAAGACCTTTCCAGTTCGATGTATATTCCTCCAGCTTGTTTCAGTATTTTTCAGACTATATTCAGTTCGGTAAATCACGTTTTCTTAATGAAAGATTTCCTCCCTGTCATTATCGTCACGTTCTAAAGCTGTACCTACGATTGTTTCCAGTACAATGGACGAAACTCATCGCACTCAAATGTGGACTTCGTTTCCCAACTGAAGATTAGGTTAGGTTAAATTATTAGGTGCAGTTAAGCTAGGTTTGGCCAGATTTAAACACTTAGATTGGAACAGTGTCTTCTGCCATTACGTTAACGAATCAAACAAGAGTCGTCACACCAGAACAGCTAAAAACAGCGGGGAAACAGATTTAACAAGAAATGTTTATTTACCAACCCGGAAATAATCAGAAAAATATAACAGACTATCAGGATGAACTGATTTGGTAAGATGCTTTTACTGCTTACAGCAAAGCACTTTACTCCCCTCAAATCCTCAATGTTCGTGAGTTCAGAAATTTGTGTGCTCCCGTGGCAGACCTTGAAACCATTTTTTCAAAGTTATAAAGTCAGTTTCTTTTTCTTAAAGATGTGAAAAGACTCGTCTGGTACACCTGTTTTTTTCCCCTCCTCCCTAAACTCATCTTGTGATTTGCTATGATTCATGAAAGAATTAATAAAATTAGGGGGCATGTTTCATTAGCAAATAAACATAAAGTTAAGGTGCATGTTACTTTGGCATTTAAACATATCAGCGAAAGCATCTGGGATGAAAGGACCGCCTAGCTGTTTGGGATGGTAGAGTAGGGTTGTGTAAACATACGAGTGACCTTCGTTCCCTTCCCATAATTGTTCGCAGTTTTTATGGCTCTCCCTAACTCAACGTTACTGACACCGGTACAGTAAAGCATTGTTCAAGGCTGGCAGCCATGAAGGGGTTAATGGAATACATTATTGTTTGAATCAATACTCTCTCTCTTTCACAAGTACATGAACAAACAAAAGAATGTGCAATAAATGTACACTTAACTGTAAGGAGCAGAAATAACTGTATGCTCTGTCGGTCCGAAATGTGTTGGGAAGCGACATCGAACAAAGAATGTGGAACTGAATGCCACCTTACGGGAACACGTGAGGTGAAAGTATTTTTTCTTATTAGTAAACATAATTGTTCCATTTCGTTCCCTATAATTGTGAAACTCATAAATTTTCGTCCAAGCATACAGCCTAATAACCTTACCAATTCAATTCATATTGCTCTAGTTTGTTTTCTGTATTTTTCTGCCTATTTTGCTGGTGGTAAATACGTTTGGCTGAAAGATTTCCTCTCATTATCATAACGTTCCTTAAGCCTTACCTACGATTGTTTCCGGCATAATGGAAGAAACTCATAATTAGGGTGCATGTTACATTAGCATTTAAACATATCGGCAAAAACATCTGTGACGAAGTGGCAGGCCACCTGACTGTTTGAGAAGGTAGAGGAGGGTCGTGAAAACATACAAGTGACCTTCGTTCCCTTCCCATAATTGTTCGCAGTTTTTTATAGCTCTCTCTCTAACCCAACATCCCAGACACTGGTACAGTAAAGCATTGTTTGAGGCTGACAGCTGTGATGGGGTTAATGGAATGCATTATTGTTTGTATTAATACTCTCTTTCACACATACAGTACACTTAAGAATGAACAAAAGAATGAACAGTAAATTTAAGAGGAAGAAATAACTATGCACTGTTGGTCCGAAATGTGTTGGGAAGCGCGATATCTAACGAAGAATGCAGAACTGAATGCTAACTTATGAGAACACATGAGATGAATATTTTTTTTTTTTCTGATTGGCAGACATTCTTGTTTCATTTCGTTCCCTAAAACCAGGAAACCCATTACTTTTCGTCTAACTGTACAGCCTAAAGACTTCACCAATTCACTTCATTTTCCTCCAGTTTGTTTTCTGTGTTTTTCTATTTTGAGGGTAGTAAATTACTTTTTCTTGCTGAGAGATTTTCTCTATTATCACGTTCTTTAAGCCGTACCTACGATTGCTTCAGGCATAATGGAAGAAACTCATCGTACACAAAAGTGGATTTAGTTTCCCAATTTCCCAACTGGAGCCCAGGTTAGGTCAGGTTAGGTTAAATTAGGTTAAATTATTAAGAAGTTAAGCAAGGTTAGGCTAGGTCAGGAGTATCAGTTGCCTCACCAAACTCCACCCTACCACCCTTGTAATCGAGTTGTGAGCAGGAGGTGTGTGGGGGCAGGGTGAGCAGACTCCCTCTGGTTTATCCATGCCTCTCTCCCTAGCAACTAGATGCTTCCTGTTTAAACCGGAGCTATCGTAACGATAATTATATGAATTACTGTACCACTGAACCATTCGGTCATGGCCCGGATATACCGAAAGCTGGATAATCCGAGCCTGGATAATCGACCTTCCACTGTACATCGGATTCACGCCTGTCAAATTCCGCTGCTTTTCACCTCCATGCAAAGGGCCCTGTGACCTCTACCCCCTACTAAACCTTGTGTGGAAAGAGGTAAAGGGCAGACAAATGATAGAGAATGACTACGATCTTTCTGGTGAGTAAAACAGTGCAAGTGGAAATGTAAATAATGTGTAAACAGCAAGTGAAAGCAATGAATGTAAATATAAGTGAACAGTGGAAAATAGTTTTATAAGTTACTGCAAGTGACAGTGCATAATACAGTGTAAATAAAATAGAAATGTAAATAATGTAAATAAAATAGAGAATGTAAATAAAAATGTAAATGAGTGGTATTATAAGAATACGAGTATATATACTAGGAGTAATGAAAGTGAAAGTTTCACTCTAGCATGTATGAATACTATGAGTTATGAGAGTGAAGGTGAAAGTGACATTCACTCTCAATGCTAGTATACAGGATGAGAAAGTGAATGCTACATATTTTACTGAAAGAGAAATTGAATCCCAACAGTGACAATAAACTACTATTACTGAAGGAAACTTATGGATAAAGACTGTAGCTATATATAAGTGTTATATAATAATAGAAATATAAAGTGTGAGGAGTTTTATGAATAATAAATGACAGAACACCAGCGGCGAACGATCGCAAGTGGAAAGGTCGTACACCCTCGTAATTTTCATTGCTTTCACAGTGTTTTTTTTTTGGCGTATGGATTCCAAACTATTTGAGAATCATAGAATAGTGTTTCTAGTGATAATATCAGGCTGTGGTAATCATATTACGGGTTGTCGGGAAGTGTAAAGTGGAGATTTCGTTACCCAATTTCAGAGGTCTCCACAAGTCCTAGGTACTCGACGAAGGCTCAACAAACATCCCAGGAGAAAGCTGAAGGTATGTGCCATATGCATATGTAATTTTAATATTCTAGGACTAATAACTGATTTTTGGCAAATATTTTTAGAGAGTCTGTCGGAGCGCGAATATGCCCATGGGAGCCGCAAGTCAAAGCAAAACAAGCCTGTGGTTTAGGGATTAAACAGTACATCCATCACAAACATCAACACTGCTGTGCACACTTTCAATACAATTATTCAAAATGTAGACAAAAGACACATCCCCAGAGGCAACAGAGAGAGACACAACCCCAACTTCACACCAGAAATTCAAGTCGTCTTCAGTCAACGGGACACATTACGATACCCCCGAACACCCCAAACACACGACAATGTACAACAAATACAAGAACTCAACATTCAAACAAACAATAAAATATCAGGCCAGCAAACACTAAATTGGAATAATTATCCCCAAACACTTGATCACAAAACAAACACCAGCACTCTCTACAAAACACTAAACAGCATCACACTTTCCAACTGCAACACTAGACAATCACACACTGCCATTACAACAACAGACACCATACCTTCAAACAAACAGCGAGCAAACATTCTCATCAATCACTTTTCACGTGTCAGCCATCTAAACCCCATCGTGATGACCGACATGTCATCCGACACAAGAGACAGTTCCCCAAAGAACCAGACTTTGCACCTCTCGTTTACAACCAGACAAAGAACATCATTACCAACCTAAGTACTCATCTGCCTGTGGACCAGATAACATGAGCAACATACATCTTAAACAACTTGGACTACAAGGCATACAAGCACTCACCAACGTATCAAACTACAGCTACTCACACAACATAATAACCAACATCTGGAGGCATGGCACTACCATCACTATCCTCAAACCCAACAACGACCCCAAGTTACCTTCTCACACCGCCCCATCACACTCCTCTGCACCCCCTTCAAAGTCACTAAACAACTGGTATTACAACTAGTTACACCTCACACCCCCCTAGCCCCATCACAACATGGTTTTAGGCCACTACACTCCACAGACACTCTTCTTACAGACTTTACACAACGAGTTTTTGATGGCATGAATTCAGCTAGGCCACCAAACAGAACACTCCTAGTCACACTAGGCATTAGCGAAGCTTTTGATGCCATCCCCGACCACAACCTCAGCAACAAAATATTCAACACAAACATGCACAATAACACAAGAAGATGGCTGGCAAACTATTTGGCAGGCAGATGTGCACCCGTAACATCTGCGGTCAGTCATCGAACATTAGAAACTTCACAAATGGGGTTCCTCAAGGATCTGTTTTGTCCCCTACTCTCTTTAACCCATACATGCATGACATACCCACACCCCACACTACCACAAATACACAGCTTCCTATGTGGACAACATAACACTTACATGTACACACCAAAACGCAAACACAGCCGCACACATCCTCCAACCTAACCTCAACACGCTACACGAATTGTTCACCACAAACAGGCTCAAAATAGTCCCAGCCATATCTACAATGACCTGTCTCACAAACTGGACAGCAGAACACAGTCACATTCCACATCTCACCATAAACAACACTCCCCTACCACACACACACACCCAAAATCACTGGTGTAACATACAACACATCAATGTCATATACACAACACATCACAAACTATCTATCTACTATCTACTGCCAGACGCCATAATCCCGTAAGGAGTGGCCATTTGACTTTGAGTTAGTTGTTTTACGAGGAGGGACACTAACCCTCCGCCAACCCACTTGTTGACACGTAGGGAGCACGTATGGTTTGGTTATATGGTTACCACCCAGCGTTGTAAATGGTTTCTTGGCTTACAGGAAACCATTAGGCTTGTCACTCAATGTAAAGCCACCTGTAAAGGAAAGAAAAGTAATAAGAAGTGACAGGAAAGATGGAAGAAATAGGAAGAGAGGAGGACAGGCACAGAAAAAGAATGATACAGGCTACAGAAGAAGTAGGCAGCACTACATCAAGTGAGTGGATGATGGTCGCCACCACCTACCACAAACATTAAAGATAAATTAACACCAAGACTCAAAGCCTTAAGGCCACTTGCCCGTACAACTTTTGGACACAACAAAGAAACCACCACCACTGTATTCAAACAATATATATGTTCAGTGATGAATTATGCAAGCCCTGCTTGGGCTTCTAACCTCAATAAAATACACTACAACACTCTACAAACCATACAGAACAAGGCCCTAAAAATAATCACAAGCTGCACAGCTACTACACCCACAGACCACCTACACCAAGAAACCAAAGTCCTTAAAGTCAAGGATCAGACATGAGAGGCACCCAGTTTCTCACCACAGCCTCCACAAACCCACACCATGCACTACATTAAAAGGCAGCACATCCACACACACACAATGGAACATCAACTGCAAAGAGGTGAACTGGAAGGAATGGGACTCAGGAGGCAGCGAAGATTCATGGGGCACTATGTTATTAAATATACAGTAATAATGAATAATGTGAGGACGCAATGGGTCAAAGAAGAGACACGGTTCCGAGGTGAGGACACATCAGCAAGGTTAGACTTACTGTTTACCAAAGAACTCGGTGTAATAGAATCATTGAAATATTTCTGTCCTATAGGAATAAGTGATCATGTGGTCATTGAGTTCCAGATGATAATAAGGAATGTCGAGCCAAGAGACAAGCTTTATAGACAAGGAAGATACAACTTTGGGAAAGCAAATTCTACAGGATTGAGAAAATTTTTGGAAAATGCGGATTGGAGAAAATTCAGAGAAACAAGAGATACAGTGGAAGTGGGATATCTTTCTAGACCCCTATAATTTGGAAGTGGAAAAATTTGTACCAAGAGTAAGAGGGAAAGAAAACAGGAAAAAGGAGTGGTTTAAAAGAAGGTGTATGACAGCAAAAAACAGAGAGAGATAAGGTGTGGAACAACTGGAGAAAGAGAGGTAACAACAGAACAATGGAAGAATATAAAAGAACTAGAAATGACTACACAAGAATACACAGAGAAGAAAAAAGGAATTATGAAAAAGGTATAATAGACAAATGTAAGGATAAATCCAAACTGTTTTATAGATTTGATAATGGCAAACTGAAATAAAAGGAAGGAATCACCAAACTGAAAGTACAAGGAAAGGTCTATAAAGATGCAGAAGTGCAAGCTGAAATAATGAACAAATGTTTCCAATCGGTTTTCACTAATGAAAAGGAGTTTGTGGAAGGGGAGGGAGTGATTGGAAATGTACCAGTGATAAAAGATATAAAAGAGGAGGTACAGGAAGTGTATAAATTACTGGAAACTCAAGATGTAAGGAAAGCCCCAGGACCAGATGGAATTTCTAATTGGATACTGAAGGAATGAAGAGAACAACTGGCAGATAAAATTCACAGTTTAGTGTGTGTTCTCTGGACGAGGGGAAAGTGCCTCAAGAATGGAAGAGGGCAAATGTGGTACCAATTTATAAGGGAGGAAACAGGGAAGAACCCCTGAATTATAGACCAGTGTCTCTAATCAGCATGGTCGAAAATTGTGTGAGAGAATCCAGAAAGACAGGTGGATAAAATATCAAGAAGAGATGAATATTTTGGCTAAATGTCAGTTTGGATTCAGAAGTGGAAGGTCATGTGTTTCAAACTTGAGCTTTTACTCAAGAGCGACTGACGTGGTACAGGAGAGAGACGGTTGGGTGGACTGTGTGTACTTAGACTTAGAGAAGGCCTTCGACAAGGTACCACGTAAGAGACTAATGTGGAAACTAGAGTATGTAGGAGGACTGAAGGGGAAACTCCTGGAATGAATGAGAGACTTTTTGGGAGACAGACAAATGAGGACAGTAATAAAGGCTAGGATGTCTGGATGGAGGGAAGTAACAAGTGGAGTCCCTCAAGGCTCAGAGTTGATGCCAGTAACGTTCTTGATTTACATAAATGATATGGTAGATGGAGTGAACTGTTATACAAGTCTGTTTGCTGATGATGTAAAGATCTTGAGGAAGGCAGAGGTTGAGGAGGATTGTAAAATGCTGCAGGAGGACCTGGATAGGATTCATCATTGGAGCCGGATGTGGGAAATCAAATTTAACGTAAAGTAATGTATAATATTGGAAATGGGTAAAAGTACCAGGAGGCCATCACTGAATTATTTGATGGGTAATGAAATAATCACAAAAATGAGAGAAGCAAAAGATTTGGGAGTGCTAGTCCAAGACAGTTCATCACTGGAAAAACATATTAACAAGATACTTTAATTAGAGAGACATATTAACTCTCGACTAACATAAAAGTGGCATTTCATTATATGGATGAGGAGATGATGAAAAAATTGATAGTGGCCATGACCCACCCCAGGTCAGAATATGCAGCAGTAGTGTGGTCCCCACACAAAAAGAAAGATATAAACTAGATTGAGAGAATACAAAGAACAGCAACCAAGATGGTCCCGAGTCTGGCAGATCTGTCATACAGAGAGAGGCTGGAAAAGCTGGATTTGCCTTCCTTAGTGGAGAGGAGAAAGAGGGGAGACATGATTGCAGTGTTCAGGACCATGACAGAAGTAGATAAAATTGACTGAGAAGATCTGTTTGTATGGGATAAGAAAGCAACAAAAGGACAAGGAATGAAATTGAAGAAGTCAAGCTGCTTGAAGAATATCAAGAAAGACAGTTTTCCTTATAGAAGCACAGACCTGTGGAATAGCCTGGACAAAGAGATAGTTCAGTCTAAAAACAAGTTTAAAGTTAAATTTGACTTACTGAGAAACAGCGATGGGAATCCACTAGCATAGCACATTTTATGTATATCACAATTATGTACAGGTTATCCCTTAATTCACACGAACTTTTCTCACACAATTTCGGTTATCCACGAATTTTTCGTACAATAATTAAAACAAAATTATAGTATTCAAATAAGTAATTTCAATATACAAGAGAAATAAATAAAATATAAAAAATGCCTACCTGCTGCCCGTGTGCACACATATATGTATGTGTGTGTGTGTATGTGTGTGTGGGAGCCTGGGAGATCGGTCTACCACGCACCACACAGTCAGTTTGAATCCGACGGTCGAACCATGCATGACTTGCAAATCGTTATTTGTGGCTTATTTTTCTGCCTTCCAGTAATTGCTTGCCTTCTCTGTCAACATGGGGCATAAGCGTAGTGCTAGTGATGCATGTGGTAACACCAAAACTGACTTGTAAAGTGATGTTGCTGACAGAGAAAGTTAAAGTGTTGGACAGACTTCAGGGAGGAATGTCGGCAACAATTCTCCATCAGGACGATTCCCGTCATTTATTTACATACCAGTTTATTTAGCAAGTACAGTACACTAGTTTTTTACTTGTATGAGTTATAAAATCCCCCTGAAAGTTAGTTATTAAAGTATTAACCCCTTAAACGCGGCCGTGTACAGTCGCTCCCCCCCGAGTGGCGGGGTTGTATCGCGGTCCGAGTACCTGTAGGAAAATATTCGCCAAAAATCAGAGATTAACCCTTGAACATTATACTTGGTATGGCAGATAGTACTTACATTCAGCTTTCTCCAGAGACAGGTGTTGAGACTTCGTGGACTACCCAAGGACTTGTGGAGACCTGCAAAGTTGGGTAACCAAATCTTCACTTTCACACCTCCAGCAACCCGGTTTCCCCTCTACCACAGCCTCATTCTGTCACAGTAAACTTTATACTACAACGTAAAGGTAGTTAGGAATCCGTATTTGTACAATAAGCACTGAAAATAAGGCTAAAATCAACAGAGCGTACGGCCGACATGCAGTGCGGCGTCGGTCTTCCCATCACTCAACAAACATTTCCATTTTCACAGCTAAAAACATGTATACTACATTATTTTCAATCATATTACTTCCCAAAAGATTAGCACGGCGCGCTTTTTATTCTGCCTTACGCCCGTCACTTTATTCTCGTTCCTGTCGGCCGCTTGCACTGACTCGGAAGAGCTAGAACTCGCCATAATGTCACTTGAAAGCCTGCGGTAAACTGACGCTAAACAGGGGCAAACCGTGAGAAAAAAAGCTAGTGTTACAACTGGGGAAACAAGCGTTTCCTATTAGCATAAATTGCTTGTGAGAGGAGAGCGTAGATTTACAGTTCTGAGCACTCAGAGCGCTGCCATGTATCACAGCCAGGCTGGCAGGGGCCGTGGTGGTGGTGGTGGGGGGGGGGGACGGGGGAAAAACGCGATACTTGGCAACAACGGAGGTCAGTGGTACAAAGGTCAAGTGTGCTAAAAGTAGCTAAAGGATGGTGGTACTAATAGACAATACTAGCTGAAGCCTGCCTGCCCGCAGTTATTCAAAATTTACTAGAATCGCAAACGCGACGCTCCGCCGTTATGTCCTTTTTGCCGAGCGTCGCAAACGCGACGATCCGTGTTTAAAGGGTTAATTAATCAATAATAAGTATATTAATAGAATGACAAGGAATTGTCCATGTTTTGACGGTGAATTGACTTGATGGTGAATTGTCTCAGAACCGTATGTTTGGGGTGAGTCAACTGTTCATACAATAAAGAAGGAGAACGTAGCATACGGGAGACAGTGAGGGCTAGTGCACCAGACTGCTAAAGTGTCTCCACCTACGCCTGTGAATTGTCTTGTAACCGCATGTCTGGGGTGAATGAGTCAACTGTTCATACAATAAGGAAGGCAGAATGTAGCATATGGGAGGCAGTGAGGGCTAGTGCACCAGACTGCTGAAGTGTCTCCACCTACGCCTGTGCTTGTCAGGTTTCAGTTTTAAATTTGTTACATTTTTGTTGTTTTTAATACTTTATGCTAGTTTATAAGGTGTATGTAGTGCATAAACAGTATTATTCAGATGTAATATACGTACAGACATGCGTAATTATGTGCACACAAGGGCAGAACATATATGCGAATTTAACACATACACGAAGGGTCTGGGAACCTAACCCTCGCGTGAATTAAGGGCTTACCTGTATATTAGGTAAATACATAAATATTTGGAACGACTTTGACGATGAGGTGGTGCAGGCGAAAAACATTCATGTGTGTAAAAGTAGACTAGATAAATGTGGATGTGAAGACAGGAAAACACGAGCATTGCTCAATTCCTGTATGCTATAAATAGGTAAATACATATACCGTAACACTGAGTCTGGTTAGTACTTGGATGGGTGACCGCCTGGGAACACCAAATGCTGTTGGCATAACGTTCTCCCTACGTGTCAAGTGGGGTTGGTGGAGGATTAGTGCCCCTCCCTGTAAAACAATTAACTCTAAGTCCTTGGCCACCCCGTTTGGGATACATGGCGTCTGGCAATGAATGAATGAAAATGAACATATACCGTCATCTCTCCCCACTCGCCCGCCTCAGACCAGCTTCCAGAAGTATATCCATACTCAAATCACTCACCGCTCCATTCAGTCACTTAAAGACAACACACGGCTGCATGCACAGCCTCCTGATATCCACCCTAACGAATTCTATCTCCCTCGTGAGGACAGGGTCCATCTGGCCAGGCTGAGATGTGGACATCATCCACCCCTCTTCAGTTATCAGAAGAGGCTGGATGACTCTGTCACTGATGCCTGTCAAGGATACAAGAGAGCACCCCATACTATTAACTCCTTAAACGCGGCCGTGTACGGCCGATCCCCCCCGTGTGGCGGGGTTGTAGCGGGGTCTGAGTACCTGATGATTTTTCCTGTGAAAAAAATACAGGTTCTCTCTTCAGTCTGAGTACCTGTGGGAAAATATTTGCCAAAAATCAGAGATTAACCCTAGAACATTAAAATTTTTATGGCATATAGTACTTACATTCAGCTTTCTCCTGAGACAGATGTTGAGCCTTCGTGGACTACCAAAGGACTTGTGAAGACTTGCAAAGTTGGGTAACAAAGTCTTCACTTTCACACCTCCAGCAACCCGGTTTCCCCTCTACCACAGCCTCAATCTGTCACAGTACACTTTATACAACAATGTACAGGTAGTTTGGAATCCGTATTTGTACAATAAGCACTGAAAATAAGGCTATAATGAACGAAGCGTACGGCCGACATGCAGCGCGGCGGCGATCTTCCCGTCACTGAACACACATTTCCCTTTTCACAGCTAAAAACACGTATACTACATTATTTTCCTTCATAGTACTTCGCAAAGGCTCGCTTGGCACTATTACGGCCCTAAAAATCACTGTCACTGCCAGTATTGTGAAGCGGGAATAAGGAAGACCACCGCGGCGCGAGTTTATTCAGCCTTACGGCAGGCACTTTATTCTCGCTCCGGTCGGCCACTCGCACTTCATTTCTATCGCTCACTTTCACTCTAGCTGTCAGTTTTTTGCCTTATTCATCAGTGTCACTGTCATTTGTTATAAAAATAATATTTTCTACACAACAAACTGTCACTGTCAGAACATAGAATAGAAACATATGCTTTCAACTTCTTAAACTGGAGTGAATGTCGCTCTCAATACTTATATTATTACTATGTACAATTATTTACACAAAAAAACACTGTCACTGTCAGTGCTTTTACAACTACATACACTAATTTACACTCATCAGACTGTCACTGTCAGTACGTAAAAGAAAACTAAACACTAGTATCACTGTCACTCTCAGTATTATTTTCAAGATTCTTACCCTTATTTTCAATATCTAGTCAGGCTGTGGTAGTCAAAGAAACACGGGTAAGCACAGAGGGGAATTTTGCACTCTTTGCACTGCAAGGAGGTGCGCCTAAATGTTCTGTCCTGCCTGGTAGTGTGGCTGCACACATGACACCTCCTGAGTGCTTTTCCCCTCTTGGCAGTGGCAGGCAGTGGCTCCAGGCGGTGTCGCTGAAGGTAGTCCTGACACTGTAGGCGGTCTGGAGGTGTGTGTGGGTGGCGCCTGGGACCTGATGGCAGTACCTGCCCAAAACGCTGAAGCAGCTGGTACACACAAGTCTTTGAAAAACGCCGGAGAAAGTAGTTTGCTGGCTTCCTGTTCTTGATCTTATACAGGATAAAGGCGTTCAGCATGCACATATCAAGCAAGTGCAAGAACACCTTCCTGTACCAGCGACGGTTCCTCCTCAGGCAGTCTATCTCTCCGATCATCATGTCAGACTTGTCCACCAGCCGCATATTGACATTGTAGTCAATCACAGCATCAGGCTTTATCACAGGCTCGCCAGTCCTTCTGTCGACCTTCCCTGTGGCTTGCATTTCCCCCTTGTGAACTGTGGTGAGCACATTGACGATTCTCTTATCGTGCCACCTGATCGCCAGCATCTTGTCAGTTTTCTTCAGATGCACGTCTCCCCGCTTTGATCTTTCAGCCTCGGGGAAGGCAGGGTAGTGTGCCCTATTGCTACGGACAGTGCCACAGGATCCAACGCCGTGTTCAGAAAGGTACTTGGCGAGTTTTGGAGCTGTATAATTATTGTCCGTATACAGGACATGATTCCCGCCAAAGTACTTTTCCAAAAGTACTTTCACCACAGAACCAGAGAATCCAATGGGGTCAGTCTTGTCCAAGTCCACATTGCTGGCGGTGTAGATAATGAAGTCTAAGATGAACCCCGTCTTGCAGTCGCACAGCACGAAAAACTTTATTCCAAAGCGGTGGCATTTGCTAGGAATATACTGCACGAACCGAAGACGGCCCCTGAACAAAACCAAGGACTCGTCAATCACAACTTTCTTGAAGGGGCGAAGGAACCTCGTAAACTTATCCTTGATCAAGTTCAGGATTCCCCTCACTTTCCATAATGGGTCAGTTTGGGAAGGCTCATCATTGTTCGCAAAGAGAAGGTAAGTCATGAGTTGCCTGAAACGATCGCGACTCATGTATTTATTGAAGGTAAGTCATGAGTTGCCTGAAACGATCGCGACTCATGTATTTATTGAAGATGGGTGTGGGGCAAAGATCGTCAGCACTCCAGTATTCCTCGAGCTTGTGCTTCCAATTGTGGGGCATCAAAAGCATCAAGCCAATAAATACAAACAGTTCCCTGATCAGTACAGGAACCCATGCTGCCATCCGTGACGTGGATGGCGTTGCAGCTTCACCTTCACCTTCACGAACTGCAACAGATTGCCCCTCGTACCTGTTCGTCTCGGTACAAATCTGCTCCATTACTTCGTTATCCAGGAAGGCCAACAGGTAGTCCAAACATTCACCATCCTCTGGGACAGGGAAGTCAGCCTGTATTCCGCACCCACTGGCATCAAAGGGCAGATCTTCCGGCACAAAATCTGAGCCCTCAGACCACACGAAGGCATCCAGAGTGCCCTGCCTAGGCTGGGATGTGCTGGGGGCGGCGGGGGGTGAGGCAGGCCGTGTGGCAGTGGGTGAGGCAGGCGGTGAGGCAGTGCGTGAGGCAGAGGCTGTCCTAGGTCGTGTCGGTGTAGTGGTGGTGGTGGTGGGGAGATAAGCCGAAGGTTCAAGGTCACTCGCGGTGTCGTGACTGGTGAGTTGCCTAGTGCGAGTAACCTTTAGCAAGTCTTACACTAGGAGACAAAGTTCTACTCCTACTAGCACGGACACTGGGCCTACGGAAACCTCTACATAAACTAGACTGCCTACTTCCCTTCCGAGGTGGTGAAGGCGACTCCGAAGACTCCGGAGAAAGGGCAGCTGAAGACAACAACGAGAGAATGGGGCTGGGAGTGCGTGGCGGGCTGGCGGCGGCGTGACGTGGTGTAGGGGACAATGGCCAGTCTGAGGAAGACAATGGCTGGGAAGCTGGGTCACCACTTCGTCTCCTCTTGGCCCCCTTTCCATACACTAGGCCCCTTTTCACAGGAGCCTTGCCTGTTGAGGTGCTGGGCACAGGAATAGTCACTTCTGGCACCTCAGACTCAGCACTCGATAGTGTGTCTGACTCTGCCAGGTTATATAAAACACCGACGTCACTTCCATAATCCATGGACGCTTTTAATAACTCAATAGCTATAGCCGAGTCACTAAGTCCCTTAGCAGTTCCTTGTAAGGGTTTGTACGAGGTGGAGGTCACAAAACCCTTTTTCGGAGGGCTGGAAGGCACAGACTCGGAAGAGCTTGAGTCTGACATGGTGTTACCTTGAAAGATTCTGGTGGACTGACACTAAACAGGAGCAAACTGCGGGAAAAAATGCTAGTGTGACAACTGGGGAAACAAGCGTTTCCAATTAGCATAAAGTGCTTGCGAGAGGAAGGCGCAGATTGACAAGTATGAGCCGTCCGCGCGCTGCCATATCGCACAACGAGGGAGGGCCGGGCAGTGGTGCGTGGGTGGGTAAAAACAATGATACTTGGCAACAACCGAGGTCAGTAGTACAAAGGTCAAGTGTGCTAAAAGTAGCTAAAGGGTGGCAGTACTGATAGACAATACCAGCTGGAGCCTGCTTGCCCGTGGTTATTCAAAATTTACTAGAATTGCAAATGCGACGATCCGCCGTTATGTCCTTTTGGCCGAGCGTCGCAAACGAGACGATCCGCGTTTAAGGGGTTAAGCACATTATGGAAGACTGCATTGTACACAATCACCTGCACCAACAACACAACATACACTCCTTGAGCGCTCTGTGGGAGAACGCGGTCTTGGCCGTGGCCTTCCTAAGGGACTGGGGGCTGTTTGGTTAGACTGCCTAGGGAACAACTACTACTACTACCAATGCCATCCCTCTCTTCATTACTTATGTTTTTACTTCTCTCATCACTCCTGTCATATATACTGTATACTCTCATCACTCCTGTCATATATACTGTATACTGAACAACCATGGGGATATTGCACAACATTGTTACACGCCCACACCGACTGTGAACCATTCACTTAGATGCCCATTTACCTTTATACATGTTTCACTACCATTATAAAAACTCTAGATGGCATGTAGCAGCTTCCTATCTACACCATACATATGCAGAACCTTCCACAATCCTTCCCTGTCTACTTTGTTGTATGCTTTTTCCACATCCATGAATGATATAAAAACCTTATGGTCCTTCTCACAAGCCTTCTCCACTATCTGTCTCACTGCAAATATTTGATCCACATATCTTCTACCACACCTAAAGCCACCCTGTTCCTCACTTACTAGGACTCTTGATATCCCTCTTACTTTCTCTACAATAATACTTCCATATACCTTCCCTGCCATACTCAATAAACTTATGCCACGATAATTCTTGCACTCACTCACCTTTATTTTTGTCAAGGGGTACAATCACCGCCTTCTTCCACTCTGCTGGCACAGTTTCACTCACCCATGTCTTTTTATGTATCTCCAACAAGCATATCATTCCAGTCTATCCACTACACTTAACCCTTACACCGCGGGCTTGTTTTGCTTTGACTTACGGCTCCTGCGGGCATATTCGTGCTCCAACAGACTCTCTAAAAATATTTGCCAAAAATCAACTATTAGTCCTAGAATATTAAAATCACATATACTTATGGCACATACCTTCAGCTTTCTCCTTGGGTGTTTGTTGGGCCTTTGTCGAGTACCGTAAAACTTGTGGAGACCTCTGAAGTTGGGTAACGAAGTCTCCACTTTACACTTCCCAACAACTCGTAATATGATTACCTATCTATCTATCTATCTATAGCCCGACGCCCTAATCCCGCAAAGGGTGGCCGCAGACAAAACGCCTCCAAGTCACTCTGTCACCCACCATTTGACTCCCCTCCCCCCAACTCACCCCCCCCTCCCTCATATACCTCTCAACTCCATCCCTCCACCTCATCCTCGGTCTACCCCTCCCTCTCCCTCCCTCCACCTCACCTACATACACCCTCTTAGTCAGTCTTTCATTCTCCATTCTCTCCACATGTCCAAACCACCTCAGTGTATTTCTCCTAATCTTTCCAACCACATCCACATCTACCCCACAACGTTCCTTCACTTCTTCATTCGTCAACCTGTCCCTCCACGTCACTCCACATGCTCCTCTCAAGTAACTCATTTCCACTGCTCTCACTCTTGACTTGTTCCCCTCTTGCAAGGTCCACGCCTCGCTTCCATACGTCAGGGTAGGGATCACAATACTATCATGCAGTGACTTCTTAACTTCCATACTCACCTCCCTATTTCTCATCACTGCTTTCAGTGTACCAACAACCTTTCTTCCCTGCTGTACCCTTTCACGTACTTCATCCCCCAAAGTTCCATCCTTACTCATCACACTACCCAAGTACTTGAATGCACTCACATTCTCCATATCCTCACCATCCAACCTCACTGCACACTGTGTGACTTCATTCCTCTCAAACACCATAACTTTACTTTTGTTTACATTAACTTTCAGATTCCTCCTCCTACACACTGTCCCAAATTCATTCACCAAACCTTGCAACTCCCATTCATCTTCACTCAACAATACTGTATCATCAGCAAACAGCAACACCGGAAGCTTCCAAATCTCACCCTCACTCATTAGGGCCACCCCCACATCCACTGCCCTACCTTGCACCTCCTTTACAACCCCATCCATATATATATTAAACAGCCATGGAGACATCACACACCCCTGTTTCAGTCCCACATTGAGATCAAAGAACTCACTCACTCACCGCAGCCTGATATTATCACTAGAAACACTAATCTATGATTCTCAAATAGTTTGGAATCCATACTCCCCCCAAAAAACACTGTGAAAGCAATAAAAATTACGAGGGCGTATGACCATCCCACTTCCGATCGTTCGCTGCTAGTGTTGTCTATTATTCATAAAAACACTCACAGTTTATATTTCTGTTACTATATAACACTTATATATATCTACAGTCTTTATCCATAAGCTTCCTTCAGTAAAAGTAGTTTACTGTCACTGTAGGGATTCAGTTTCTTTCAGTAAAATATGTAGCATTCACTTTCTTGTCCTGTATACTAGCACTGAGAGTGAATGTCACTTTCACCTTCACTCTCATAACTCATAGTATTCATACATGCTAGAGTGAAACTTTCACTTTCATTACTCCTAGTATATATACTCATATATAATACCACTCATTTACATTTCTATTTACGATCTCTACTTTATTTACATTATTTACATTTCTATTTTATTTACACTGTGTTATGCACTGTCACTTAAAGTAACTTATAAAACTATTTTCCACTGTTCACTTATATTTACATTCATTGCTTTCTTGCTGTTTACACATTATTTACACTTTATTTACAATTCCACTTGCACTGTTTTACTCAATAAAAAGATCATAGTCACTCTTTATCAATGGGGTGCTTTCAAAGCTAGTATTCCGCTAGATGGCTCCACTGTTGCAGTAAACACCTTCCCAGGGCTGATTAAAAAGCATATTTTTCTTTGTTAAATATCTATACTGTTGTGTGAAAATGTGAATCATGGTAATGTCATATGTCGAAATATAAATAATACAAATAGAACACGTATATATAACGTATCGTGAAGTGTTTATATTTATCATAAAAGGAAATTAAAATATCACTGATGGCATGTGATGGCAACCTGTCCTTCCAGTCACCCTAAATTATTTAATTTCTGCTACATTTAGTGCAAATTTGGTTCTTAATACATTGTCTGTTCAGACTGTAAAGTACGCCTAGTGGGTATCTAGACTCATCCAGTTTCTATGTGGGCAGAAATTTAATGTTGAGTAAATACTGGCATTCAACATTTTGCTCGCTTTCTTCGCGCATGCGCACCACAAGACAGTCCCGTGTTTAAGTTTTTTCCCGAGGGATGCCAAGTTTCCACGAAAATTTTTATTTTGATGGCGTGTAATGTCACGGATTCACTCAGAGTAGAAACAAGCTATATTCATAACATTCGTCATTGGTTCATAAGTGACTATGTATAGGCAGTGTGTTTCACTGAGCGATATCTTTGTGTAATTGTCATTCCCACATCTTGCCTCTCTAGCTGTTAACTAAGCTACGCCCATTTCTCATGTTCCTGTACCCGACGTTGGTTACATTACTGTCGTAAATGGACACACCCACAAACACACATAGTTCAGTAATGTGAGTTCCTGACTGTTAAGCTGAGAGAGAGAGAGAGAGAGAGAGAGAGAGAGAGAGAGAGACCTTCCCCTGCAGCTTCCTTGCACCATGAGTGAGTCATATTCATATGTATCATTGTAGCTTTTTGTAAATAAAGTGTTACAGTGAAGTTTTGTCTTTTTCTGTTGAGAACTAGTGGTTATTTTAATTTTTACATTTCACCGAGTGCCTACCAAATAAATACCTTAAGGTCATCTTATCATCAATATCTCACACACATTGCCCCCTCTTGGCAAGTCCCTAATGGTATGGTCATGTGAGAACTGTCTCCAGTCCACCTGTCCACACACATATGTTTGTAAGATCTTCCACTGACTGAGTCAGTAGCTTGTGCACATACCAGTCCTCTTGACCTGGATGCAATCTCACTGGGGGTAGACATTTAAGAGGATGCAGTAGTATTTATTCGTCATGTGTTCTCACGTTTGCATATATATATATATATATATATATATATATATATAATATTATATATACAGTATATATATATATATATATATAATCGTGAATACTGAACTTGACTCCGTGTGAATCTTGTGGATCACTTGGAGGCGATGTCTTGGCTTGTTTACCTTCCCCAGTCGTCTGTCCTCGGTGAGACCGGGCAAAAAATGACGCGTAAACGATCTTGGTTTTGGGACAGTTCCTCATACCGGATGAATTATGATGGTGAATGCCAGTATTTACTCAACATTAAATTTCTGCCCACATAGAGACTGGATGAGTCAAGATACCCACTAGGCGTACTTTACACACTGAACAAACTATGTATTAAGAATCTAACTTGCACTAAATGTAGCAGAAATAAAATAATATAGGACCACTGAAATGGTGGATTGCCATCACATGCCATCAGTGATATTTTAATTTCAGTTTATGATAAATATAAACAATTCATGATACGTTATATATACGTGTTCTATTTGTATTATTTATATTACGGCATATGACATAACCATGATTCACAATTTCACACAACAGTGTAAATATTTAACAAATAAAATTATGCTTTTTAAACAGCGCGGGAATGTGTTTACTGCTACAGTGGAGCCATCTGATGGAATACTAGGCTTTTCAGAAGCACCCCATTGTCAGCCCTTTACCTCTTTCCACACGAGGTTTAGTAGGGGGTAAAGGTCACAGAGCCCTTTGCATGGGGGTAAAAAGTGGCTGAAGTTAGCAAGAGCAAACAGATGTACCTTCACATTGGAAGATGACAGTGAACTGATAGGGGTGGGCCGGGGTGACCTACCTAGGGAAATGCATTACTGCCAACGTCAGCCCCTTGACAGATGCTAATATATAGCAGTGAAATGATTGGCAGGAAATCTAGACAATACATTATAAATTAGGTAGTTCCAGGTGAATGTAAATATCACTTAGGCTTCTCCCTTACCTCCTTATATATATTTTTAGTACGAGAATAGATTATATGGCATATTTCAAGGGGAAATAAACAGCGAAAATTAGCGAACAAGTGCATGTGAGGTGTTGTCAGGTGATAATTAGCCAATTCCAGGTGTAT
This sequence comes from Coenobita brevimanus, assembly GCF_032717465.1. Lineage (NCBI taxonomy): Eukaryota > Metazoa > Arthropoda > Malacostraca > Decapoda > Coenobitidae > Coenobita > Coenobita brevimanus. The sequence goes on from NC_136977.1 coordinate 16,536,081, forward strand.
GGCACTATCACTTACCTTATTTCTTTTTTGTATATATTATTTGGTATAAGAATAGGGCATAGGGCTTATTTCAATGGATGAAATCAGTGGAAAATTCCAGGGATGATTTACTTAGCATAGAATACAGTGTGGTGGTCAGCAATAATTAGGTAGTTCCATGTGAATGTAAAATCACTTAGGCTTCTCCCTTTCTTTCTTATATATAATTTTATTACGAAAATAGATTATACGGCATATTTCAAGGGGAAATAAACAGCGAAAATTAGCGAACGAGTGCACGTGAGGCGTTGTCAGGTGATAATTAGCCAATTCTAGGTGTATGGCACTCTCACTTACCTTATTTCTTTCTTGTATATATTATTTGGTATAAGAATAGGGCATAGGGCTTATTTCAATGGATGAAATTAGTGAAAAATTCCAGGGAAGATTTACTTAGCGTAGCACAGCCGGGCAGGCGAGAGGATAGGGTAATGGAGGGGAGGTAGGGAGGGGAGTCAAGAATGGGGAGAAATGGCTAAACTGTCAACAATGGATGGGAGTACAGATGAGATTAGGAGTGCTGACTAGTGTTGGACATTTGCAGTACTGATAGATGATACAAGCCACCACTTCAAAGCCTGGGCGAATGCAAAATAACACAGAATCACAAAAGCGTTGCCCCACGGTATGATCCCTTGCTCCCAACCGTCACGAAAGTGATGCCCCGGGGTTAAGGGGTTAATCATCTCGGCATACACCTCATCAACCCCAGCGTTCTTCACCTGTGCGAGTGTCAAGTTTCCTGGCATTGCATTCCTTCTCTGCACAATCCCCAAACCAATCATGTTTAGAGCTGCTTTGCTCTCTCGATTCCCACTGATCAATCTTTCAAATAGTGTATTCTTTCCATCTGGTCCTTACTTCATCTCCATGGGTTAATAATCTACCACTTACATGCTTCACACTTTCACATTTCCTTCCGCTGTCACTTCTGCATTTCCACCCCTCTTTCCAGAAGAGCTTCCTATTTTCAGATTAATTTGTGTCATTTTTCTTCCTAGATTATCATTTATCTCCTTTTTCCTCTTCACTAGTCTCTTTACATGCTTCTTGCTCTGAATATACAAGGTGCTACTCAAAAATTCCAGTAATTTGAATACTGTAGGAAAATAAGTTACCTTACCTCCTTACGTGATGGGTAAAGATGGAACTTTGGGGATGAAGTGCTTGAGAGGGTACAGCAAGGAAGGAAGGTTGTTGGTTCACTGAAAGCAGTGATGAGAAATAGAGAGGTGAGTATGGAAGTTAAGAAGTCACTGCATGATAGTACTGTGATCCCTGCTCTGACATATGGATGCAAGGCATGGACCTTGCTAGAGGGGAACAAGTCAAGAGTCAGAGCAGTGCAAATGAGTTACTTGACAGGAGCATGAGGAGTGACACGAAGGGATAGGTTGACGAATGAAGAAGTGAAAGAACGTTGTGCGGTGGATGTGGATGTGGTTGAGGAAATTAGAAGAAATACACTGAGGTGGTTTGGACATGTGGAGAGAATGGCAAATGAAAGACTGACTAAGAGGGTGTACGTAGGTGAAGCGGAGGGAGGACGAGGGAGGGGAAGACTGAGGATGAGGTGGAGGGATGGAGTTGAGAGGTATATGAGGGAGGGGGGAGTGAGCTGGGGGGAGGGTAGTCAAATGGTGGATGACAGTTTGACTTGGAGGCGTTTTGTCTGCGGCCACCTTAGCAGGATTAGGGCGTCAGGCTATAGACAGACAGATAGCTAGATCTCCTAGTTCTCACTGTCGCCTTTGAAGAAGTCCCCTTGGGCATGTATACAGTGGCCCTACAGTTTTTTCCACGAGTCCATGAGGTGTTTTGTCTGCGGCCACCTTAGCAGGATTAGGGCGTCAGGCTATAGACAGAGAGATAGCTAGATCTCCTAGTTCTCACTGTCGCCTTTGAAGAAGTCCCCTTGGGCATGTATACAGTGGCCCTACAGTTTTTTCCACGAGTCCATGCATCCCTGGAAGGCTTCAGGCGTGATGGTCTTGAACACCTCTTGCGATTCTGTCTGGATCTCCTTAATCGAGTCAAATCGATGCCCTTTCAGTCATTATTTCAGCTTGGATAATGTGAAAAAGTTGCATGGGGCAAGGTCAGGGGAACAGGGTGGGTGGGGAATGACTACCGTGTAAGTGGAAGCCAGGAACTGCCAGACAACAATTGATGTGTGGGCGGGGGCATTGTCATGATGAGGGGGCCCAGTCCTTGTGCTTCCGCTGTTCTGAAATTTTGCAGCAGATGTTCTCCCTCAGATGCAGCATAATCTCACAGTAAAACTTTCCGCTGACAGATTGACCAGGTGGGACGAATTCCTTGTGAACAATCCCTTGGATATCAAAGAAAACGACTGACATCGACTTGACATTGCCGCGAACTTGACTCACTTTTTTCAGCCTCGGTGAATTAGAGGCCCCACAAACTCCTGAAAGTTGCCAGTGTTCACTGGAGCACTAAATAGCGTCGTGTCAATACTCGTTCAGAGCTGGTGGACCTTTCTTTTAAAAAATTCCTGTCGGAATTATTACTCAAGCATAAAGCATTATACCAGTATTATATTCATCTTAAATAATTTACTGATGCTCTAAATGAGATTTACATTGAAAAGTTCTTCACAGAGTTTACTAAAAGCCATGAAAGCTTACTGTGTGTGTTTGCATTCAGCACATTTTTACCAAGCGTTATGAAACTCAGTTGTTGGAAAAATTTATCATACAGTTTCCAAAGATGCAATCTTTCACTTGACAAATTCTGACATGATTCTATCCATTATACACTTGATAGCAGTAAGAATCGTATGGCCGAAATCTTACGGGGCCGAGATCAGTGACCTGAATTTCTGAAGGCATGGTCTTCCTCTTGCACTGAGAAAACGTCTCAGTTCTGCTACAGTCTATTTTTCCACATATATTTTAGCTGTGCAGTAGACCATGGAACTATATTTTCCGGGTTCATTGGCTGATTTCAAAAGGCGTGGGCATCAGGTGCGGTGTATACACATTATCAGCGCCACCCAGGGCCCCTGGTGGTGGGCACACAAACTACACGGCACCACCCATGAGAAAGTGCCTCCAGATGAGTTCAGTGGGTTCATACGATCTTCGTTCGTTTAAGTACCATGTACTTCCTTCATCTGTTATATAAGATTCAATTTCATTACATCCCTTTACCATTATTCTGTACACTCAACACCTAAAAAATGACAGCGATCAGTACTCAGGCAACATATTAATAATCACATGTAGACTGTCCCTAAACTGTGATAGATGTAAATGACAACCTGAAATTTATATTCTGATAAAGAAGCCATCTTTTTCTCCAGTATTATGGGTAGATCAATCAATAAATATCCTATTCTCAGTACGGTAACACAATGATTGTACGAGGGGCGTTAAAGAAGTTTTGGCAACAGGGTAATAAAAACAAAATTAATAGAGATACACATTTACTGAAGCTCACACTCCTTCAACATACTCTTCTCTAAGGTTTACACACTTCTGGAGCTGTGTCATCCACTTAACAAAGCACTCTGAGTACTCAGAAACAGGTATACTCTTCAGTTCTGAATTTATCCTCCTAGCAAGGTCCTGTTCCCTTTGAAGAGGATCCCAGCAAGTTTTTCCGACAATTTAGGGAATAACCAAAAGTCACATGGTTCCAGGTCAGAACAGCACCGTGTGACTTTTGGCTATTCCTTAAACTGTCAGAAAAACTTGCTGGGATCCTCTTCGAAGAGAACAGGACCTTGCCAGGAGGATAAATTTAGAACTGAAGAGTATACCTGTTTCTGAGTACTCGGAGTGCTTTGTTAAGTGGATGACATGGCTCCAGAAGTGTGTAAACCTTAGAGGAGAGTATGATGAAGGTGTGTGAACTTCAATAAATGTGTATCTCTATTAATTTTGCTTTTATTACCCTGTTGCCAAAACTTTTTGAACGCCCCTCGTATATCAGAGGCTAATTCAAGCTGACCTCACTTTTCCATTTTACATTAAGTTATCTGGTGAGTGCTGACAACTTTTTCCAGTTTGTGGGGGCTCCAATTGGGAGACTTCCATTGCGATGACTGCTGCCTTGTCTCTGGCTCATAACCATAAACCCATGATTCATCACCAGTTTTGACCTTGGAGATGAAGGTGGCATCATCTGATCTTATTCTTGAGCTCCCTGCAAACTGCAACGCAATATGCCTTCTGGACATCACTCAGCTGTCTTGGCACAAATTTTGCAGCGATGTGTCTGATACCCAACACGTCTGACAAAATGCGTTGCACGCTCCCGTACGACAGTCCAACGAAATCACAAACATCATGGATAGTTCATCTACGATCTGAAAGGATAGCCTGACGAACATTTCCGACGTTTTCTGGTGTTGCTGCTGCTAACGGTCGTCCAAAATGGTCATCGCCTTTGATGGACGTTCGTCCTTCCTTGAACCGCTTGTACCACAAAAATGTTCTGCTTTGGGACATGGCATTGTCACCAAAGGCTTGCTGAAGCAACCGGTGAGTTTCTGCAGCCATCTTGTTGATCTTGAAGTAGTACTTTGATGCAGGATTTTTGTTCCGTGAGGTCCGCCATTGCAAAACCACCAAACCACCTACACACCATGTTACAATAGTAATCGTAACTCAACAACATGTCCACTCACAGACACAGCCGGGGCCACACTGATGCACAAGGGGTGCTGCTGACTCCTCCTAGTGACAAACGGCAAAACTGCAAACAGTTGGTTCCCTCTGTTCAAATTACTGGAACCTTTGGGTAGCACCTCGTATTCAGTTCTTACTCTATTTCAATTGAACCCCTCTCCTGTAACCACTCTAGCCACTTTTTTCTCTTTTCCTCCACTGCTCTCTTAACCTCTTCATCCCATCATGCCGTACCTTTCTTCTTCACTGTTACTCTTGCCACACCACACACCGCTTTAGCATTCCTAACTAAGCAATCTCTATATGAATTCCACAGGCTGTCCAGATCTATTTCATTCCAATTCACTGATTCTAACTCCTCCCCTACTTTGGTCCTGTATTCATCTGCCACTTCTTTAATCCCCAGCTTCTCGAGTTTAAATGCTGAAAAATCATTAAAAGTGTCCATTTCACCATAATATCACACTTTATTATTAGCCAGTAATGACATCACTTCTTAGATTGTGATATTACTTCAGCCAATAAGCACTTGGCTTTTCTTGCTTTTTCATTGCCTTAAACACTTTTTTTTTTTGCATAGCTTGAACTTAAACAAAAAATGGATTTTGACTGCATATCATACTAAGGGAGGAGTGAAAGCCTGCAGGCATCCTATTCCAATTTCAGTAGTACTGTACTGGTATTCAACCAAAAACCCACTGGCCTACAATTAAGACTCTTTGGTGATACCATATTGCATTATTATTATTATACTTGCAATATAGTGTTCATTTCCAGATTGGTCACACATTAAGTATTCAGTAGTTCTGTATATGATGCATGACATGAACTCATCGACAAATCCATCAGCATCGTGAACTTGATCATGAAACCAACTGTTGCAGCACTAATGGATCTTGGGGAAAATGATTATGCAACACAGACTACAGCTCCAGCAGTGTTTAAAGGAGATTGCAAGCCACAGCACAGAATGTGGAAACAAACTTGCACTACAAATCTGTCCACACTCATGGGTTAATTTGCATACTGGTATCTCTATAAAGCATCTATCTACCTATTATTGAATCCTGTACTGCCCCATAAAGGTTACTGTCCAAATCCAGGTTACTTAGTCCCAACACTAAGGTAAGAGTGACCAGCAGCAAACTCTTATTGCATTATGTGAGCAATAATCCCAACCTATGTCTTATATTCAAACCTTTATGGGCCACATTCAGTTGAAGCACCTTAACCCACTTGATCACTAAGCATCTATTTGGTTATATGATTCCAACCCAATGAAAGTGGTTTCCTGGACTATAAGAACCCATCACACTTGTCACTCAATGTTGAGTTTGCTGAAGGTATCATAGTATTATATTGCATGAGTGAATGGTGTGTGCCCACATCTGCCACACAAAAGTAAATACAATTTTGGTAAAGTAGTGGTGTCTTTTTTTTTTTTTTTTTTAATATGTCCGACTCTGGGCATAGGCTTCACAGCCTCCTCCCAAGGCCCAGTAGTCCTCCTACATACCATACACCTCTACATGTCACCTCTTCAGTGCTAACACCCACCGTCCATATTGAACACATGTCAAGACTGTCTCATACAGGACTGGTGTATTGGTATTAGAAAGGGGTATTTTTACGACTTGTTCGCAGGCGTTCTGGTAAATCAGTAAAGTCTGCTGTGGTAAACTGCAAACCTATGCTAATAAGCAAAATATTATTAATACATTAACATCAAACCTTTCCTCATGATGATCATTACTGTGCAGCACAAATGTACAGAACCATATTCAATATTTACATCAACTGCCTTGATAACTACCACACCATACACAGACTCCTTACAACACTAAAATTTATACTGACCTGTCACCAGTGGCCACCATCAAAATAAATCTTGATGGCACATGGTTGTGGGGGAACACTGATGCAGCATAATGAACTGCAGTTCGTCGCAGTTGTGCATTGTGGTGAAGCACATGTTCTGACAGCAGAATACAAAGTTCATCTTGGCTAGAGGAGTTGAGCTGCTTGCAAACTGGGGCTACCATAGACAGAGCCTCCTGAACAGCCAGTAGCACATCGCCCTCCTCTTGCGTGAGGGCATTCATCAAAGTCTGCAAGTAGTGCAGCTGCGAAGGGTGTGACAGCAGAAGAGTGGGCAATTTCACAGAAAGCTTTGCTAGGGCACCATAAGCTAGAGATCGCAGCCTGGCATCACATTTTTCTTCTTCAATTACTTTGACTACTCCACCAAATAATACACTTCCAACAGGAGCCAATTTGTCCTTTTCTGCATTGAATGCCATATGATGCAAGAATGATACACCTTGCTGTTTTAACTTTGTATTTGAATTTTGACCCCATAAACATTCAAAAAATACTTTCAAAGCAAGGGGAGCATAATTGCATGCTTCTTTTGACTTCAACAAATATGGCATTAGCTTCAATCGAATTCTTGTATTAGCAGGGTTCTTGAACTTATCCTGAGGAGTCTTGTCTTTAGGCAGTAGTGTCCCTAAAAACAGAATATAAAGGGGAGCAATCACTGCACTGCTGTTCCACTCCACACTTCCATCTATTCTTCTCAGATGCAAGTCTGCTGCATTTGCAACTGAGAATCTTGTATCTGCTGCACCGACAATCAATGGCAGGACCACAGAAGAAGGAGGCAAAACATCTGAACTCAAGAATTTTATCACAGACACTTTGAGCTTCTCAAGGTCCTCAGGTTTAACAGAAGCATCACCAGTGACTCGCTTGAAGGAGTAGATGCTCATCCCAGCAGGTACCCCTGGTACAGGTGGCCCATCAGCGTTGTCCTGAGCATCATCATTCCCTCGCTGCTGGGACAATGGCGTAGCACTGAGGGCATACAAAATTAAGATGAACTCAGAAAAGATGGATTCTGTAGGAAATGAGTTTCAAATCATAACACTAAATTTACATGGAGGTTAAGTATGGTACAGGTATGTACCATATAGTTATTATCTATCTATCTATCGACTGCTACACCTCAGTCCCATACAGGGTGGCCACAAACAAATCGCCTCCATATCGCATTGTCCAATGCCATTTCACTGCCCTGCTCCCAGTTCACACTCCCTTCTCTCACATACCTCTCCACTCATCCATCCCTCTACCTCATCCTCAGCCACCCCCTCCCTCTCCCCTCCTCCACCTCACGCACACTCTCCTCATTAGTCTCTTGCTCTCCACCCTCTCCACATGGCCAAACCATCTCAATGTACAGTATTTCTCCTAAGACTTGCTTTCACATCCACACCACAATGCTCCTTCATGTCCTCATTTGTCAGTCAGTCTCTCTAAGTAACTCCACATGCTACTCTCAAATAACTCATTTCCACTGATCTCACTCTTGACTCATGTCCTTCCAACAAGGTTCAAGCCTCACTTCCATAGTTAGGGTTGGTATCACAATACTGTCAGGCAGAGACTTTTTATGTCCATGCTCACTTTGCTGTTCTTTATCAATGCTTTCAAACCTTTCTTCCTTGCTGTACCCTTTCAACCACTTCACCCTCTAAACTTCCATCCTTACTCAATACGCTACCCAAGTACTTACATGCACTCATATTTTCCATTTCATCCTCATCCAGCCTCATTGTACATTCAGTGGCTTCATTTCTCTTGAAGACTACAACTTCATTCTTCCCTACATTCAGCTTTCAATTCTGTTTCTTACACACTCTTCCAAACTCATTCACCATGTGCTGCAGTTCCCCTTCGTTTTCAGTTAACAATATGGCATCATCTGCAAACAACAGTACCGAGGATTTCCAAATACTGCCCTCTCTTTTAGGGTCACTCCAATTTCCACTGCTCTACCTTGTATTTCTTTTATAACACTATCCATATACAGACTGAACAACCATGGGGACATGACACATCCCTGTTTCATTCCAATCTTCAGACAGAAAAATTCGCTCAGTTCACTAACCATACGCACTGCAGCCTTAGCCCCCTCATACATACTCTTCACGGCATTCAACAACTTCCCATTTACTCCATATACAGTATTCTTAATACTTTCCACATTCCTTGTCTATCCACCCTGTCATATGCTTTCTCCAAATCCATGAAGGAAGCATACATCTTCTTTCCCCTCTCTAGAAACGTTTCCACTAGAGATCTAAGAATGAATATCCGACCTACGCAAACGCTTCCTTCCTAAAACCTCCCTGTTCTTCTCCAATTAATGCCTCTGTTATTTTCCAGACCCTGTCAATAAGTATCCTACCATATACTGTACTTTTCATATTAGACTAAGAAGACAAATGCTCCTATGACTGCCACACCTTCTTCTTCCCTTTTCCCTTGTACAGAGGAAAAATTATACCTGACTTTCAATCCTGCGGCACTCTACCTTCCTCCCAGGCCAATCTGCACATCTTTCATATCCATTCTACTGCTATCTCTCTCCCATGCTTCAGCATTTCACGACACACTCCATCAATTCCTGGGGCTTTCCCCATTTTGACTTTCTTCATTACTTCTACTGCTTCCATCCTAATGATTTCTTCTCTCATCTCACCTCCCTCCTTCTCCCAGCCATTCCCCAGCCACTTATATTCGCATTACTTTCACTCTCTATGCTTGACAATTCCTTGAAATCAACTCTCCATCTGCTCACTTTTTTTCGCTTCTCCACTGGCAATCTACCACTTTTATCTTTCAATCCCTGACTTACTTCTTCTTCACCCTGTCTAGCTCTCTTTACCTCTTTCCAGAACATTTTCTTACATTCCCTCCACTTTACTCTCAAATTCCTTCCAAATTCCGTTTTCACTTTCTTCTTACTCTCTCTTACTAATCTTTTCACCTCTCTCTTCCTCTCTATATGTAACTCTCTCTTATGTCTCTCAATTTCTTCCACATCCCTGTTTCTCATCCGCTCACTATATGCTTTCTTCTTTTGCGCCACAGCCTGTCCCACCCCTTCATTCCACCATGCTGTTCCTTGCACCCCCGTCCATCTTCTGTTCACCCCACACACCACCTCATATGCTGCACAGATTTCTTCTGTGAATATCTTGCATACACCTTCCACCTCCCCCATCTGCTCCAATTCATATTTACCCACATATAATCAATCACTGCCTTCCATTCATTCAATTCACCAGCAACACTTCTCATCACTTGTCACGTATTTCTGTGGATCATTTTGTGTCTAAAGAGGGTATTGGCTATCATCGACTCCCTCCCTGCACAAATGTCCGCTAAAGCACTGCCATTCTCATCCACTTCTGCAGACACATCCCACTCTCCAACTACTCCATCCACCTACATATTCCCTACTTTTCCATTCATATCTCCAATAAAAAACACTCTCCCACTCCTTTAAAACTTTTCTATGCACACTTCCACATTTGTCCAGAACTCTTCTCTCACTCTACTTGCACAATCTTGTGTTGGCACATACACACATACAATCACCTACATTTGTAGTCTAATTTTTAATCTTACCCACATGATCCTTGAGCTGGCAGATCCATACTCTCTTCTACTCTCCTTCCATCTCTTGCACACAACAATATAAACTCCTTCTTTTGCCCTCTTATTCTCACCTACTCCTGCACATACAGCAAGCTTGCCCCGAATGTGTGGGTTTTGTTCCAACCGTGGCGCATTCGGTGCAAAACCACGTACGTTTTAACTACTCCTTATTTTGCTCCCTGCACCCCCTAAATGTGGTGTTTTGCTGTTGTCTGCCATTGGTAATCAATATGAAGCACTTTAAGTGGTTAGAAGGTTTATTTAATTTTATAACTTACAAATAGTATTACACATCAAAAAGTCAACATACAAATACGTAAACACAAGGCAACATTCTGACGCCAATTGGTGTTGGGACATTTCGCTGTCAAGTCAATTCACCGTCAAAACAATAAAAAGACAATTCGCCGTCATTAATAAAGACAGCTATGGGTCATGCTAGAATATAATTCAAATAATAAAAAGTATTGATTAATTAATGGTTAATATATTCATAGAATGATGAGGAATCGTCCAGGGTGCTAATTGTCCTGACGGAGAATCGTCCATGTTTTGACGGGGAATTGTCTGATGGTGAATTGAACGTGTTCTGGGCGAGCTTACTGTATACCCCAACCATACTCCCATTCTCTCACAGTCTAACTTCTCCATCTTGTCTCAGTTATTCCACATACATCCACTTTTGTATCCTAAAGCACCTGGACAATCTCGCTCTCTCTCTCTCTTTCACTTCATCGTTCGCATCCCTTACATTCCATGTCGCAATCCGTACCATGCGGTCTGTCTGATCTATAGTCGTCACCTGTTGGTCAGTTCTGGTCCAAGGCTTCTTATTCGTATTCTTATTTAGCTGTTTTCCGTGGAGGGGCACTAGCCCTCTGCCAACCCACTTGCTGTCATGTAGGGAACACATGTTACTAAGTTACCACCCAGCACTATATGTGATTTCCCGGTTTACAGGAAATAATTTGGCTTACCACTCAATGCAGAGCTACCCCAAAATAGAGTGCTGCTACACTAAGAGGGTGGATGATGGGCACCTCCACCTAATACTGTTCAAAATTCACTTGTAAGTTGCCTTCATATTATTTTCCTTCCTAAATGGCATACAGGAATATCCCTGTCCATCAAAAGTGAATGATTTTTACTTGATCTGATCACGTAGTGCACCTGAGAATTGATTTTTATAACTAAACAATTCACCCACATCTTACAGTAGAGCTGATCTTCCCAGTCATCATCATCATCATCTGGACCTCCTTTCCCACCCAAGGGCAGGGTGAGGAGTAGCAATGTCCAGACAGTCCAAATTTGCCCAATCCAATGGGCCACGCTTCCATTCACTCATCATTCAAGTCTCCGGAAACCTGGCTCTATCGGATACACCAAAAAACATTCACCACATTCTGTAGCTTCACATAAACGTATCTGATTGAGTCAATCTGCACATTGCTATGTTAAAAAAGGGTGCAAAAATCCCTGATCATGCACATCTTCTCACAACATTCATCCAGCCAGCTCGATCTCTTGTCAGTTCCCTAGCCTCACCAACTTCCAAACCTCTCTTCCTCACACACTCATCCACCATATCTCTCCACCTTCTCCTTGGGCTACCTTGCCTCCTCCCTCCTTCAAATACACTCAGATATACCTTTTTCACCACTGTATTGTTATCCATTCTCTCCACATGACCATACCATCTCAGTACACTCTCACTGATTCTGGTGTCCACCGACTTCCTCACTTCACACCTTTCAAGAATCACATTATTTTGTATCCTATCCACCCTCTGTACTGCACATACATTCCTCAGCAGGCCCATTTCCACTGCTCTCACTCTTGACTTTTCATTTTCATGCCCCACAATAGTCTCACATCCATATGTTAAAGTTGGCATTAACACTCCCTCATGTAAGCCTTGTCCAGTTGCAACGCTCAAGCCTCTGTTTGTCATCAAGGTCTTCATTGCACCAGCTACTTTTCTTCTTTGTGTCACTCTAAACTTCTTTTGCACATTTTCCTCTCTTTTCTGTCACCGTACCCAGGTATTTGAACTCTCTCACCGATTCCAGTCTCTCTCCATTCACTGTAACATCACACTGGGAGTCACATTATCTCTCAATAACCATCACTTTACTATTTTCTACATTTACTCTCAAGGCATGATGCTCACAGACATCAGCGAAACTCTGCACTAGCCAACCAAGTTCTCGTCCGGTACTCGCAAGCAGTAATGCATCATCAGCATACAACAAATTTGAGATATTCCATCCATCACCATTCATTACCAATGTCATCCCTCTCTTCATTATTTGTGTATTTACTTCTCTCATCACCCCATCCATATATATATTGAACGATCACGGGGACATCACACAACTTTGTCGCACGCCCACACCAATCCTCAACCATTCACTTAGATGCCCATTAACCCTTACACATGCTTCGCTACCATCCTAAAAACCCTTGATAGCACCTAGCAGCTTACCATCTACACTGTACATGCGTCAAACTTTCCACAATCCCTCTCTGTCTACTTTGTTGTATGCTTTTTCCAGATCCATGAATGCCATAAACACCTTACAGGTATGGTCCTTCTCACAAGCCTTCCCTACTATCTGCCTCACTGCAAATATTTGGTCCATACATCCCTGCCACTCCTAAAGCCACCCTGTTCATCACTCACAAGGACTTCTGATGTCTCCCTTACTTTCTCTATAATAATTATTCCATATACCTTCCCTATCACACTCAATAAACTTATGCCACGATAATTCTTGCACTCACTTCGCTTACCTTTGTTTTTGTACAGAGGTACAATCACAGACTTTTTCCACTCTGCAGGCAGAGTTTCACTCATCCATGCCTTCTTACATATCTCCAACAAGCACTTCATTCCACTCTCTCTTACGCATCTCTGCATACACCTCATCAACGCCAGCTGCTTTCCCATTTCTCAGTCGCTTCACAGCACTCTTCACCTGTGCGAGTGTCACGTCTCCTGGCACTGCATTCCTTCTCTGCACACCCCCAAAACCAATCATGTTTACAGCTGCTCTGCTCTCTCTATTCCCATCCATCAGGCTTTCAAAATACTCTTTCCATCTGGTCCTTACTTCATCTCCATGGGTTAATAATCTGCCACCTGCATCCTTCACACCATCACATTTCTTTCCACTTTCACCTCTACATTTCTGCACCTCTTTCCAGAATAACTTCTTATTTTGCTAGTTTGCATTCATTTTTCTTTCTAGATCATCATTTACCTCCTCCTTTTTCCTCTTCACTAGTCTCTAAGTGCTTCTTGCTCTCAATATACTCAGTTCTTATTTCAACAGAACCGCTCTTTTAACCTCCTCATCCCACCATGCCATACCCCTCTTCTTTGTTGTTACTCTTGCCACACCACACAATGCTTTAGCATTCCTAACTATGCAATCCCTATACGCGTTCCACAGGCTGTCCGGATCCATTTCATTCCAGTTCACTGATTTTAACTCCTCTTCTATTTTTGTCCTTTAATAATCTACCATTTCTTTGATCCTCAGCTTCTCAACTTTCAGTCTTTCTCCCTGACTGCTCCTCTCTCCCCTGATCCACCTCACTCCTCTCAGCTTGATCTTGCATACCACAATTATATGATCTGACAGACCTCCACAACATCCTCTCATAGCCCTCGTATCTGCAACCATTCCCATAATCAACCTCTCTACGAGCACGTAATCAATCAGGCTTCTTTCAACACGATCCCCGTTTCCTCTATACATTCATTCATTCATCATTGCCAGACACCATGTATCCCACACGGGGTGGCCAAGGGCTTCGAGTCAATTGTTTTACAGGGAGGGGCACTAATCCTCCACCAACCCCACTTCCTCTATACAATGTACAGTAATCCCTGTACTATTCGGATGCCCGCTTCCCGGACACCCCACTTACCGGACATTGTAGGCCTGGACCTTCGGAATCCAAAAATGGTCCAAAAAAGAAAAAAAATCCCCCCAAAATCCTAATTTTTTCCCACCCGTAATTTGAAATTTCCGCGCAGCGCCGACCAGCTGTTTACACCATGGCCCCTTCACTCCTTCCTTCCTCCCTCCCCTGTCGGGGTTGCCATTTGGTATTTTTCGTTACCAAATGTGGGCCAATTTGGTAATGAAAAATTCGTTTGGTAATGAATCAGAATAATGCATTACCAAACGGATTTTTCACGTGTATGAGGATACACAGGATGGAGATGGTGGACTGTCTGCTCTCTCTGATAAACCTGCTGGCCTACACAGCGTGAAAATAATCAACATGCTGTTACAGTAAAACCTCGATATAACGGACTTCAATACAGCAGAATTCGCTTTTATTGGACTCGAGGAGCCAAGTGGACTAAATTCTTATGCATCAGAAAAAGTCCAATAAAGCCAGAAGCAGTCAGTCTCTTGGAATAAAGGAATAAACAAATGGAGGAGATACCATAACATTGGTCCCTCCTCTCTCTCCTCCTCCATTCCTTCCCTTCCTCCCCATCTCCCTCCGGTGAGAGAGAGAGAGAGAGAGAGAGAGAGAGAGAGAGAGAGAGAGAGAGAGAGAGAGAGGGAGAGAGAGGCGAAATTCATTCATTCATCATCCGGACCTCCTTTCCCACCCAAGGGCAGGGTAAGGAAGAGGTGAAATTGAAAATGAAAATTAAAGTAATTGTGAAAATGAGTGTAAAACTGAAGGTGAAAGAGAGCACAGAAGTGAATATGGAATGTCAAATAGAGAGAGAGAGAGAGAGAGAGAGAGAGAGAGAGAGAGAGAGAGAGAGAGAGAGAGAATAAATAAAGGAATAACAAGTGGCTCCCCTTCCCGTAAACAAATGGGGAGATAGGCATAACATTGGTCCCTCCTCTCTCTCTCCTATATTCCCTCCCTCTTTCTCTCTCTCTCTCTCTCTCTGAGAGAGAGAGAGAGAGAAAATGAATGTGAAAGTGAATGTAAAAGTGAAGGTCAGTGAAGGTGAAAGTGAAGGTAGTGTGAATGTGAAAGTGATGGTGAAGGTGAAAGTGAAGTCAAAAGTAAGTGAAAGTGAAGGTGGAAGGTGAAAGTGAAGTCATAAGTTAAGGTAAATGTGAAAGTGAAGGTGAAGGTGAAAGTGCAAGTGAAAATGAAGATGGAAGGTGAAAGTGAGGGTGAAAGTGAAGGTGAAAATGAAGGTGAGTGAAGATGGAAGTGAAAGTGAGGGTGAAAGTTAAGGTGAAAGTGAAGGTGAAGGTGAAGATGGTAGATGAAAGTGAAGGTGAAAGTAAATGTGAATGTGAAAGTGAAGAAGTTGAAAGTGAAGGTGGATGATGAAAATGAGGGTGAAAGTGAAAGTGAAGGTGAAAAATAATGTAAAAATGAAGATGAAAGTGAAAGTAAAGGCCAAGATGAAAATGAAGGTAAAAGTGAAAATTAATGTAAAAGTGATGAAGAAGGTGAAAAAGAAAGTGAAAGAAAAGGCGAAAGTGAAGCTGGAAGCAAAGGTAAAGGTGAAAGAGAAAGTGAAGGTGAAAATAAACTTGAAGGTGAAAGTGAAGGTGAAGGTGTGAGTGAAGGTGGAGGTGGAGGTGAATGTGACTGTAAAAGAAGGGATGGCAAAAGTGAAAGTGAGTGAAAGTAATTGTAAAGGTAAATGTGAAAGTAAGAAAGTAAAGTTGCAAGTGAAGGTGAAATGGAAATTCAAAATAAGTGATAGTGACAGTGAGTGTGAAGGTGAAGGTGAATGTGAAATTGAGCATGGAAGTGAATGAGTGAATGTGAATGTCAAAGTGAACTGAAAGTGATGGTGAAAATGACTGGGAAGATGAAGATGAAGGTGATGATGAAGACAAAAGTATGTAAAGTAAAATGGAAGTGCCCAGTGCGGAGAGAGAGAGAGAGAGAGAGAGAGAGAGAGAGAGAGAGAGAGAGAGAGAGAGAGAGAGAGAATAAATGCATGAATGACAAGCAAGCCTCTATGCAAAACAATAGGAGGAGGAAGTCCAAGGGGGAGTCCAGATGTCGCTTTTATCGGACTTTCGCCTTTTTTGGACTGGCCTGGGCCCCAATTAGTCCGATATAATGACGTTTTACTGTAATTATAAGGAGAGTGATTAACCCCTTAAATCCTAATCACATCAATTGATGCGATTTGAGTTTAATGCCAAAATGCCTAATCGCATCAATTGAATACAGCCTGTAAAAAACTGCAAAGCGCTTGCTCCACCCCGATTATGATGTACATGGCTTCAGGCTAATGAGAATTCGCCCCTGATGTGGCGTGAGGGGGGATCGGACAAACCCGTGCGGTGGGGGGGGCACCCTCCTCTCGGCTGCCTCCATGCCATCCTCTACTGCACTCCCTCCTTGTCCCCCATCATTCTCCCACCCCTCCACGCAACTGCATCTCTCCTCCCACAACAACCTGCATCCATTCCCACCCTCTCTGCTAACCTCGACCTCCCCCCCCAAACCCCACCCCATCTCTCCCTCCTTGTCCCTCCCTACCCTTCCAACCCCAACAGGCCCTCAAGTGTCAGGCCTGATATACGTACCTGTTTCATATTATTTCTACTTCTTTCCAAATTTTTACACCTCACTCTGTTCATTTCTCACTTCGTACCTACCAGTTTCTGTATGTACGCAGTTGGAGAATGCTGTATGTTGTACTACATATAACGTTTTTTTTTTTTTTTTTTTTTTTTTCTCTACCTGCCCAGATTAGCACCTCTGAGAAGTGTCTGTCTGTGTTAGTTTTTGAAAGACTATGAGGCCTTGTAGGGCTACTTCCTGCACCTGTTTCATCTCACCACACACACAAACATATCATGGCTGATGTGATAAATTCCAATGAAATGGAAAGTTTCCACAAGAGAATTTGGTTGTTGCCAAAACTGTAATGGTAAGTGTGATGAAGTGTAATGATAATGTGATAACTGTAATGGTGTGATAAATGTGTAACGAGAAGCTGGGACAGTAAAAATTGAAATCGAAAACAAATTATTATTTTTTTCTTTCTTATGCATGCATTTATGGCATTATTCAACTTTATTTTGATGTCCTTGATGGTCATAAACATTTATATGCATCTGTGTTAGTTCTGGAATGACTATGAGGCCTTGTAGGGCTACTCCCCACGCCTGTTTTATCTTCCCACACCTGGTTTTATGGCTGGTATGACAAATCCCACTGAAATGGAGGGTTTCCACAAGAGAATTTGGTTGTTGCCAAAATTTTTCTCCCCAAGTACCACCAAGGCCTTGTAGGCCTACTCCCCACACTAGTTATCTCCCCACACCTACATACACACCTGTTTTCATGGTAGATGTTACAGAACACAATGAAGTGCTTTCTTTTCATGCGAAAAGATGGTTATTTCCAACCCCTGTACCTATAGGCCTACTCTCCACAGCCTACTTTATCTCCCCACAGTCTAGTAATCTCCCCACAACTACATACACCTGTTTTCATGGTTGGTGTGACAAAACACTTTGAAATGACCTGTTTCAATAAGAAAAATAGGTAGTTATCAAACTTTCATGTTTTCGATTGTTTTCGAAGGGTAACTATCATAAACTTTTTTTGAACTTTGACGCACGATTGTGCGGTAGCCATTAGACCTACACGGGTACAGACTGT
This sequence comes from Coenobita brevimanus, assembly GCF_032717465.1. Classification (NCBI taxonomy): domain Eukaryota; kingdom Metazoa; phylum Arthropoda; class Malacostraca; order Decapoda; family Coenobitidae; genus Coenobita; species Coenobita brevimanus. Next base: position 16,553,915 of record NC_136977.1, read on the forward strand.
GTTGTCAGGTGTGTATATTCATCCTCTTTAGCTAGACCACAGTCAATTTGCCCTTGGTGAAAGTCGCCAAAACATCCCCAAATTGCGGTTGTGGGAGGTACCCTGCCTAAACAACTGCAGTCTTAAGGGGTTAATACTCCACTTGTATATATATCATTAGTGAAGAATAAATGCTTACTTTATAAATTTGGTTTTGAAAAGTTAAATTTGGTAATGAAAATTGAGGAGTTTGGTAATGTGGCCAAGTTTCGATCTGGCAACCCTGCTCCTTCCTCACCACCAGTTACCACCTAACCGTCATCACGAGTGGATGCTTATTGCAATGGATGCCGCACATGCTCTTTTTTGTCAATAAATAGTGAATAAACTGCACTAGACCACAATGGGAATTTACAGTGTTGTGCAGTGTTAAGAAATTAGAATTTAGAGTGCAAAGGATTAAATGTGGAGTGCAAACTGGCAGTTGAAACTGGCGGTTGAAACTGGCATGGTGCAATTAAGAGTAGAGTGTGCACTTTTAAAGAATTATAACTCACAGTGCAAAGAATTACTGTAAGTGCAGCACAACACTGGATTACTGTATGTGCTTCAGAAGCCTTTTCACCACTGCCAAAGCCTTAGAGAAGGTGGCCACAGATGTGCTGTAAGTACCCTGTATACTGCTGTTTTCCATAACCACTTCTAATTCCTCATTCTCTGGTTCCTTTTCATTTACTTCATGCTTTATGTCCATTATTGGTGTGAATAGGGTCTTAAATAGATTTAAACAGGTGCTATGCATGTCTGGTAGGGAGTTATTTAGGTGGCTTTCAAAGTTAGGCTGGGTCAGGGTCCTTAAGTACAAGTCCAGGAGGCTTGGGCCCACTATCTGGACGGGACCACATTCCAGACATGCCTTTGGCTCAGTTACTTCGGAGAGTGGAGGGATTTTTTTTTTTTTTTTTATGTGTCTGACCCTGGGCACAGGCTTCACAGCCTGCACTCAAGACCCAGTGGTCCTCCTACATACCATACACCTCTACATGTCACCAATTCGGTGCTAACAACTACCGTCCATATTGAATGCAGGCTAGGGCTGTCTCATACAAGATCGGTGTATTGGTATTAGTGGGGGTATTTTTACATGTCGGCGGGTCTTCTGGTAGATCGATAAAGTCTGATTTTTATGAAATTCAAATCCTCAAACTGTTCCCTGCCCCAGTCGGGATTTGAACAGGGGTCCGGTTGGACGTGCATCTTTGTTTGAAATACGAGTTACAAATGCACAACCTCCTCTTGAGACACATATCCTTTAGTTGCTTCCCATTATCATTTTCTCCTGGTACTCCATAACAGCCTATTATGTCATCCTCAGGACCAGTGCCTACTCTTCTATTCGTATCCCCCATTACGATCACTTTATAGCTCCTGGGCATTTCTCCCACTACTTCATCTAGCTCATCCCAAAATCTGTCTCTCTCTCTCACTCCTGTCCTCACACGGTGCATATGCTACAGTCACTGCCGCCTTCACCTTCTCAAACTTGAACTTGACATACATACACCTCGAGCTGACACATTTGATGTCTCTCATTCCACTCTGCCACGCCTCATTCATCAACAAAGCAACTCCTTCCTTGAATCTTCCTTGCCCATTCATTCCTGATCTTATACATTTCACACCCTCCCACTCCTCCACTTCGCACCCTTTCATCTTCTTTTCACACAATGCCATCACAGCATATCTCACACTCTTGAACACATTCACCACTTCCACCCACTTGCTCTCCTCATTTACACTTCTCAAATTTCACATGGCCATGCAAATCTGCCCATTTGGTTGAGGCCCTGGGCAGGTACTGGGCCCTCCAAGGCTCACTGAAACGACTGCCATGATTAAGTGATTTTGGATGGGGGAATCTGGGGGACACTTTACCCTGCCAGAATCCCTGGTTATATGGTTACCACCATCTTCCTGATAAGTCAAGCAAAAATAAGAAATAAGCAACAGAAAAATGAATTTTATCTTGAATGACAGTGAGAAATTAAAGGTTATAAATATATCAGCTCCAGATGTAAGTACTGTATGTCAAGTTTGAGTTTAACATGGTGAGTCATGCTGATAATGCTGATACGTGTGTATGCACCTTGCAGGGATAGAAATTAGTTCACAATAGAGAGATACAGGTTTGGGGACTAACTGGGTGTAGTGAGAAGACATATGCTCGGAAGTTATATGTTTCTGCTATGACAATGCAATGTAAGAATTGACAATGGCCATTTAAAGGATGTAATGGATCATTATCCAGTGCCATGGGAGAATGATAATGGATGGTGACCGATAGATACAATGTTAGGATATGGTGCTATGAGTCAGGAATTCATATTTCCAACATGCAGAGATGGAGAGCAAGAGACTAATGATAACAGTGTACATGAGCGAGGTGGACGGGGGAAGGGGAAGGCCAAGGATGAGATGGAGAGATGGAATGAAGATGTATATGGGAAAGGTTGGTGTGAGCTGGGAGGAGGGCAGTGAAATGGCAGGCGACAGGATGACAAGGAGGCGATTTGTTTGTGGCCACCCCCTATGGGACTGAGGCGTCTGGCAACAGACAGATAGATAGATAGACAAATATTTCCAACACAAAGAAGCACTCATATATACATGACATGGAGAAACTGGAGAGCACTGAAAAGAGCCAACACATCTGCAAGAAAAATACTGTTCCAGATTTACTGCCTACTTCTTATAAATTTCAATACAATGGATTCAAAATTTATGGAAAAATTTAAGTATCATGTACAATTTGTTCAAAAAATTAATTATGAAATTATAGGAGCTCAGAAAAATTAAGCTGACCAGATTTTGGCCTAAGTCTCACAAGGTAGCACAGCCAGCTTCTCACATTAACCCCTAAAAGACGAGTGTCCGCATATGCTGTCCATGGGTACTAAGGCCAAAAAGACAGGTGTGTGCATATGCGGTCATGCCCCCCCACCCCACCCCCATACCCCTTTTCAGTCCCTTATCTCTGAAGTCACACGCTATGACCTCATCCAAGGTCTTTTTTATATCTTCTTCTCGCACTTCTAGCCTGAACAATCACACTTCTCACCTTCCGCATGCAACTGTCATCCTCCACCCTTACAACATGCCCCAAATATCTCAATCTACACCTCTTCAATACAACAATACATTCAAGTCCCATCCTTCCTCTTAACTCTTCAATCACAATCCTGACCCCAAGCCTTGCATTAAAAAATGCAATACATAGCCATCTATTCATTGTCATTTCTGTATGTCTGAGCCTACAAATATCCTCTTCCTCTACTGCCAAGGTCTCATTACCATACAACAAATCCCTTGGCATGAAGGGAGAGCCCTCTCAATGTCCAGAGAGGAAACAGCTCCCTGAACTTCCTCCAACCACTCTTTACCCCAGCCACACCTTCAGCATGTAACATGTCACACAAATAACAAAACTCCTTCACACATATGAAACTTGCCAGCAAAATCAATCCTTTTATGCCTGACAATCTCTACATGCTCTCCCTGACACACCACACAGAAGAAATTAGCATTTTGCAGCCTACTTCTGATACATCTCTCTCTCTCTCTTTATGTAAGGAAGAAGGAACCAAAGGCCAGGAGCTTGTAAATTGTTCTGTCCAAGGGAGGGAAAAAGAGAGAAAGAGAAAGAGAGAGAGAGAGAGAGAGAGAGAGAGAAATTCAAGAACTGCTCATTTTGAGATGCCTGTACACACTGCATTTAAAAGACTGGAGATCATACGCAGTTGGAAATACAGACAGAGGGAGACACTTTCAGAGTTGACCTGTTGCACACATGAAAAACTGAGAGTATAGGTCAACTCTTGCTTTAGAGAGTTGGACAGAAAAAGGATGAGAGTTTGTAGCTAGACAGGTGCTATGCGCCACTGTAGCAGAGGAGGGATGCAAGCATACAGTTCAGATAAGCCGTGACCATTGAGGTAGCGACAGAAAAAGAGATAAAGATGCAACAGTCCGGCGAAGATACAGAGGTTGAAGGGAGCTAGTAAGAGGAGGAGAGCTGATGGGATGAAAAGCCTTTGACTCCAACTTGTTGAGAAGAGCTGGATGTGGGGAGCCTCCCCACACATGCAAGTTGTACTCTACACAGGGGCAAATAAAACTCATGTATAAAGTCAACAACTGTGCAAAGGTAAAGAAGGCACACAGTCAGTTTAGCACACTTAATCTCTTAGAAGCAGATTTTATGAGAGAGGTAATATGTTCTTTCCAATATAAATACCGAGCGAACGAAACCTCAAGTACGTTTAAAAAGATGATGCAAGATTAAGTTGGATATTGTATAAAATTAGAGGGTACTCTTGTGGAGGATTCTGTCAGGTTGATAGATGTAAGAACTAGAGTTTTTGATGCATTAAAACAACAAGATTACTTTTACCCCAATCAGAGATATGGGCCAAGTCAGACATTAGGTGTGCCATGGCCTCATCTCTCGTTTGTTGAAGTAAATGCTAAGATGGACGCTGTGGGAAGCGAATGGAAAGGTGAAGGGTGGAGTCATCAGCGTATGAATGGATGGGGTTAGATGTACAGCTTAGAAGTTCAATGATGAACAAAAGCAATACAGTTGGTGAATGGACAGAGCCCTGAGGATCACCAATATGCATAGTTCTAGGAGAAGAACGGTGACTGTTTACAACAGCAGCTACAGAACAACCAGAAAGGAAGCTAGAGATAGAGGCACAGATAGGAGGATAGAAACCATAAGAGGGCAGTTTGGAAATTAAAGAGATATGCCAGACTTGATCAAAAGCCTTTGAGATGTCAAGTGTAATGGCAAAGCTTTCACAAAAGTCCCAAAAGGAGGATAACCAGAAGTCTGAAAGGTAGGTGAGAAGATCGTCAGCGGAGCGTCCCTGGCAGAACCTATATTGACAATCAGAAAGAAGGCTGTGATAGAAAAGATGCTTTAAAAATGTTAAGAACAGACTCAAAAACTTTTGAATTACAGGATGTTAAAGCAATTGGTCGATAGTTAGAGAGTTGGGAATGGTCACTCTTCTTTGGGACACTCTGAATGAGCAAACTCTCAGCAAGGAGAAAAGGTACAAGTTAACTGACAATGGCAAAAGAGTTTACCTACACAGAGTGTAAGCACAGAAGCACAATTCTTGAGGACAATGGGAGGGACCCCATTAAGCCCATATGCCTTCTTGGGATTGCAGCCGGTGATGGCAGAGAAAACGTCAATTCAAGAAATTTTTTACTGTCAGCCATGAGGAAGTCAGAGGGCAGAAGTGATGGAGGGGCAGACCTGGAATCATATAAGGCGGAGCTGGAGAAGAAAGTCTGAGCAATGAGTTCTGCTTTATCAGCAGAAGAAATAGCTAGAGCCATCAGGATGGAAAAGAAGGAATGATGATGAGATAAAGTAGTTAGAAGGGTTCTTGGCAAAGTGCCAGAAGGAGCAGGAAGAATTTGAGTTGGAGAGTTCAGAGCATTTAGTACAGATGAAATTATTTTTAGCAGAGCAAAGACCAGATTTAGCACGATTCTGGGCAGAAACATAAAAGAGATGAGATTCAGGAGTGGGTTGGCTCCAGTACCTTTCATGGATCTTCTCCTTGTTGTGGACAGCATTAGAACAAATGTGATTAACCCCTAAAATACGGGCATCAGAATGTTTTGACACACTCAGGACGGGCATAATCGGTGGGTGCAATATGGTGGGTTGTGGGATGGTGTAGGGGGATGGTTGGGGGTGAGGGGTAAGGGGTGAGGGGTAAGGGGTGGAGGGTAGGGGTGGGGGTAGTAGGGGGTTGTGTGAAGGGGTTGTATGTGGGGTGGGAGGATGGGGGGTTGGGGGATGAGAGGGTGGATGTGAGGGTGGTGGGAAGGCAGTGGGGGGTAGTGGGGGTGTATGGGGAGTGTGTGTGGTGGTAGGGGGTGAGGGGGTGAGGGTGTGTGTCTGCATATGCGGACACCCGTCTTTATGGCCTAGTACCTGTCACGAGTTGGCACGATTAAGTATTTGAATAAACTCGTGACATTAAACTTTGGTGGGAAACCGCGAATTCTAGTGGAATCCCAGTATGTATCACTCAGTCAACCGCCACGTATTCACCCGATCGGGAATGTTTTCAGGACATTTCTCACTGTTTCATAAGTGATCGTCCTTGTGCGCGATGTTAGCACCTTTGCTGAGTGATATTGCGGGTGTGTATCGCTCATACACGTTGGCCATTAGCAAGTGCGGCTCGACACTCGCCCCTCTAACGATTTGAACTCAGTCAGGATTTGAGCGCCGTGAAAGCAGGTTGGGCCCAGTGTGTAGCAGTGCCACCGTTGTCCAGTTCCTGAATTCCCACCTAGCGTGATTTGGCAAGAGGCTCGGCATGTGCAGCGTTCTTCCTCAGCAACGACGCCCAGTCATCCGCTTAGTCCACTTTTCTGACCAGTATTTCTTTTCGTTTTTCCTAGGCTTAAGAGTTTAGCTTTTGAGTGAGCGAGTGAGTGTGATCTCCTTATTTTGAAATCATTTTGAAATGTAACGTAATTTTATTTCATTGTAATCAACAACTTTACGGTTCTTTTTCTTGAGCTTAATGTAATGTAAACTCGTGTTTTATTTCTCCATAAGCTCATTCTAGTTGCAGCTCCTAGACTGCATAAACACTTTGTATTATTCATAACTGGTACTTAAGCCAGTCCTTTTGTATTAAGTTTAAAAATCCGTTGTGCAACCAGGAGTTAATTGCACCAGCAAGAACCTGTTATCATTAATAGCATTAGTTACTGATTGTCAGGGATGAAGTCACTTTCTCCAGAGGCCAACAGTACTAATAAACAGCATGAGTGAGTCATTAGTCTCTGCTGTATACTGTTGAGAAAGTTTATAAATTCTCGTCCTTAGAGAATCGGCGAAGTAAGCTGGCATAAAGTAATCATTGCTTGATTTTCAGAAGTCAATTCTTTGTCCTTTTTCTCAAGTATTATTGAATAATAATCTTTAATATTGCATACATAAAAACTCAGTGACATTTGGCGACCTCAATCCAGGATATTAACTCCTACCTCTAAAGGTATCCATGAGATAATACAGTACTCACTCATACTTAGGTATTTATCATTAAAGTCTATAGGCACTATCTTACTGATGATTATTGATTCAGCTCTATTAATTTACATAATAGTTTTCACAGTTAGTTGTTTAATTTTCTTTCTTTACCAGTTTAACCCCTACACCGCGGGCATGTTTACCGATGTTTTGCGTGTGCCGCGGGGTTATTTGGGCTCCGACAGACTCTCAAAAAATATTTGCCAAAAATCAGTTATTAGTCCTAGAATATTAAAATTACATATGCTTATGGCACATACCTTCAGCTTTCTTCTGGAATGTTTGTTGAGCCTTCGTCAGTTACCGTAGGACTTGTGGAGACCTCTGAAGTTGGGTAACGAAGTCTCCACTTTACACTTCCCGACAACCCGTAATATGATTACCACAGCCAGATATTAACACTATAAACACTACTCTATGATTTTCAAGTAGTTTGGGATCCATACTCCAAAAAAAAAAAAAACACTGTGAAAGCAATGAAAATTATGAGCGCGTCTGACCGTCGCACTTGCGCTAGTTTGCTCTTGGTACTCTTTCATTTATTATTCATAAAACCCCTCACACTTTATATTTCTATTACTATAACACTTATATATATCTACAGTCTTTATCCATAAGTTTCCTTCAGTGGTATTAGTTTATTGTCACTGTAGGGATTCAATTTCTTTCAGTAAAATACGTAGCATTCACTTTCTCGTCCTGTATACTAGCATTGAGAGTGAACGTCACTTTCATCTTCACTCTCATAACTCATAGTACTCAGACATGCTAGAGTGAAACTTTCACTTTCATTACTCCTAGGGTATATACTCATATTCTTATAATACTACTCATTTACATTTCTATCTACATTCTCTATTTTATTTACGTTATTTACATTTCTATTTTATTTACACTGTGTTATGCACTGTCACTTGAAGTAACTTATAAAACTATTTTCCACTGTTCACGTATATTTACATTCATTACTTTCACTTGCTGTTTACACATTATTTACACATTATTTACAATTCCACTTGCACTGTTTTACTCAATAGAAAGATCGTAGTCACACTTTTATCAATTGTCCGCCCTTTACCTCTTTCCACACGAGGTTTAGTAGGGGGTAAAGGTCACAGGGCCCTTTTCATGGGGGTGAAAAAGTCCCTGAAGTCAGCAAGATGAAACAGACGTACCTCCACCTCGGAAGATGAGAGTGAACTGATAAGGGAGGGCAGGGGTGGTGGCCTACTTAGGGGATATTCAGTACTACCAACGTTAGCTCTTGAAACAGCTATGTATAGCACTGAAATGATTGGCAGGAAATCTAAACAATACATTATAAATTAGGTAGTTCCAGGTGAATGTAAATATCACTTAGGCTTCTCCCTTCCCTCCTTATATGTATATTTATTACGAAAATAGATTATACGGCATATTTCAAGGGGAAAAAAACAGCGAAAATTAGCGAACGAGTGCACATGAGGTGTTGTCAGGTGATAATTAGCCAATTCCAGGTGTATGGCACTCTCACTTACCTTATTTCTTTCTTGTATATATTATTTGGTATAAGAATAGGGCATAGGGCTTATTTCAATGGATGAAATCAGTGAAAAATTCCAGGGAAGATTTACTTAGCGTAGCACGGCCGGGCAGGCGAGAGGATAGGGTAATGGAGGGGGGGTAGGGAGGGGAGTCAAGAACGGGGAGAAATGGCTAAATTTTCAACAATGGATGGGAGTACAGATGAGATTAGGAATGCTGACTAGTGTTGGACACTGGCAGTACTGATAGAGGATACAAGCCCTCACTTGGAAGCCCGGGTGAATTCAAAATAACACAGAATCACAAAAGCGACACCCCGCGGTATGATCCCTTGCTCCCAAGCGTCACGAAAGTGACGCCCCGCGGTTAAGGGGTTAATTAGATAAAACTGGTCACCACTAACCTGTGCCTATATTCTTTATTCTTGATTATTGGCATCTTTCTTTGCAAAACTGCTGTCAGTACTGAGTCGCTAGTTTACTTAGATTGAGTTAGCATCATGTCTACCAGCGTCTATGTACAGGAAGCTAAAGATATCGGGCTTACTGACCCAGAGAAAATAAAGGACGTTGTCCTCTCTCGGTTTACTTACGAGCAGCAAGCCGAGAGTGATGCTCGTGAGGAGCGTCGAATTCAGTGTGAGGAACGTGAAAAAGAGCGCAAATACAGGCAAGAACTGCGCAAGGAATGCGAGAGAGAGCGCGAACTCGAGTTAGAGCAACATGAGAGAGAACGTCAACACAAGTTAGAACAACGTGAGAGAGAACGTGAATACGAGCGTGAACAACGAGAACATGAACGTGCCGAGTGAGAAGCACGCGAAAGACATGAACTTGAAGTGCTGAAGCTCATGCGAGATTCCTTGGCTTCAGACACATCTGATGCAGCTGGCCCAAGCTCCACGAGCGCTATCCCTGCACATATTATGGCGACCCCACACATCAAGCTTCCTCCATACAAGGAAGGTGAGTGAATTGAGCCATACATTGCTCGTTTTGAAGACATGGCTCAACTTTACCAGCTGGATGATGCAGCTCAGCAGCTTCAGATTCTTAGCCTGTTTGAGGGCCTTGCCCACGATATTCTCCACAGAATTCGTGGAGACACTCATGTATGAGATGATGAAGGCCACACTCGTCAAAGCGTATGGTCTCACAGTTGACGACGCCAAGAGTCAGTTCATGAGGGCGCGTTTACAGGAAAAAGAGACTGCCGTTCAGTTTCCTGACCGGCTTACTGCTTACTTAGATGAGTGGATGGAGAAAGATGAAACTCCTTCCACCCGTGAAGGGATAATTGACCTTATGCTGCGCACGCAGCTAGAAAAGCCGTGGCCTACTGAACTTATGGCTCAGCTTAAGATCTGCCAGGTAAGAGATGCCAGCCAAATGGTGAAGAAGGCTGACGCATTCTTCACTGCATACGGGTATCAAACTCGCAAGCAGCATACCTGAAACAGGAAACCTGATAAATCTGGGAAACCGTCTCAGACTGAACCTCAGCAACAAGGCCGTTCTCAGAGTAATGGCCAAGGTCCAAAACCGCAGAGGAAGAACCAAGGGCAAAACACTCAGAAACCTGAGTGGATGCGGTACAACAAGTACCCTAACCATCAGCAGTATCAGCCACGCAACCAACCATTGGGACTGTCCTTTTCAGCGCCAGCTCAAGTGAATATGAGGCAGGAGGCGAATGCAGCCTTCATTCCTCAGCAGCAACATGGTGGTCACATCCCTACCAGTACAGGTACTTCCCCACAGTTCACCAGTCCCACGGCGACAGTGAACCCCCCTCCACAGATGGCCAATGCTCCATTTCCCCAGGCAGTGAGTACGACCCCTCAAGTATCTAGTTCTCAGGGCACCTTGTTTGCCACATCATTTATTCAGCAGCCTAATCAGTGGCTAGCTGCTTCCTCCACAGGCCCTCCCACAGGTGACAGTGCCTTCCTTGTTCAGCCAGGGTTTGTGGGAGGCATTCCTGTGAAGGTCCTGAGAGACAATGGGTCCTCAGGTTGCTCTGTCAGGCAGAGTCTAGTTCGGCCTGAGCAGTACACAGGTCGACAGATCCATGCTAACCTTATTGATGGATCAGTGAGATTGTTCCCTGAGGCACGTATCCAGGTGGCATCTCCATATTACACTGGTACGACAGTCGCAGTTGTCATGCCAGAACCTTTTTTTGACCTTATCATAGGCAATATTCCAGGTGCCAAGCATAGTTGCACCATAGATGACGCTACTCAGACTTCGGCTACAGTAACACAAGCCATGGCTGAGGCTCCGAACTGTGTCACCCCGGTGATCATTGAATCGTCACAAGATATGATGTGTAGCCAAGTTGTTGTTCAAGAACAGCATTTTGACCCGACACTTGCTGCCGTGCGAAAGAAACAAAAGGGTAGAGTGATAAAGTATTCACGGGGAGGTCAAGCCAAGTTCCTTCGCAAACAAGGACGGCTCTACCGTGAGTCACGAACACCCGAGGGCGAGGTTCGACTGCAGTTCATCGTTCCTGCCAAGTACTGCCAAGCAGTGTTAGAATGGGGTCATTGTTCAGCCTCAGGAGGTCACATGGACAAAAGGGAAACCCAGGGCCGTACCCAAGCTGACTTTCTGGCCAGGGATGGGACGAGAAATAGATAGTTTTGTGCGTTCCTGCAGTGTGTGTCAATGTACCACCAATCAGGGACATGTCCTTCCTGCACCGTGTGAACCCACACCCATAATCTCTGAAGCAGTTGAGAGACAGGGCAGTGGTGAAGTGGGTGTAGACCTGACGTCTCACCCATTGGCCCCACAGGACACAGTATGTCCAGGGCCTGTACATACATATGTACCGTACGTTAAGGGGGAAGTTCGAGAACCCGCAGAGACAGTCCGAGGCTGTGTATGAATTACCTTGTGGAACGTCTCGAGCTGTGGACCTCTCTGAGGATTCCCGGAGAATGTACAATATCCACATGAGTGTTCACACCCACGGTGGGTGTTAAAATGTGACCTGCCCGAGATTGCGTGGGGATTCTCAGCTTCCTGTTATTAGTCGTAAGTGTAGAGTTAGGTTAACCAGTAAACTGCCCGTTCTAAGAGATTTGAGCAATTCAAGAACTGACACGTTTCCTGGTTAATATTAGGTTAACCAGTAAACTGCCCGTTCTAAGAGATTTTAGCAATTCAAGAACTGACACATTTCCTGGTTAATAAGTTAGCTTAACCAGTAAACTACTGGGGTCCTGAGAGATTCGTAAATCCTAAGACTACGTTTCCTGGTTAATTATAACATAAGTACTGATTCCTAGGCAGAAAGAAATGACACTTTTGATGCTCCATCTTAATTCCTTTCGCAGGTGCAGCTGGCGGGTGCAGCATTGACGTGCAGAACAGCTGATCGTCCCTGACACATGCTGCCACCTCTTCTCTTCTGCCTCGCCGTCATCATTTATTATTGATTTGCATTATGTAATTTTACACGTAGGTACAGTTACACAACAACTGTCACACCTACACCATGTATTACATACATCACGCTACATAACAATTAGTTGTTAATGTAAATGTAGCGAACTTTTCGCTCAGTTTGACCTGAGTACAGGATTTTTCACCGTCGTCACGGAGTTTTTCCCTCAAGCTTGCTTCTATTAGCGTAAATATGAGGTTTTTTCGCTCACTGGTGACTGTGACTTTCTCCTGTAGCAGGATAGCACACACACACCACAGTGTGAATCTTGTGTGACTGAGTTAGAATTTATATGTATGTATATTGAAATTTTTTTTTCCTGGGGGAAAAAAATTTTTTGATTTTGATGGGGCGTAATGTCACGAGTTGGCGCGATTAAGTATTTGAATAAACTTGTGACATTAAACTTTGGTGGGAAACCGCGAATTCTAGTGGAATCCCAGTATGTATCACGTCAGTCAACCGCCACATATTCACCCGATCGGGAATGTTTTCAGGACATTTTTCACTGTTTCATAAGTGATCGTCCTTGTGCGAGATGTCAGCACCTTCGCTGAGTGATACTGTGGGTGTGTATCGCTCACACTCGTTGGCCATTAGCAAGAGTGGCTTGACACTCGCCTCTCTCACGATTTGAACTCAGTCAGGATTTGAGCGCCGTGAAAGCAGGTTGGGCCCAGTGTGTAGCAGTGCTGCTGTTGTCCAGTTCCTGAATTCCCACTTAGCGTGATTTGGCGAGAGACTCAGCATGTGCAGCGCCCTTCCTCAGCAACGACGCCCAGTCATCCGCTTAGTCCACTTTTCTGACCAGTATTTCTTTTCATTTTTCCTAGGCTTAAGAGTTTAGCTTTTGAGTGAGCGTGATCTCCTTATTTTGAAATCATTTTGAAATGTAACGTAAATTTATTTCATTGTAATCAATAAATTTACGGTTCTTTTTCTTGAGCTTAATGTAATGTAAACTCGTGTTTTATTTCTCCATAAGCTTATTCTAGTTGCAGCTCCTAGATTGCATAAACGCTTTGTATTATTCATAACTGGTACTTAGGCCAGTCCTTTTGTATTAAGTTTAAAAATCCGTTGTGTAACCAAGAGTTAATTGCACAAGCAAGAACCTATTATCATTAATAGCATTAGTTATTGATTGTCAGGGGTGGAGTCACTTTCTCCAGAGGCCAACAGTACTAATAAACAGCACGTGTGAGTCATTAGTCTCTGCTGTGTACTATTGAGAAAGTTTATAAATTCTCGTCCTTAAAGAATCGGCGAAATAAGCCGGAATAAAGTAATCATTGCTTGATTTTCAGAAGTCAATTCTTTGCCCCTTTTCTCAAGTATTACTGAATAATATTCTTTAATATTGCATACACAAAAAAACCCTGTGACAGTACCCTCGGACAGCATATGCAGACACCTGCATATGCTGTCCGAGGGTACTGTCACAGGGTTTTAGGGATTAAACAAAGGTTTTTTGCATTAGTCAAAGGATATGAGAAAGGAATGTATGCTTCCATGCCCGAGGGAATAACCTCCAAATGCACAAGGCACACTCAGATTGCTCTTGGCCATCACTTATCACAAACACTGCACAAGATGGAGTTACTTCCCACACCCTTGTGGCAAACTGCACATGGCCACACTCATTCTGATTTAAGAGTACTGGCACCTGCCCTAGATATCATCACATTTGTTTTATCTGCATTTACTCTTAAACCTTTGTGCCCCATTCCATCTCTCCATTTCCTAAATCTTTCCTCTGCCTAACTTCCATTCTCTGTAATCAGTACGAAGTCATCAGCATAAATCTTCCACGGGAGTCCATTTCTGAAAGCTTGTGAGAGAGATTCAAGCACCATGACAAACAATTGTGAGCTCAAAAGTGACCCATGATCCACACCAACATTCACGGAAAACTCATCATTCAAATCTCCATTCACTCTCACCTTGGTAAGCACACCCCCTTACACAACCATAACCACTCTAACCAGCCATTCCTCAATCCCAAGCTTTCTCATTGCCCAATTCACCACCTCCCAAGGACTATGTCAATGGCCTTCTCCAAATCAACAGTGACAAAGTACAGATCCCTTTTCTTTCCTTTATATTTCTCCTGAAGCTGCTGGACAATGAATATGGAATCAGTGGTCCCTTTGCCTTGTATAAACCATAAACAGCATCTCATTAATATTCACTCTTTCCCTTATCATACTTTCCATGACTCCATTACCTTCATCATCTGGACTAAAGGTTTATCTATCTATCCATCTATTTACTGCCAGACGCCTTAACCCCTTAACCGCGGGGCATCACTTTCGTGACGCTCGGGCGCAATGGATCATACCGCGGGGCGTCACTTTTGTGATTCTGTGCTATTTTGAATTAACCCGAGCTTTCAAGTGGTGGCTTGTATCATCTATCAGTACTGCCAATGTCCAACACTAGTCAGCACTCCAAATCTCATCTGTACTCCCATCCATTGTTGACATTTTAGCGATTTTCCCCCCTTCCAGACTCCCCTCCCTACCTGCCCTCCATTACCCTGTCCTCTCACCTCCCAGGCCGCGCTGCGCTAAGCAAATCTACCCCGGATTTTTCCACTGATTTCATCCATTGAAATAAGCCCTATGCCCTATACTTATACAAAATAATATATACCAAAAAAAAATAAGGTAAGCGATAGTGGTATACACCAGGAATTGGCTAATTATCACCTGACAACACCTCACGTGCATTCATTCGCTACATTACCAAGGTAATTTCCCCTTTGAATTATGCCTTGTAATCTATGTCTGTAATAAAAATATATATCAGAATGGAAGGGAGAAGCTTAGGTGACATTTACATTCACCTGGAACTATCTATTTCTTTATGTATTGCCGAGATTGTCTACCAATAATTTATTAGCATGTAAGTTAGCAGCTGTCATCCTCAGTGTCATTGTCAACCCTTGCCTTCTCAGATAAGCCGCGGCATTTAGTTCCTTGTCCTCCGTTGTGGTCAAAACATGTCGCACTCGCGCCCCGCCATTTCTGCCGCTTCTGCGCCCATTACAAAAGGCCCCGTGACCTCTACACCCAGAAAAAGTCGTGAGGGAAGCAGGAAAGGACTAAGTGACTCTGCAGTGCAACGTGAACTAGCTGAATTGTCTATGGTGATGATGGATAGTGATTTTGACCCTTCGGGTGAATTCTGTGATGAGCCAGGTGAGGAAATCGTGCCAGAAAGTGCTAGTACGAGTGCTTCAGTGTCGGAAGTTATCCCTACCTCCAAGGGAAAGGAGCTGTTAGTGCAGCATGGGAAGGAATTTGGGAAGGGAGTGAAAAGGCGGCGTGTTAGCCCCAGAACAATGGCCCCGCGTGACCCAGCCCGCCATGAGTCCCGAGTTGATTCACCTCCCCGTAACCCAAGCCCCACTTCACTCATTTCTTCCTCTTCGTCTGCTGAATTATCTCCGGAGTCTTCGTCGTCGGAGTCACCACCAGCATCAACAGTGAAGGCAGGCCGTAGAGGAAGAGGTAAATCCCGGACCAGTAAAAGTAGAGTTGGTACTAGAGTAAGGGCTGCTAGTGCTGTACGGCAACTCAGGGTCAGTGCGAGTGACCTTGAACGGGGTAAATCTGTCTCACAGCCACCCACCACCCTCACCCACCCTACACCGCCACGACAGGGAATCCTGGACGCCTTCGCGTGGACGGAAGGGTCCGATTTTGTGCCAGAATATTTAGTTTTTGATGACGACAATGCTGAGTGTGTGGACTTCCTTTTGGCCTTCCTAGATGACGAAGTCATGCAGCACATATGTGATGAGACCAACAGGTATGAATCACAACGTGCTGCAAGTGGTACAGGTGCAGCCAAGATGCAACAGTGGTCCATGCTGGGAGTGCAGGAGCTGTATGTGTTCTTTGCCCTCATGCTTCTCATGCCACACTCAAAGAAGCATGAGTTGGAAGAATACTGGTCCATGGACCCCTTACTACCCTCACCCACCTTCAATAAGTACATGGCCAGAGATCGCTTGCGGAACATCATGGGAAACCTGCACTTTGCCGACAACGATGTACCTTCCCAAACTGACCCACTCTGGAAGATCCAGGAGATTCTGAGCAGAATGAAGGATAAGTTTATGTCATTCTTCCACCCCTTTCAGAAGAGTGTCATTGAAGAATCCTTGGTTTTGTTCAGAGGACGTCTTCGGTTTGTACAGTACATTCCAAGCAAACGCCATCGCTTTGGAATCAAGTTCTTTGTACTGTGTGACTGTAAGACGGGGTACATCCTTGACTTCATCATTTATTCAGCCAGCACTGTCAATCTGGATAAAACACACCCCCTTGGCTTCTGAAGTTGTGTAGTGAAAGTGCTCCTTGAAAAGTATTTTGGTGGGAATCATGTACTGTATACAGACAACTATTATACAGCACCGAAACTTGCCAAATACCTTTCAGAGCACGGCATTGGGTTCTGCGGCACTGTCAAACGTAATCGTGTCCACTTCCCTAAATTCACAGAGGCAGGAACCTCGCAGCGAGGAGATGTGCACCTACGCAAGTCTGAGAAGATGCTGGCAATACAGTGGCATGACAAGAGGGTCGTGCACATGCTCACCACTGTACATAAGGGGGAAATGACGGACAGTGGGAAGGTCGACCATAGGACAGGCGAACCTGTGATGAAACCTGATGCTGTGTTAGACTACAATATCAACATGTGGCTGGTGGACAAGTCCGACATGATGATTGGTGAGATCGACTGCCTCAGGAAGAATACTAGGTGGTACAGGAAAGTTTTTCTGCATCTCATAGATATGACGATGCTGAACGCCTTCATCCTGTACAAGATGAAGGTCAAGCCACCCAAGTCCTTCTCCCTGAGGTTGTTCGCCAGGACTTGTGTCCAGCAGCTGCTGGAAAAATATGGTAGGGTGACAGCAGCAACTCCAAGGCGCCATCCAGTAACACTTCCCGACCGACTTGAGCAGAGGGCGTATATGGATCGGCACAGACTGGTGCTAATGCCTGCCACAGGCAAAAGGAAGGCTGCGATCCGCAGGTGTCAGGTGTGTGCACATACCACCCGACGCACACCTGAGCACAAACGCACCTCTTGGCAGTGCACTGAGTGCCAGGTTCCCCTCTGTGTTACCTGCTTCTTTGATTACCATAGCCAGAAACAGTTCTAAAAGTGCAAGTGGGAAAGGAGAGTAATGTGTAATGTGTAAATAATGCGTAAATAGCAAGTGAAAGCAATGGATGTTCAGTACATATGATTGAACAGTGTATTATAGTTTTATCTTACTGAAAGTGACAGTGACTAACATAGTGTAAGTGAAATAGAAGGGTAAATATTGAAAATACAATAGAAAATGTAAATAGTAATGTAAGTAATTAGTAATATAAGAATATGAGTACAAATACTTTATGTTATAACACTGAAAGTGAATCCGTGGCTCTCTACGTATTTTACTGAATGAAAAATTGAATGACTTCAGTGACAATAAACTAATACTACTAAAGGAAACTTATGGAGAAAAACTCCAGATATATATAAGTGTGATGTAGTAATTGAAATATAAAGTGTGAGGGGTTTTATGAATAATAAATGACAGAGTACCAAGAGTGAGTTAGCGCAAGTGCGAAGGTCATACGCGCTCGTAATTTTCATTGCTTTCACAGTGTTTTCTTTTTTGGAGCATGGATCCCAAACTACTTGATAATCATAGAGTAGTGTTTATAGTGTTAATATCTGGCTGTGGTAATCATATTACGGGTTGTCGGGAAGTGTAAAGTGGAGACTTCGTTACCCAACTTCAGAGGTCTCCACAAGTCCTATGGTAACCGAAGAAGGCTCAAAAAACATTTCAGGAGAAAGCTGAAGGTATGTGCCATTTGCATATGTAATCTTAATACTCTAGGACTAATAACTGATTTTTGGCAAATATTTTTTGAGAGTCTGTCGGAGCCCGAATAACCCCGCGGGACACGCAAAACATTGATAAACATGCCCGCAGTGTAAGGGTTAAGCCTGTAAGGGGTGGGCATAAACAAATCGCCTCCATGTCGCCATCCCCCGCCATTTCATTGCCCTGCTCCCAGCTCACACCCACCTCTCTCATATACCTCTCCACTCTATCCCTCCATCTCATCCTTAGCCTCCCCCTCCCTCTCTCCCCCTTCACCTCACTCACATACACCCTCCTCGTCAGTCTCTCACTCTCCATCCTCTGCATGTCCAAACCACCTCAGTGTGTGTCTCCTAATGCTTCCTATCACATCCACATCCACACCACAACGCTCCTTCACTTCCTCATTTGTCAGTCTGTCTCTCCATGTGACTTCACATGCTCCTCTCAAATAACTCATTTCTACTGCTCTCACTTTAGACTTCTGTCCCTCCAATAATTTCCAAGTTTCACTTCCATACGTTAGAAATGGTGTCACAACACTGTCATGTAGTAACTTATTTACTTCCAGGCTCACATCCCTGTTTCTTATCACTGCTTTCAAGGAACCAGCAACCTTTCTTCCTTTTTGCATCCTTTCAAGGACTTCACCCTCTAGACTTCCATCCTTCCTCATCACACTACCCAAGTACTTACATGCACTCACATTTTCCATTTCCTCCTCATCCAGCCTCACTGTACATTCACTGACTTCACTTCTCTCGAAGACCATAACTTTACTCTTCCTACACTCACCTTTAAATTCTGTTTCTTACACACTCTTCCAAACTCATCCACCAAGCCTTGCAGCTCTCCTTCATTTTCACTTAACAACACAGTATCATCTGCAACCAACAGTACCGGGGATTTCTGAACACTGCCCTCTCTCACCAGGGCCACTCCAACATCCACTGCCTTACCTTGTATCTCTTTTATAACCTCATCCATATACAGACTGAACAACCATGGAGACATGACACATCCTTGTTTCAATCCAACCTTCATATAGAAAAATTCACTCAGTTCACCATCCACATGCACTGCAGCCTTAGCACCCTCGTACATACTCTTCACAGCATTCAACAACTTCCCATCTACTCCATATATTCTTAATACTTTCCACAATCCTTGTCTATCCACCCTGTCATATGCTTTCACCAAATCCATGAAGGCCACATACAACTTCCTTCCCTTCTCTAGAAATTTTCCTGCTGAAGATCTAAGAATGAATATCTGATCTACACAACCTCTTCCCTTCCTAGAACCTCCCTGTTCTTCTCCAACTAATTACTCTGTTATTTCCCTAACTCTGTCAATACGTATCCTACCATATATTTTTCCTATTACACTAAGAAGACAAATGTCCCTATGATTACCACACACTTTTTTCCCCTTTTCCTTTGTACAGGGGAATAATTATACCCGACTTCCAATCCTCCGGGACTCTACCTTCCTCCGAGGCCAACCAGCACATCTTTCACATCCATTCTATTGCTATCTCTCCCCCATGGTTCAACATTTCACCACACGCTCCATCAATTCCTGAGGCTTTCCCCATTTTAACTTTCTTCATTGCTTCCACAACTTCCATCCTACTGATTTCTTCCTCTCTTCTCACATCCTTCCTTCTCCCAGCCATTCCCCAGCCACTTATACTTGCAGTACTTTCATTCTCTGTCCAACAATTCCTTAAAGTGTTCTCTCCATCTGCACCCTTTTTCTCTCTTCTCCACTAGTAATCTACCATTTTTATCTTTCACTCCCCAGCTAACTTCTCTGGCACCCTGTCTAACTTTCCTTACGTCTTTCCAGGACATTTTCTTACATTCCCTCCACTTTACATTCAAGTTCCTTCCAAATTCCTCATCCATTCTCTTCTTACTCTCTCTTACTTATCTTTTCACCTCTCTCTTCCTCTCTACATATAACTCACTCTTCTGTCTCTCAACTCCTTCCACGTCCCTGTCTCTCATCCACTCACTATACGCTTTCTTCTTTTGTGCCACAGCTTCTCTCACCTCTTCAGTCCACCATGCTGTTCCCTGCACCCCCTTTCGTCTTCTCTTCACCTCACACATCACCTCACATGCTGCACTGATTTCTTCTGTGAATATCTGTTTTATGCCTATATAATTTCCTCTTTCCATGGTATTACACTTCCCCTAATACACATTTATAATCACATTCTTCAGCCAGTCATCTGGGACAACACACTCATATACAGTACAATCCCAGGGAACTGGGATTGTACTGTTTTTTCCCAGACATCTGATGTACACAGTACTCTTATACCATCGTATTCTGGGCCACACTAATATTTTCCATTTCAAAAAGCCTCTTAAACACACCCCACAGACATAACACATGTGATTGCAGTGTGTTGCAGTGTAGCACAATGCATACAGTATGACCATTTTGTAAAATATTAATTTTTTTATTCATCAATTATGGAAAAATAAAATAAGTCTTGAGCATTACTGGTGAACTGATGATTTGTAATGAAGTGTTGTACAGTAGAACAGTCACGACTCTCTTGCTTACAGTTGTGTTATATGGCCACAGCTCGTCAATTATTCCTCAACTTACCGTCATCATTCCACCCCTCACTCACCACTCAGCTGTTTTGCAGATAATAAAATAAATACATAGGAACTACAAACAAAGTAATTTTGTAAAAAAAAAAAAAAATCAATCATTTCTATCAGCTAGAGTTTATCTTTTCTGCCAATGCAAATGCGTTCTAAGATGATTAATAAATTCATCTTCGAACAAACTTGTACCAGCAGAAAATATAAATTCTAGTTGATAAAAATGAAGCATTTGTTTTGTCTGACAAAATTACTGTGCTTGTAATTTCTACCT
Source organism: Coenobita brevimanus (assembly GCF_032717465.1). Classification (NCBI taxonomy): domain Eukaryota; kingdom Metazoa; phylum Arthropoda; class Malacostraca; order Decapoda; family Coenobitidae; genus Coenobita; species Coenobita brevimanus. Next base: position 16,574,806 of record NC_136977.1, read on the forward strand.
AATTACTATATCATCTGCAAAACAGCTGAGTGTTGTACGAGAGGTTGAGTGACAGTGGTTAGGTGAGGAATAAATTGGTGGGCTGTGGCTGTCTATATAACTGTGAGCAAAGGAGCTGGGACAATTCTACAAAACAACAACTCTTCCCAAATCATCAGTTCACCAATAAATGCTGAAGATTTCTATAGTTTATTTATCCATGATTATATGAATAAAACAATGGACAATATTTGACAGAATGGACTTGCCAAGGGACTGTATGATACTGCAAGCTCTTCGGCAGTTAAAGAGTCGGTTCATCTGACAGAAAACTGTACCGGTAGCACACATTTTCCATCCATGAAAAGTAAAGACTCCTACTTACGGAGGATCGACTAATGAAAAATCCGCAGATAAAAAAAAAGTGTGTGTGTGTGTGTGTGTGTGTGTGTGTGTGTGTGTGTGTGTATTTACCTATTTGTATTTATATATTTGTAGTATACAGGAATTGAGCGAAGCTCGTGTTGTCCTGTCTCCATATCCACATTTATCTAGTTTACTTTTACACACATGAATGTTTTTCCCCTGCACCACTTTTTTGTCTAAGTCGTTCCAAATACTTATGTATTTACCCAATATACCTAATTGAGATACACACGAAATATGTTATGCTCGTGGGTTCCCATTGCTGTTTCTCAGTAAGTCAAATTTAGTTTTAAACTCGTTTAAGTTTTTAGACTGGATGATCTCTTTCTCCAGGCTATTCCATAAATCTATACTTCTGTAAGGAAAGCTATATTTCTTGATATCCATCAAGCAGCGTGACTTTTTCAATTTCATTCCGTGTCCTCTTGTTGCTCTCTTATCCCATAAAAACAGATCTTCTCGGTCAATTTTATCTACTCCCACCATGGTCCTGAACACTGCAATCATGTCTCCTCTCTTTCTCCTTTCCTCTAAGGAAGGCAAATCCAGCTTTTCCAGCCTCTCTCTGTATGACAGATCTGCCAGACTGGGGACCATTTTGGTTGCTGTTCTTTGTATTCACTCAATCTTGTTTATATCTTTCTTTTTGTGTGGGGACCACACTACTGCGGCATATTCTAACCTGGGGTGGATCATGGCCACTATCAATTTTTTCATCATCTCCTCATCCATATAATGAAATGCTACTCTTATGTTAGTCAGGAGTTTATAACTCTCTCTAACTATCTTATTAATGTGCTTTTCAGGTGACAAACTATCTTGGACCAGCACTCCCAAATCTTTCTCTTCTCTCATTTTTGTGATTAATTCATTACCCAACAAGTAATTCAGTGATGGCCTCCCAGTACTTTTACCCATTTCCAATATTTTACATTTCTTTACATTAAATTTCATTTCCCACATCCGGCTCCAATCATATATCCTATCCAGATCCTCCTGCAGCATTTTACAATCCTCCTCAACCTCTACCTTCCTGAAAATCTTTACATCAGCAAACAGACTTGCATAACTGTTCATTCCATCTACCATATCATTTATGTAAATCAGGAACATTACTGGCGACAACACCGAGCCTTGAGGGACTCCACTTGTTACTTCCCTCCATCCAGACATCCTGTCCTTTATTACTGTCCTCATTTGTGTCTCTCAAAAAGTCTCATCCATTCCAGGAGTTTCCCCCTCAGTCCTCCTATATACTCTAGTTTCCACATTAGTCTCTTATGAGGTACCTTGTCGAAGGCCTTCTCTAAGTCTAAGTACACAAAATCCACCCAACCATCTCTCTCCTGTACCACATCAATTTCTCTTGGGTAAAAGCTCAACAAGTTGGAAACACATGACCTTCCACTTCTGAATCCAAACTGACATTCAGCCAAGAATTTCATCTCTTCCAGATATTTTATCCATCTGTCTTTCAGGATTCTTTCACACAATTTTGCCACCATGCTGGTTAGAGACACTGGTCTATAATTCAGGGGTTCTTCCCTGTTTCCTCCCTTATAAATTGGTACCACATTTGCCCTCTTCCATTCTAGTGGCACTTTCCCCTTTTCCAGAGAACACACAATTAAACTGTGAATTTTATCCGCCAGTTGTTTTCTGCATTCCTTCAGTACCCAAATAAAATTCCATCAGGTCCTGGGGCTTTCCTTACATCCTGAGTTTCCAGTAATTTATACACTTCCTGTGCCTCCACTTTTATACCTTTTATCACTGGTACATTTCTAATCACTCCCTCCCCTTCCACAAACTCTTTTTCATTAGTGAAACCGATTGGAAACTTTTGTTCATTATTTCAGCTTGCACTACTGCATCTTTATAGACCTCACCTTTTACTTTCAGTTTGGTGATTCCTTCCTTTTGTTTCAGTTTGCCATTAACAAATCTATAAAACAGTTTGGGTTCATCCTTGCATTTGTCTATTATACCTTTTTCAAAATTCCTTTCTTCTTCTCTACGTATTCTTGTGTATTCATTTCTAGTTCTTTTATATTCTTCCTTAGTTCTGTTGTTACCTCTGTTTTTCCAGTTGTTCCATGCCTTATCTTTCTCTTTTTTTTCCTATCGTACACCTTCCATTAAACCACTCATTTTTCCTGTTTTCTTTCCCTCTTACTCTTGGTACAAATTTTCCACTCCCAAATTATAGAGGTCTAGAAAGATATCCAACTTCCTCTGTATCTCTCGTTTCTCTGAATTTTCTTTAATCCGCATTTTCAAAAAATTTTCTCAATCCTGTAAAATTTGCTTTCCCAAAGTTGTATTTTCCCTGCCTATAAAGTTCATCTCTTGGCTCGACGTTCCCTATTATCATCTGGAACTCAATGACGACATGATCACTTTTTCCCATAGGACACAGATATTTCAATGATTCTATTACATCGGGTTCTTTGGTAAACAGTAAGTCTGACCTTGCTGGTGTGTCCTCACCTCGGAACCGTGTCTATTCTTTGGCCCATTGCGTTAACACATTATTCATTATTATATTTAATAATATAGTGCCCCACGAATCTTCGCTGCCTCCTAAGTCCCATTCCTCCCAGTTCACTTCTTTACAGTTAAAGTCACCCACCAAAGTTATATTGTTGCTTTTCTTAATTATTTTTTGTATATAACTAACCATATCTGACAACATCTCCTGGTATTCGTCATTATACCATGCTCTCGTCTTAGGGGGAACATACACTACCGCCGTATCTCTCTTGCTATTCTCTCTAGTTTCTAATTTCATATACATCACTTTGGCCCTGCCTTCTCCCATTTCCATGGTATCTACATCTATGTTGTTGTTCTCTGTTATCATCACTCCTCCTCCAGTTTATTCTTTTCTGTCTCTTCTCTAAGTTTGTATTTACCATCTCCCAAATGAACATCAATATCTTCCCTTAACTTGGTCTCTACAAAGCACATAACATCAGGTTCATGTTCTCTTAAGAAATCGTTAATTTCAAGCCTTGCCGATATTAAATCATCAACATTAGTATATGCCACCTTCAAATTATTTCTGATGTTTTTTATACCCTCTTCACTCCTTCTCTCCATCGGTACCACTTTCTCAATTTCTGATCTTTCATAGCCATCCCCCTTAGTTTCCTTCACTTCTAATTCCTCACAAACCACTTCCTTACTTTCACATCCAACACTCTCTAAAAAAAAGTTTTACATGCTTCCTCTGTCCTCTTATCATTTTTTTCCTTTACTTCTTCCTTCAATGATTTTAAAACTTCTCTTTCTTCTTCATTCAAATCTTTTCTTATTATAATATTTTCCATCCCTGCCTCTTTGCTTAGTTTCCTGGTCACTTTAAGTATGTCATTTACTACACTTTCAGATAACAACTTGACTCTCATTGGTCTTGTTTCCCCTTTCTTATAAGGCCCTATTCTCCTTACTTCCTCAATTTCTTTTTCCCACTTGTCTCCTTTGGGATCAATCTTGCCTAATATTCTTATCACCAGGTTCGTGTCTCTCTTGAGTCTCACAGATCTAATCTTTTCTTCCTCCTCCCTGTTTCCAAATATTACCACACATCTGTTCCTTTCTACGGTTTCTCTCACTATTTTCTGTTTTTTCTTCAGTATTTTCACTACATTTTCTTCTTTTTTTCTTGTTCATTTCCCTTTCTTCCTGAATGATTTCCCTTAAGCTGACCCCTTCTTTCTATTCTTCTTCTACATGTGCCCACTTTGCCTTATGCTCTTCTAATACACTACTCACCTTCTCCATTTTACTACTACTCTCTTCCAGTCTTCTCAATTCGATATTTTCACGCTTCAAATTCCTGATCTCCTCATTCACCGTCTCATTGGACTGGATCAGACTCTGTATATTAATCTCAGTATTTTCAGACATGTCCTATAACACTAGATTCTCCACTTTCCTTTCAATTTCCCTAATCCTCGTCATCATTGTTTTAACCAGAGCCATGACATTAGTACAGTATTACTATCAAATCCTGGAAATTCGAGTCTCTCAATGTTTACATTATCGGCCATGTTTGAGATTGGTTACAGTATCAAAAACAGCTGTTACCGAAAATACTACAAACATTCATGTATACTCTCTGCCAATAAATCTTTACATTTTTGGGAGTCTATATTAACTTACAGTATTATAAACTTAAAACAAGACCATAGGAGACAGGACAAACATAATTCCTGAAAACTACTTGCAGCGGTGGCTGGGAGCAGTCGAGATACGTCCGTTCACCGTGTGTGTGTTCTTACCTAATTGTATCTTTACAGGAATGAGTCAAGCTCGTACTGTCCCGTGTCTTAAACCATATTTATCGTACATATCCTTAAATTTGTGAATTGTTTTGGCACACACTATTTCATTCGGTAGTGCATTCCATTGATCAATTGCTCTGTTTGGGAAACTGAATTTCCTTACGTCTTTATCACCTCTCTTCTTATGCAGTTTTTTGCAGTGTCCTCTTGCTGATGCTTCTCCATATGTTAAGTAATAATTTATATCTATTTTCTCCTTTCCTGATATGCATTTATATAGCATTATCATGTCACCTCTTTTCCTTCTCTCCTGTAGTGTTGGTAGATTCAGTTTATTTAGTCTTTCTTCGTAGCTTAGATCCCTTAAGCTTGGTATCCATCTCGTAGCGGCCCTTTGAACTTTTTCAATCTTGTCTCTGTGCTTTTTGAGATAAGGACTCCAGACTACTGATGCATATTCCAGGGTTGGTCTAATGAATGATGTTATTATCCTTCTTAGCATGTCTTCATTTATGTATGTGAATGCTATTCTCATATTTGCAAGCAGTGTATACATGTTCCGTACCTTCTCGCTGATGTGGTCAGCCAGAGATAGTCTGTTATTGATAATCACACCTAGGTCTTTCTCTCTTTCTGATGTGTATAGGGTTTTATTTCCTAACTTATAATCCCAATCACGTCTTTTTCCACTTTTACCAAACTTGATTACATGACACTTGTCCACATTGAATTCCATTTGCCATGTACTACTCCATTCATGAAGTTTATTTAATTCTTCTTGTAGCTCTTTACAAGAGTCTGTGTTAGTAATTCCCTTTTGTATTTTTGCATCATCTGCAAACATATTCAGATAGCTCTCATTTCCAGTGTTACTGTTTATATCATTTATATACATTAAAAACATGATTGGTGCCAGCACTGAACCCTGTGGTACTCCACTAGTCACTTCTTTCCATGATGAGTAGTTTCCTCTTAGTACTGTCCTCATTTCTCTTTTTATGAGAAAGTCTTGCATCCAACAAAACAGTTTGCTTCGAATTCCTCCTTGATGGTACAGTTTCCATAAAAGTCTTTGGTGTGGTACTGTGTCAAAAGCTTTCTTGAAATCTAAATAGATACTGTCCACCCATCCTTCCCTTTCCTGTATTGTGTTTGTTACTCTGTCATAGTAGCTCAACAGATTAGTAACACATGATTTTCCTTTTCTGAAACCAAACTGTCTTTCTGTTATCATACTGTGTTCTTCTAGATGATTTACCCAAGCTTTTCTTATAAGTTTTTCTAATACCTTGCTTACAACACTGGTCAGTGATACTGGTCGGTAGTTGAGTGGATTTTGTCTATTTTCTTTCTTGAATAAGGGGACAATATTTGCTTTTTTCCAAATATCAGGTAGTTTACCTTGACTCAAGGATTTCTTGAAAATTAAAAATAATGGTTTACATAACTCCTTTGCACATTCTCTTAATACCCAACATGAAATTTCATCAGGACCACTTGCTTTTCCTCTGTCTAATCTACTTAACTCCTCCTGTATTACTTTTTCTGCTATTTGTATATCTGGTAGTATGTGTGGACATGCATGTTCCACATAGTCCCTCTCAAAATTTTTTTCTTCTGTAAAAACTAATTGGAAATTCTTATTTAGTGCTTCACAAATATCTTTCTCTTGTGTATAAGTGATTCCCTCGTCCGTAATGGATTGTATTATATCTTTTACTTTAGTTTTGCTTCTGATATAGCTGTAAAACAGCTTTGGTTGATCACTACTTTTATTTATTATATCCTCCTCAAACTGTTTTTGGGCTTCCCTCCTTATTCTTGTATAGTCGTTTCTTGCCTGTTTGTAATTATTATACGCCCTTTTACTATTGTGTCTTCTGTATCTATTCCACAACAAATCTCTTCTTTCTTTTGATTTTTTACATTCTGTATTGAACCATTTCTGTATTTTCTTATCTGCTTCTTTGTGCTGTGGGATGTACTTCTGGACTCCTATTTCATAAAATTCACAAAATTTTTTATATACAGCATTTAAATATTGTCCTCTAAGCTCATTTTCCCAATCAACTTCTAAGAAATACTTCTTTAGGTCTTGATAATTTCCCTTTTTATAGTTTAGGCTCTTTTTGTAACTATCATTGCTGTTTACTATGTCATTTGCTATCCTGAAGTTATAATTTAGTACTGCATGATCGCTTTTGCCGAGTGGAGGGTGATATATTAAACTGTCAATATCATTTTCTTGCCTTGTAAATATTAGATCTAGCACTGAAGGTACATCAAGTCCTCTTTTTCTGGTGGTTTCCCTCACATGTTGCGTTAAGAAAAACTCTTGTACAAGATCCAGGAGCTTTTGATCCCAACAGCTTTCTTGGCTATTTATATCTAGAGTATTCCAATTTATATTTGTATTGAAGTTCCCAGTTAGTATAATTCTTTCCGATTTCTCTTCCATTTTATGTAGCAATGATCTTACACTCTGAATTGTATTCTCTGCCAGGTCCTCATATTCGTCTCTTTCCCATGTGTTTGATCTGGGTGGCATGTACAAATTGGCTACAATTACTTTACCTTCAGATGTGTCGATCTCTACTGCAATCAGTTCTACTTGTGATGGTATATCTAATTTTATTTCCCTGACTTTTAGATTTTTCTTAGTTAATATTATAATTCCTCCTCCTTTTTTTAAATATCTGTCTCTTCTCCATATATTATATTCCTCTAAGTTTAGTATGTCATTTGATATCCTTGGTATTAATTCTGTTTCAGTTAGGCATATTATTTGTGGTTCATTTTCTCGGACATAATCATTCATCTCTAGTAATTTAGATACCATTCCATCCACATTTGAGTACATCAACTTTATCATCTTGTTTATATACTTGTCATGACATGGTTCTACTACCTTCCTCCTTTTTCTTCCATCCTGTTTGTGTACCACTTTCGTACCTGCAATCCTATTACTTTGTAGAAAAATTTCTTCTTCTCTTCTGATCTTCCCTCATTTTTTGTTTTTGCTTCCTCCCTTTTCTCTTTCAGTAATTCCAGTTCCTCTTGTGTTAGGCATCTTTTTATATGTGTGTGTGTGTGTGTGTGTGTGTGTGTGTGTGTGTGTGTGTGTGTGTGTGTGTGTATAGATCCCCTAGCACCTGGTGCGGGGTTGGTGGCGTCATGGGAGGAAAATTAGTGCACGCTCCATTGTGTCCGCACACACATGTGTATTCTGAGTGTATATGGGGCAGTGCATGGGTGGTATTGAGAGTTGCCACCTGCCCCTATTTCCCATACGAATTTCAACCAAGTACTCCGGTTGGTACGCCTTTGAAAATCGCGCTCATTTGAGGCCTATTGCTTTCGACTCTGATAAGACCCAAATAAGGCCTATCGCTCTCAATGGGTTAAAGAAGGAAGACCTTAAACTAGTGCTGCTGGGTTCAAACAATATTTTTTTTCCAAATTCCACATTCAGCTGTCTGTTATCATTCCCTCAAAGCACTCCTGATTATTGCACTTTCTACAACTACATTACCTAAATACGTTTCCATATCTTGCTCACCAACTATATAACTATTGTACTTTACATTCTTCTAGCTATCTCAAAAATATCACTCTCATCATTTACACTATTCAAGCTGTTTGCAACACTGTCCTGTGTAACCATCTAAGCCCTAAACACCTCCCCTCTGGTTCTGGCTGTGAATATTGCGGGAAAAGTAGAGAAAAATAATGACTGGGAAAAAAATGCAAATATGATATGCGTTATGAGGAGCACACTGAGGTGGTTTGGCCATGTGGAGAGGATGGAGGGTGAAAGACTGACGAAGAGAGTGTATGTGAGTGAGGTGGAGGGGGAAAGAGGGAGGGGGAAAGAGGGAGGGGGAAAGAGGGAGGGGGAGGCCGAGGATGAGATGGAGAGATGGGGTGGAGAGGTATATGAGAGAGGGGGGTGTGAGTTGGGAGCAGGGGAGTGAAATTCGGGGGACAGGGCGACTTGGAGGCGATTTGTTTGTGGCCACCCCAAACGGGATTGAGGCATCTGGCAATAGATAGATAGATAGATAAAATCTGGTTACTGACAAGGAAGGTGGTTTCTGGAGTGGTAGATATGTGTTTCAAAGTTTTGCATTACAACAGATAATGGCTAAAGCATGTGAAAAGGGCTAAAGGTTTTACGGCATTGACACAGGAAAAAAAAAAAATGTATAACAAAGTGAACAGAGCAGGGGTGTGGATGGTATGTATGTATGGTATGAATGGAGACTACTGAATGTTTTATCACTGCACTGAAGCACTGAAATATATGTAAGGGCTGATAAATCTCTGGGTTCAATGTTGAAGCCAGAAAAGTAATGTATGTATGATGAATTCCTTAGGGGCAAAAACAATGCTCCCCTACAAAGGCAGCACCTGCACAGGGTTGTAGAAAGCATGGAGCTGGTTATGCATGCTTAACTTCTAGGAAGTTGATACAGTAAACCCTCGATGTAACAAACCCCGGTATTGCGAATTTCGGATAAAACAATTGGCCAAATCACGACCAAACTTCCCCCGGATTTTGCAAACAAAAGTAGCTAAATAAGGAGGAAGTTCGAGAATCAGCCCACGGTGACAACAGCATCCCTTCCTGGCACAGTTAGTGTACTTCAACAGCATCCCTTCCTGGCACAGTAAGTGTACTGTAACAGTACTACATTATATTGTATTATTATAGGTATTGTATTTATATGTACAACTTCATACAGTATTGTATTTACCTGCACAACTTCATAAACCTTTGACATCTCCATGTAAAACTTCATCAAGTTAGTTTAGGTTATGTTTGAGCACGTAGGACCAAACAGTTCCCCCTTACAGTGCTCGTCAGAAATATCGAGCGCCCTGCGTCCCTCCTACGAAACAAACCTTTCAACATTGAAAAAACATGTAAATAATGCATTTTATTTACCTTTAATGCTTGGTAGGGTATCCTTTGCGCTTCTTCACGGACCTGAGACGTCGTGAAAGTGAAAGGGCGAAGGTTCCTCAGGTGCTGGGGTGGTATTTTTGCCCAGGACTCATGAATGGCTGTTTCCAGCTTTGGCAAAGAGCTCACGTCCTTCCCTTGGAGATTCTTCTTTACAAGGTACCAGAGGTTTTCTATCGGGCTGAGGTCTGGGCTATTGCCTGGCCAGTCTATCATGAAGAAGACTTCGCAGCCACGAAGCCAGTTGGTTACTGAGTTGGCTTTATGAGCAGGTGCACCGTCCTCCTGAAACACTTGTGCACCTGTGAGCTTGAAGGACTCAGGTAAATGATCACAATGAAGCTCCAGGTAAATGTCCTGATTCATTCTGCAGTTCTTGGGAAGCACAACAAGCTTCCCCAAATCGTTCCCAGAGAAACAACCCCATACCATAAGTGAATCAGGGTTTTTAACTGTGCTCTCCACCTAACAGGGGTCAAGCGAGTCACTACCTTTGCGCCGGTAGACGCGCACTCCTCAATTACAGGTAACACTAAACGTTGCATCATCAGACCACAACACTGACAACCACTGGTCCTCACCCCAGTTAACCCCTACACCGCGGGCATGTTTACCAATGTTTTGCGTGTGCCGCGGGGTTATTCAGGCTCCAACAGACTCTCAAAAAATATTTGCCAAAAATCAGTTATTTGTCCTAGAATATTAAAATTAAATATGCTTATGGCACATACCTTCGGCTTTCTCCTGGAATGTTTGTTGAGCCTTCGTCGGTTACCATAGGACTTGTGGAGACCTCTGAAGTTGGGTAACGAAGTCTCCACTTTACACTTCCCGACAACCCGTAATATGATTACCACAGCCAGATATTAACACTATAAACACTACTCTATGATTTTCAAGTAGTTTGGGATCCATACTCCAAAAAAAAAACCCACTGTGAAAGCAATGAAAATTATGAGCGCATCTGACCGTCGCACTTGCGCTAGTTCGCTCTTGGTACTCTGTCATTTATTATTCATAAAACCCCTCACACTTTATATTTCTATTACTATATAACACTTATATATATCTACAGTCTTTATCCATAAGTTTCCTTCAGTAGTATTAGTTTATTGTCACTGTAGGGATTCAATTTCTTTCAGTAAAATACGTAACATTCACTTTCTCGTCCTGTATACTAGCATTGGGAGTGAATGTTACTTTCACCTTCACTCTCATAACTCATAGTATTCAGACATGCTAGAGTGAAACTTTCACTTTCATTACTCCTAGAGTATATACTCGTATTCTTATAATACTACTCATTTACATTTCTATTTACATTCTCTATTTTATTTACGTATTTACATTTCTATTTTATTTACACTGTATTATGCACTGTCACTTGAAGTAACTTATAAAACTATTTAGTTCACGTATATTTACATTCATTACTTTCACTTGCTGTTTACACATTATTTACAACACCACTTGCACTGTTTTACTCAATAGAAAGATCGTAGTCACTCTTTTATCAATTGTCAGCCCTTTACCTCTTTCCACACGAGGTTTAGTAGGGGTAAAGGTCACAGGGCCCTTTGCATGGGGTGAAAAGTCCCTGAAGCTAGCAAAGAGCGAACTGACGTACCTCCACGTTGGAAGATGAGAGTGAACTGATAAGGGTGGGCCGGGGTGGTGGCCTACCTAGGGAAATTCATTACTACCAATGTAGCCTCTTGACACAGCTATATATTGCAGTGAAATGACTGGCAGGAGATCTAGACAATACATTATAAATTAGGTAGTTCCAGGTGAATGTAAATATCACTTAGGCTTCTCCCTTCCCTCCTTATATGTATATTTATTACGAAAATAGTTTATACGGCATATTTCAAGGGGAAATAAACAGCGAAAATTAGCGAACGAGTGCACGTGAGGTGTTGTCAGGTGATAAATAGCCAATTCCAGGTGTATGACACTCTCACTTACCTTATTTCTTTCTTGTATATATTATTTGGTATAAGAATAGGGCATAGGGCTTATTTCAATGGATGAAATCAGTGAAAAATTCCAGGGAAGATTTACTTAGCGTAGCACGGCCGGACAGGCGAGAGGATAGGGTAATGGAGAGGGGGTAGGAAGGGGAGTCAAGAACGGGGAGAAATGGCTAAATTGTCAACAATGGATGGGAGTACAGATGAGATTAGGAGTGCTGACTAGTGTTGGACATTGGCAGTACTGATAGATGATACAAGCCCCCACTTGGAAGCCCGGGTGAATTCAAAATAACACAGAATCACAAAAGTGACGCCCCGCGGTATGATCCCTTGCTCCCAAGTGTCACGAAAGTGACGCCCCGCGGTTAAGGGGTTAAGGTACTTGTTAGCAAAGACAAGCTTATGAAGTCGCTGGTAACGTGTAAGAAGAGGCTTTCTCACAGGCCTGTGACTTGTGTAACCAAGTTCATGGACTCTTCGAGACACCGTGTGCACTGAAACCTCACCAAACACTTCCGGGTTGCTCTCCTTAATTTTCCTTGCACTCACACGAGGATTAGACTCCACTGCACGTTTTAACACATTAACAGACCTCGGGGAAGTTTTCCTGGGCCTACCAGACTGCGGTTTCTTTGTAGGAATGTCACCACTATTTTCCACTCGAAAACGGGCACACCACCTCTGCACTGTCGATCGAGCCACACCAACCAAATCACTAATTTCCTTCGTGGGGTGGCCTGCCTCCTTTAGAGCAACGATCTGTGATATGATTTCACTCGAAAGTTCACGGATAGGGGCCATAACAAAGTGGCGAAAGCCAAAACACTGCGGGACACTAGGTAAAAAATGGCACAAGAAGAGAGGGAAGAGCGGCGGAGTTCCTCTCTCTCATGCAGCCCGTAGGCAACTGAGGCGGCAGCACGCAGTAAGGCCCCATGCTGCCGTGATGTCATGTTAGCGGCCCAAACATCTGGCTCAATTTTTAGTACCAAAAGAGGGTGATTTTTTTTTCGCCAAAAGTATTGCGCGCTCTGACATAGGCGCTCGATACTTCTGACGAGCGCTGTATATAGCGTACTGAGTTCAGTACTCCCTCGGAAATACCGACCCCTTGTATCTAGCGAACTTTTGGATATAGCACCTCATCCCTCCCCCAATTAGTTGGTTATATCAAGGGTTTACTGTATATGATGAAGGCATATGATACAGTAATATATCTCCAAAACAAATTGCACCAAAATAATAAAACAGACAAAATATGATGCTGAAAGTACGGGTATCATGTTGAAAAATGAGGAGGAAAAAAAATGATGGAACTGAGTTTGAGGTATTGCTGTAACAATAGGGTATTCTATCCCAAATATAATACACTACAAAAAGTTAGGCACCCTCATCATTTTAGCAGTTCTGTGATGGACATTTTTAGGGTAGAGTGGAAAACAGAATAGCAGAAGCATCCACATTTGACTGTATGTTAATCGTGAAATCCTGATGACCACTGATGTATAAGTCTACCTATCTATCTATTGCCAGATGCCTTTATCTCATAAGGGGTGGCTACAAACAAATCGCCTCCACATTGCCCTGTCCAATGCCACTTCACTGCCTTGCTCCCAGCTCACACCCCCCTCACTCATATACCTCCCCACTCTATCCCTTCATCTCATCCTCAGCCTCCCCCTCCCTCTCCCTCCCTCCAGCTCATTCGCATACACTCTCCTCATTAGTCTCTCGTTCTCCATCCTCTCCACATGGCCAAACAACCTCAATGTATTTCTCCCAACACTTCCTATCACATCCACATCCATACCACAGAACTCCTTCACTTCCTCATTTGTCAGTCTGTCTCTCCATGTAACTCTACATGTTACTCTCAAATAACTCACTTCCACTGCTCTCACTCTTGATTTGTGTCCTTCCAACAAGGTCCAAGCTTCACTTCCATACATCAGAGCTTGTATCACAATACGGGACATGCAGTGACTTTTTTACTTCCATGCTCACTTCCCTGTTCCTTATTGCTGCTTCCAAAAGGCCAGCAACCTTTCTTCCCTGTTGTACAGACGCCCAAGGAAGTGATGACTCGATTCCCAGTACCTTTCACTCAGAAAGTGGTATCTGGCAACTGCCATGGCCTAATTGTATTTTCAATAATGTACACCGGAAAAAGCAGTATTTAGGTAAACAATTTCAAAAAGCAATTTATAAAAGTTTTTTCCATGTATATCTCTCATTACGGAAGAGGAAACCATAACATACTAAAGCTGAGGTTTAGCCGTATGAAAGAATGTGAAACGCATGCCGTATCGCCCAAGTTTCAAAGTTAAAATGCAGAGAAACTCTCGTAATATTTACTTTACATCTTAAATCAATAATCTATCTATCTATTGCCAGACACCTCAATCCCGTACGTGGTGGCGACAATCAAATCGCCTCCACATCGCCCTGTCCTGGTCCCAACTCACACCCCCCTCTCTCATATACCTCTCCACTCCATCCCTCCATCTCATCCTCAGCCTCTCCCTCCCTCCACCTCACTCACATACACTCTCCTCGTCAGTCTCTCACCCTTCATCCTCTCCTCATGGCCAAACCACCTCAGTATGTTCCTCCTAACACTTCCTATCACATCCACATCCACACCACAAAGCTCCTTTATATCCTCATTTGTCAGCCTGTCTCTCCATGTGACTCCAAAGGCTCCTCTTAAATAACTCATTTCCACTGCTCACTCTTGACTTGTGTCCTTCCAACAATGTCCAAGCTTCACTTCCATATGTTAGAGTTGGTATCACAATACTGTCATGTAGTAACTTTTTCACTTCCATGCTCACTTCCCTGTTTCTTATCACTGCTTTCAAGGAACCAGCAACCTTTCTTCCTTGTTGTACCCTTTCAAGCACTTCACCCTCCAAACCTCCATCCTTACTCATCACACTATCCAAGTACTCAAAAGTACTCACATTTTCCATTTCCTCACCATCCAACCTCACTGTACATTCACTGACTTCACCTCTCTCAAAGACCATCACTTTGCTCTTCCCATGATTCACCTTTATATTCCATTTCTTACACACTCTCCCAAACTCATCCATCAAGCCTTGCAGCTCCCCTTCGTCTTCACTTAACAACATAGTGTCTTCTGCAAACAACAGTACAGGGAGTTTCCAAACACTACCCTCTCTCACTAGGGCCACTCCAACATCCACTGCCCTACCTTGTACCTCTTTTATTACCCCATCCATGTACAGATTGAACAACCATGGAGACATGACACATTCCTGTTTCAACCCAACCTTCAAAAAGAAAAATTCACTCAGTTCACCATCCACACGCACTGCAACCTTAGCACCATCATACATACTCTTCACAGCATTCAACAACTTCCCATCTACTCCATATATTCTTAATACTTTCCACAATCCTTGTCTATCCACCCTGTCATATGCTTTCTCCAAATCCATGAAGGCCACATACAACTTCATTCCCTTCTCTAGACACTTCTCCGCTAAAGATCTAAGAAGGAATATCTGATCTACACAACCTATTCCCTTCCTAAAGCCTCCCTGTTCTTCTCCAATTAATTCCTCTGTTATTTCCCTAACTCTGTCAGTAAGTATCCTACCATACACTTTTCCTATTACACTAAGAAGACAAATGCCCCTATGATTACCACACACTTCTTTTTCCCCTTTTCCTTTGTACAAAGGAATAATTATACCTGACTTCCAATCCCCGGGGACTCTACTTCTTCCCATGCCAATCTGCACATATTCCACATCCATTCTACTACTATCTCTCCCTCATGCTTCAGCATTTCACCACACACTCCATCAATTCCTGGGCGTTCCCCAGTTTGACTTTCTTCTTTGTTTCCACAACTACTATCCTACTGATTTCTTCCTGTCTTCTCACCTCCCTCCTTCTCCCAGCCACCCCCCAGCCACTTATACTCACATTACTTCCATCCTCTATGTTTAACAATTCCTTAAATTGTTCTCTCCATCTGCTCACTTTTTCTCCCTTCTCCACTAGTAATCTACCATTTTTATCTTTCACTCCCCTACTAACTTCACTGCCACCATGTCTTACTCTCTTCACCTCTTTCCAGAACATTTTCTTACAGTTCCTCCATTTACACTCAAATACCTTCCAAATTCCTCATCCACTCTCTTCTTACTCTCTCTTACTAATCTTTTCACGTCTCTCTTCCTTTCTACGTATAACTCTCTTCTGCCTCTCAACTTCTTCCACGCCCCTATTCTCATCCATTCATTGTATGCTTTTTTCTTTTGTGCCACAGCCTGTCTCACCTCTTCATTCCATCAATAATACTGAAGCAAAATATCCCATAAAATAAAACCCACAGACAACGGTAATGTCGAAATCACAAGTGCCAACAATTAAGAAAGATAAACAGCAAAACTTATATTTTTATCCACATTTAATTCTCTATGTGCGATGATATTTACATGGGAAAACCTGTGAGCATTAGCCAGTAAGCAAGACTGATCGTCAACATGATACTACAGCCTGTCAGTGTGAGCATATTACTGTTCTTTATTTACTAAATATTCCAGCAAAGGCAGATAACCCGGCAGCTTAACAACAAGAAGAGGACGGTTAACGGATGGATAAGCGATACAGAAAGGGGTAGAACAGAAAATCTGCCAAATGGAGCTTCTCGTAGCACAACACTAGACTAAGACAGACAAATTCTTGCATGTGCCCAAGAACAACTCCACACCACCTGTGTTACTATCAAGAAACAAATTAATCTGCCGGTATTCAGTTAAATTAGTGAAACCAGTGCATTTACTGGGGGAAAATTGGTCATTTTTATTCACATGATGAAAATCCAGCAAGTAATAAAATAAGTAGGGCAGTTTCATGAAGGAACTAAAGTGGGAGAGGATGATGGTCAAAAGCAAGAATTAGACAATGGAGAGAACTAAAGGCAGAAAGGATTGTATAAAAAAAGGGGGCAGGGGGAGGGATCATGACAAATGCTAACACACATCTACTCTCATTCACGGCATGATAATGACTGAGACTGACTGAAGTAAGGGCTGGCATGCAGTGTTGCCAAAGGGAAATTTTAGTAATCCGCTATAGCCTATTTCACGGGAGAAAAGAAACTGCCATTCGGCAACCCTCTTCCACACTGTCCGATTTCGTGCATTCTTGTTGTAAGTAGTTAAATAATATACAATGATGTTGATGACAGCAGCCTTAACTGAAAAAACAATACAATAAAGTATTTTTAACTTTTTTTTTAACACAAACATAAATGTAACATAAGTGTTAGCAGTCAGCTGATGAAATAAACAAAAGCTATGAATACACATTTAAATTTCATGGGGTGCCTGACACCTGTCATGTGCGTAATAAAGTAGTGCCAAACATCTGACTTACTAAATAATGAGACTTACTAAATAATGACATAGTCGTCTTCCAGTATCATCTAATTGCGTATTACATTAAGAGAAGGTAGACATAACCTTTTATAGTACAGTATTTTTTAATATTTACCGAGAATGAAACAATATCTATCTATCTATAGCCCGACACCCTTATCCCGCAAATGGTGCCCGCAGACAAAACGCCTCCAAGTCACTCTGTCACCCACCATTTGACTACCCTCCCCCCAACTCACCCCCCCCTCCCTCATATACCTCTCAACTCCATCCCTCCACCTCATCCTCGGTCTACCCCTCCCTCTCCCTCCCTCCACCTCACCTACATACACCCTCTTAGTCAGTCTTTTATTCTCCACATGTCCAAACCACCTCAGTGTATTTCTCCTAATCTTCTCAACCACATCCACATCTACCCCACAACGTTCCTTCACTTCTTCATTTGTCAACCTGTCCCTCCACGTCACTCCACATGCTCCTCTCAAGTAACAAATGATAATAATTATGTTGGTGCTACGGAGTTGATCAGATGACCGACTGCAGCGGCAAATGCGAGTCAACCTGACTGACTCTACAATGCTCGCACATGACCACACCTACAGTAGGCCTATGCTCCCTACAGCCTCGCAGATTGTAAGTAATGATGTTATACACTTCACCTATGCTTACTGTAAGTTTGATATTTTGGACAGTTCTTAACATCACTGTATATTATTAAGCTACTCACAACAAGCATGCACAAAATTGGACAGTTTGGAAGAGGGTTGCCAAACAGCAATTTCTTTTCTCCCATAAAACAGGCTATAGATTGGTCTCAAAGGTGGTAAAAATCCACCAGACTGAGGGAAATTTAGGAAAAATAACGCTGGACAGGACTTTAAAAGAGCTCCAGATATACAGAAAATATTTAAATTTTTACCAGCTAGATTGCTTTTAAAGTCTCTAAATTTAGCAGGAAAATTGCTACATTGGAAACACTGTTGGCATCAGTCGGACGACAAGTAGAAACATGCAAGATGTCGTTTTTTATTTATTGTTGTTGACCTAAATAAAATATACCGTAAACTTAAGTAATGTTTTCGCAAGATTAGTTTTTTTATACCATGAATAATGTTTGCAGGGCAGGCAGAGCCTGTTTCCATCTCCTAACTCCCAATCAAGTAAACGTACCAGACCCACGGAGTTTTGTACGAAACTTAA
Organism: Coenobita brevimanus; assembly: GCF_032717465.1. Taxonomy (NCBI): domain Eukaryota; kingdom Metazoa; phylum Arthropoda; class Malacostraca; order Decapoda; family Coenobitidae; genus Coenobita; species Coenobita brevimanus. The sequence goes on from NC_136977.1 coordinate 16,593,059, forward strand.
AGAAAGCGAGACATCACTTGTTTGGGTAATCGTACCCTTTCAACCTTCTGTAAAAAAAAAGTCCAGATTACTAATACTGTATTATTATTATCATTATTATATTCACCCCATCCTAGGGTGGGAAAGGAGGTCCAGATGATAATGATGATAATCATTATTGTTATTGTTACTGTATGGTGTATGGCACGTATGGCATAAATGGTAAGCTGCTAGGTGCCGTCAAGAGTTTGTATGATGGCAGTGGGGCATGTGTAAAGGTAAATGGGCATCTAAGTAAATGGTTTATAACCAATGTGGGTGTGTGACAAGGTTGTGTGATGTTCCCGTGGTTGTTCAATATATATATATGAACGGGGTGATGAGAGAAGTAAAAACAAGAGTAATGGAGAGAGGGATGGCATTGGTAATGAATGGTCTATCTATCTATCTATTGCCAGACGCCTCAATCCCGTTTGGGGTGGCCACAAACAAATCGCCTCCAAGTCGCCCTGTCCCCCGCCATTTCACTCCCCTGCTCCCAATTCACACACCCCTCTCTCATATACCTCTCCACCCCATCTCTCCATCTCATCCTCGGCCTCCCCCTCCCTCTTTCCCCCTCCACCTCACTCACATACACTCTCTTCGTCAGTCTTTCAACCTCCATCCTCTCCACATGGCCAAACCACCTCAGTGTGTTCCTCATAACGCTTCCTATCACATCCACATCAACACCACAACGCTCCTTTATATCCTCATTCATCAGCCTGTCTCTCCATGTGACTCCACAGGCTCCTAATGAATGGTGAGGATGGAATATCTCAAACTTGTTGTATGCTGATGATGCAGTACTAGTTACACATACTGGACAAGAGCTTGGTACACAAGTGCAGAGTTTTGCTGACATCTGTGAGCACTGTGCCTTGAGAGTATAATATACTCTCAAGGCACATATTATGTTGAAAAGAGTAAAGTGATGGTAATTGAGGGAGAAGGTGACTCCCAGTGTGATGTTACAGTGAAAGGAGAGAGACTGGAAATGGTGAGAGAGTTCAAATACCAGGGTACAGTGATAGAAAAGAAAGGAATATAAGCAAAAGAAGTGCAAAGTAGAGTGACACAAGGAAGGAAGGTAGTTGGTGCTATGGAGGCCTTGATAAGATCCACAGGCTTGAGTGATGCAGCTGCGCGAGACTTACATTAACATATGGATGTGAGACTAGAGTGTGGCATGAAAAAAAAAAGTCATGAATGACAGCAATGGAGATGGGACCTCTGAGGAAAGTATGTGGAGTACAGAGAGTGGACAGGATACGAACTACAGTAATGCAATTCATGAGAGATGCGGAGTGAGGAAGTCTGTGGACACCAGAATCAAAGAGAGAGTACTGAGATGATATGGCCATGTAGAGAGAACAGATAACAACTGAGTGGTGAAAAAGGTATATCTGAGTGAATCTGAAGGAGGGAAGAGGCAAGGTAGGCCAAGGAGAAGGTGGAGGGAAATGGCGGATGAGTGTGTGAGGGAGAGGTATGGAAGTCAGTGGGGCTAGGTGACTGACAAGAGATCAAGCTGGCTGGATGAATGTTGAAAGAAGTGCATGATCAGGGATTTGGCACCCGTTTTTAACGTGACAGTCTTTGGTCTGGCTCCATCGAATACGTTTATGTGAAGCTACAGAATATGGTGAAAGTTTTGAGTGTATCAGATAGAGCCATGATTCCAGGGGCTTGAATGATGAGTGAATGAAAGTGTGGCTCATTGGAGTGGGCCAACTCGGGCTGCCTGAATGTTGCTATTCCTCACCCTGTCCCAGGGTGGAAAAGGAGGTCCGGATGATGACGATGATTATTATTACTGTATCAAATAGACAATCTTGATCAACATCAGTGCTGAAAGCTAATGGACTAGGAAAAAAAAAATCAAACAATTTCACATCCTTTATCATGCTACGTATATCTGTAATTACCACTAACTTACCCATAAGGAAGCAACAGTAAATCCAACATAAAATCTAGCAGAAGTTTTGCTACTCCTGGTCGCTCACGCAAGCCAAACAAGGAGGCAGTTTTCTCAGCTGTGTCAGGGAACTTCATATGACCAAACACAGGCACCATCAACAGCAGCAGACTGTAACAAATGGTAATCATCATCATTTTACCTATATTTTCCATTGTTTCAATAGCAAGGGTAAGGCATAAAACAGTTAAGAAAAGGAAAATGTAAAAGCATTGGTGCAATCAAATATCTGCTAAGTTAATGCTGTTGAATATCCTTGGACTGTCTTGCTAAACAGACCCATCATCTACAGGCAGGCAATCATCCCTGCAGGTCCGTCCCATGCAGCAAACCAAAGCTCCCTTGTGGTAGACAGTGCCTAACCATGGTGAGGTACGAGGAAGAGTGTAGAGGTTTGGTTCCGCGTGGATGCTGCTTTACAACTCTCCACTCAGTTTACATGAGCATCACAGTAGGCTCCACAGCACCCCATTATCCAGTTATATGGTTGCCACTCAGCACTGTAAATGGTTATCTGGGTTACATGAAACCATCAGGATTGTCATTAAATGCAGAGTCACCTGAGGTGGAAAAAAAAAAAAAAAAAAAAAAAAAAAAAAAAAAGTGAAAGGAAGATTTGGAGAAATAAGAAGAGAGGAGGGAAGAACAGAAAAAGAATGATAAAGGTGAAGGAACAAGAAGACAGCACAATACACTATCAAGTACGTGAATGATGGTCAACACCACCTACCACCGCAATATGCTAAGTGAAACAGTCATCCCTTCATCTGCACAAATATATTATATTAACCCATAGTGTGGGACTTACCCCACAAGAGTCAACTCAGGGGGAATATGACTGACCTCATATGAGAGGGATCATTAACAACGCACCACAAAATTTCTTGTAGGAGCAGTTTATGGGATATTAGGCTATCTATCATCTCTCATCCCCAACCCCTAGCTTGAGCTCAGAAACAAAGTAAGAGTAGCTACTATGAACAAAACTCCTACACTGGAACAACTCTGGGACTGTCTCCCTCTGTCTGTGTTTCCTATTGCCCATGATCTCCAGTCTTTTAAGCACAGTGTCCAGGCATCTCAAAATGAAAGAATCTTGAATTTGGCACTCTGTTATTTTGTTTTTGTTATTTCTTGGGGGGAACAATCTGCGGGTTCCTGGCCTTTGGTTCCTTCTTCCTTGTGTATATATCTATCTATCTATCTATATACATACTGTATATATATATATATATATATATATATATATATATATATATATACAGTATATATATATATATATATATATATATATGTATATATATAAAGTACAATATTATATATATATATATACAGTATATATATATATATATACAGTAATCCCTGTAATATCTGGACGCCCATTTTCCGGACATCCCCAATAACCGGACATTTTCGTCCCGGGATCCAATATTCTGGGGGGGGGGAAAAAAAAAAAAAAAAAAAAAAAACTGACTTTTTCTCGCCCGTAATTTGAAGTTGGTGCGCGCGGCACGGGCCAGCTGTGTTCTGGTGCGTTGTTTCGCCAACGTCAGCTAGAGCACTCCTGCATCCTCCCCACGTACCGACCGTCTCTTGTGTGTGCACGTTCGTCGTCATGGCCACCACGTGCTCGCTTTTGTGGTGGTGCCTTACCTGCTGCAGGCTCTCCTGCTGCTCTTGTGCCTCTCCTTCATGTGTGTGATGATGGCCCCGCCGCCTAAGAAGAGGAAGAGAGACATTTTGACTCTGGAGAAGAAGAGGGAGATGCAGTAAACTCACCCGGAACATGTTCTCGCCAAACGCGCTCGCAATTATACACGGTTAGTGCTGGGATATGTATAAGATAACGTAAGATTAAAGAACCATTACGAAAACTATATATTTATGCAAGAGAGGCCTTTGATAGGCCAAATCCTCGAACATCAGCTCAGCACGCATGGTTTGTTTTGATCACGTGATGATTCACTGTACTGCTTTTCCTCAGTGCTGTATTTGTAAGTTAAATATTTACAGTACTGTTCTGTTAAGTTTATGTGCAAGTTAAAGTATTATTAAATAACGTTCAAGCAAGAAATAAAGTCTTATAACCAGTTTTCTGATAGGCGTCAGAATAGTACTTTTTTTATTTTTGTTAAATATTTGTTGTACTGTACTACTTTTCCACAGTACTGTATTTGTAAGTTAAATATTTACTATTCTGGTATGCACTTGTAAGTTAAAGCATTTAAAGAAAGTTAAAGCATTAAATAAAGCCTTTTAACCACTTATAGATTACACACGATTGGTAGGTTCCAAGACAATTCGCCATCATGTCAATTCCCCGTCAAAACATGAATGATTCCCCATCAGGGCAATTCGCACCCTGTATGATTCCCTGTCATTCTATAAATATATTAATTAATCAATACTTTAATAACTATATTTCAGGGGTATCCATCAAAGTCTATGTTGTCTTGTTATTGTTGTGATGGTGAACTGGCTTGACAGCGAATAGTCCAGAAACCATTTTGCTCCATAGACTCCTTAAACGTGGTATTTTGCTGTTATCTGACATTGGTAATCAATATGAAGCACTTTAAGTGGTTAGAAGGTTTATTTAATGTTATAACTTACAAATACAGTACTGCACAGCAAAACTTCGACAAACAAATACGAAAACATGAGGCAACATTCAAAAGCCGACTGGTTTCGGCATCGGAATGTTGCCTTGTGTTTAGGTATTTGTATATTGAAGTTTTGATGTGCAGTACTGTATTTGAAAGTTATAACATTAAATGAACCTTCTAACCACTTAAAGTGCTTCATATTGATTACCAATGGCAGATAACAGCAAAAGACCACGTTTAAGAGATCTAGGGAGCAAAATAAGGAGTACTTAAAACTTACGCGGTTTAGCGCCGAACGCGCCACGTTAGGAACGAAACCCACGCGTTGGGGGTGAGCTTCCTGTACTAGGAAAGGTGGATGCGGGATGGTCTACCTCACGCATCCTCTGTGAATTTAATCTGGCCCGATCTACTTTGTTTGATATCAAGAGATCCCGCGACAAACTCATGCAGTACACGGCTGACTTCTCGTCGAAAAGCAAATGCAACATGGAGAGGAAGGTGATGCATACTCCCAAGTATGCAGAAATCGACCACTTCACGTTGATTTGGTATCTACAGCAACGTGCTGTGATGGTGCATGGCATGGAGCTGATGGCTGCTGCTGAGAAGTTCGGAAGGCTTCATGACGCCCAAGACTTCAAGGCATCCGAAGGTTGGCTCTTCGCGTTCAAGTTACGACATGGCCTTACCAACTGTAAGTCTCATGGCAAAGCTTTGAATGCCAACAAGGATGGAGTAGACGAGTTTCGGCACAAGGTGAAACGCTTGATCGACAGGGAGGGCCTCGCTCTCGGTCAAGTCTACAACACTGATGAAACTGGTTTATTCTATCGCTCTTTGCCTACAAACACTCTTGCCGAGGAGATGGAGAAGCGTGTACCTGGATGCAAGCTCTGCGAGCAACGGATATCTGCTTTGTGTTGTGCCAATGCTAACAGAATGGACCGGCTCAAGCCCATTATTGTTGGCCGTGCAAAGCAGCCTCGGTGTCTTCGTGGGGTGATGGATGTCCTTCCTGTTGTCTGGTACCATTCCTTGAAGGCATGGTTCACAGCCCAGATCTTCAAAGACTGGTTCCACCGCCATTTCGTTAAGGAGGTCATCCATTACCAGACAGAGAAACTGGGAATCCCACGCGACCAGGTAAAGGCACTCCTTCTCCTCGACAGTGCACCTGCCCACCTGTGCGACAAGGACTTGGTGGCTGAGAATGGCCGCATTAGGTTCATGTTTCTGCCACCTAATACTACTGCTCTCATCCAACCAATGGACCAAGGAGTGATCGTGGCAACAAAGAGGCTGTACCGCTGGAAGTTCCTGGACGAGGTGATGGTTGTTCTCGAGGACGAGGATGCGTGCAGGGAGGGATGGGACAAGCGAGGCCAGTGGACTTTGGAAAACCTTCGCTGCTACAACATCAAGACTGCCATGTACAACTGGGCCAGTGCATGGAAGGAAATCCCTGTCAAGACTCTAGAAAATGGTCGGTCTCGTCTGCTTCTCAGAACGGATGTGGAGTACGATTTCCTAGGTTTTGATGTGGTTGACTTCCATGCACGTCTACGTACGCATGGGGACGATGTTGATGTGGACGAAGTGCGTGAGTGGTTGGATGACGACGAGGGCGATCCTGGGTATCAGACATTGTCTGATATCGAGATCACATCTTCAGTTGCAGGTGTCAGTACCCAGCTAGAAGATTCCGACGAGGACGGCGACGATGATGCGGACTCCTCTCAGTGTGACACTACTCCAGCCATCTCCAAGCTGAGCACACTCTGGAAACACGTAGAGTTCATTCTGGACTCTTGGGGGTGGCGGTGGCTGAATTGGTAGAGAGACGGCCTGCAGTCCATATGGACCCAGGTTCGAATCCCGGCTGGGGCAGGGAACAGTTTAAGGATTTGAATTTCATGGAAGCAGACTTTCCTGATCTACCAGATGACCTGCCGACATGTCATAAAAGTACCCCCGCTAATACCAATACACCAGTCCTGTATGAGACAGCCCTAGCATGTATTCAATATGGACGGGTGTTAGCGCCGAAGTGGTGACATGTGGAGGTGTAGGAGGACTACTGGGCCTTGGGATAGGCTACTGCCCCCGAGATATAGGCCATGAAGCCTTTGCCCAGAGTCGGACAAAAAAAAAAAAAAACTGGAGCACCCGGACTGAGACAGGGAGATGGGGCCCTTGGGACTTGTGGAGGAAGTGCGCACTTTCAGGCAGTGCATCATTAATCGTCAAAATCGTCGTTCCTTGCGTCAACCAACCATTGACAGCTTTTTCAGGCCCATGACCCCCGGTATGCCCAGCCCTGGCTCCACTCCACTGCCTCCCCAAGACAGGCCATCATGCTCTGAGCCACAGTTCAGCACATCAGGCACAGTGGAGTCACCACTTGACATGAGTTTGCGCCTCTCTTCAGAGTCATCTGCAGTGGGTACACACCCCTAGGTCACCTGCATGTGCTACTCTCAGACTCTGACTGTGATTAGGCGCCAAGAACTTCTCCACTAGACCACACGGGAATTTACAGTGTTGTGCAGTGAAAAAAAAAAGTTTATAGTGTTAAGGAATTTGAGTTCTGAGTGAAAAGACAAAGATTTAATGGACTGTCAATGTAACGAAAATTAACTAGTGTGTGTTTTGTTTAGAAAATGGTATTATGAGTGGAAAGACTTAAGTCCAGAGTGCAACATTTATTTCATTAAGGTACAATGGAGCGCAAGACAAGAGTGCGCAGTGTTATGAGAATGGAATTCTGAGTGCAAATGGTCTCCTTTTCGCCGCTGATTCAGTGATTATTTCCCGATGATCCAGGAAGAGCTCTGTCTCTGTCAGCGACCTGTGTGTGTGTGTGTATGTGTGTATTTACCTAATTGTGATATAAAGGAAATGTGCTATGCTCGTGGGGTCCCATCTCTGTCTCTCAATAAGCCAAACTTAGCTTTAAACTCATTTAAGTTTTTAGACTGGACGATCTCTTTGTCCAAGCTATTCCACAGGTCTATACATCTATAAGGGAAACTATATTTCTTGATATCCTTCAAGCAGCTGGGTTTCTTCAGTTTCATTCCGTGTCCTCTTGTTACTCTCTTATCCCATAAAAACAGATCTTCTTTGTCAATTTTATCTACTCCTAACATGGTCCTGAACACTGTAATCATGTCTCCTCTCTTTCTCCTTTCTTCTAAGGAAGGCAGATCCAGCTTTTCCAGCCTCTCTCTGTAAAACAGACCTGCCAGACTGGGGACCATTTTGGTTGCTGTTCTTTGTATTCTCTCAATCTTGTTTATATCTTTCTTTTTGTGTAGGGACCACACTACTGCTGCATATTCTAACCTAAGGCAAATCATGGCCACTATCAATTTTTTCATCATCTCCTCATCCATATAATGAAAAGCTACTCCTGTATTAGTCATGAGTTTATACATCTCTCTAACTGCCTTGTTAATGTGTTTTTCAAGTGACAGACTGTCCTGGACCAGCACTCTCAAATCTTTCTCTTCTCTCACTTTTGTGACTGGCTCATTACCCATCAAAAAAATTAATGATGGCCTTTTGGTACTTTTACCCATTGCCAATTTTTCACATTTCTTTGCATTGAATTTCATTTCCCACATCCAGCCCCAATCGTGTATCCTATTCAGATCCTCCTGCAGCATTTTACAATCCTCCTCAGCCTCTAAATTCCTCAACATCTTTGCATCATCAGTAAACAGACATGCATAACTGTTCACTCCATCTACCATATCATTTACATAAATCAGGAAGACGAAGGGGAGCTGCAAGGCTTGGTGGATGAGTTTGAGAGAGTGTGTAAGAAACGGAACCTAAAGGTGAATGTAGGGAAGAGTAAAGTGATGGTCTTTGAGAGACGTGAAGTTAGTGAATGTACAGCGAGGTTAGATGGTGAGGAATTGGAAAATGTGAGTACGTTTAAGTATTTGGGTAGTGTGATGAGTAAGGATGGAGGTTTGGAGGGTGAAGTGCTTGAAAGGGTACAGCAGGGAAGAAAGGTTGCTGGTTCCTTGAAAGCAGTGATAAGAAACAGGGAAGTGAGCATGGAAGTGAAAAAGTTACTACATGACAGTATTGTGATACCAACTCTAACGTACGGAAGTGAAGCTTGGACATTGTTGGAAGGACACAAGTCAAGAGTGAGAGCAGTGGAAATGAGTTATTTAAGAGGAGCCTGTGGAGTCACGTGGAGAGACAGGCTGACGAATGAGGATATAAAGGAGCGTTGTGGTGTGGATGTGGATGTGATAGGAAGCGTTATGAGGAACACACTGAGGTGGTTTGGCCATGTGGAGAGGATGGAGGGTGAGAGACTGACGAAGAGAGTGTATGTGAGTGAGGTGGAGGGGGGAAGAGGGAGGGGGAGGCCGAGGATGAGATGGAGGGATGGGGTGGAGAGGTATATGAGAGAGGGGGGTGTGAGTTGGGAGCAGGGCAGTGAAATGGCGGGGGACAGGGCGACTTGGAGGCGATTTGTTTGTGGCCACCCCAAACGGGATTGAGGCGTCTGGCAATAGATAGATAGATAGATAGATAGAGGAACATTACTGGCACCAACACCGAGCCCTGTGGGACTCCATTTATTACTTCCCTCCATCCAGACATCCTATCCTTTATTACTGTCCTCATTTGTCTGTCTCTCAAAAAGTCTCTCATCCATTCCAGGAGGTTCCCCTTCAGTCCTCCTATATGCTCTAGTTTCCACATTAGTCTCTTATGAGGTACCTTGTTGAAGGCCTTCTCTTAATCTAAATACCCACGATCCACCCAATCATCTCTCTCCTGTAGCATGTCAATTGCTCTTGAGTAAAAACTCAATAAGTTGGAAACACATGACCTTCCACTTCAAAATTCAAACTGACTATCAGTCAAAATATACATCTCTTCCAGATATTTTATCCATCTATCTTTCAGAATTCTTTTGCACAATTTTGCGACCATGCTGGTTAGAGACACTGGTCTATAATTCAGGGGTTCTTCCCTGTTTCCTCCCTTACAAATTGGTACCACATTCGCCCTCTTCCATTCTTGAGGCACTTTCCGCTTTTCCAGAGAACACACAATTATACTGTGAATCTTATCCGCCAGTTGTTCTCTGCTTTCCTTCAGTACCCAATTAGAGATTCCATCTGCTCCTGAAGCTTTCCTTACATCTTGAGTTTCCAGTAACTTATACACTTCCTGTACTTTCACTTTTATATCTTTTATCACTACATTTCTAGTCACTCCCTTCCCTTCCACAAACTCCTTTTCATTAGTGAAAACTGATTGGAAACATTTGTTCATTTTTTGTGCTAGCACTGCTGCATCTTTATAGACCTCTCCTTCTACTTTCAGTTTTGTGATTCCTTCCTTTTGTTTCAGTTTGTCATTGACAAATCTATAAAACAGTTTGGGTTCATCCTTACATTTGTCTATTATACCTTTTTCAAAATTCCTTTCTTCCTCTCTACGTATTCTTGTGTAATCATTTCTAATTCTTTTATATTCTTCCTTTGTTCTCTTATTACCTCTCTTTCTCCAATTGTTCCACGCTGTGTCTCTTTCTTTTTTTGCTATCATACACCTTCTATTAAACCACTCCTTTTTCCTGTTTTCTTTCCCCCTTGCTCTTGGCACAAATTTTTCCACTCCCAAATTATAGAAGCCTAGAAAAATATCCCACTTCCTCTGTATCTCTCTTGTTTCTCTGAATTTTCTCCAATCTGCATTTTTGAAAAATTTTCTCAATCCTGTAAAATTTGCTTTCCCAAAGTTGTATTGTCCCTGCCTAAAAAGCTCATCTCTTGGCTCCACATTCCCTGTTATCATCTGGAACTCAATGACCATATGATCACTTTTTCCAATAGGACACAGATATTCCAAGGATTCTATTACATTGGGTTCTTTGGTAAACAGTAAGTCTAGCCTTGCTTGTGTGTTCTCACCTCAGAACCGTGTCTCTTCTTTGACCCATTGCGTCATCACTTTGTTCATTGTTATATTTAATAATGTAGTGCCCCACGAATCTTCGCTGCCTCCTGAGTCCCATTCCTCCCAGTTCACCTCTTTACAATTGAAGTCACCCATTAAAATTATATTGTTGCTTTTCTCAATCACTTTCTGTAAATAGCTAGCCATGTCTGACAACATTTCCTGGTATTCATCATCATTCCATGCTCTTGTCTTACGGGGAACATACACTACTGCCATATACCTCTTGCTATTCTCTCCAGTTTCTAATTTCATATATATCACTTCGGCCCTGCCTTATCCCATTTCCATGGTATCTACATTTATGTTGTTGTTCACTGCTATCATCACTCCTCCTCCCATTTTTTCTTTTCTGTCTCTTCTCCACAGTTTGTATTTACCATCTCCCATATGAACATCAATATCCTCTCTTAATTTGGTCTATACAAAGCACATAACATCAGGTTCATGTACCTTCAAAAAATCGTTGATTTCTATCCTTGCCGATATTAAACCATCAACATTAGTATTTGCCACCTTCAAATTATTTTTGATGATTTTTATACCCTCTTTTCTCCTTCTCTCCGCCAGTACCAATTCCTTAATTTCTATTCCATGACTCTCCAATAAAACACTGCTTTCTCTTCCTCTGTTCTCTATTTGTTTTTTACCTTTGCTTCCTTTACTAACTCCCTTTATTTTAGCTCTCTCTCCCTCATTTGCATCTCTCCTTATCCAAACATTTTTGAACCCTTCCTTGTCTGATAATTTCCATGTTCTACTGATAATTTCGTTTACTGTTGCCTGAGACTTAAACTTTACCTTCAATGGCCTAGCCCCTCCTTCCTCGTACTTTCCTAACCTAAACTCCTCTTGGGGGAGGCGGTGGCTCAATCGGTAGAGAGGTGGCTTGCGGTCCTACCAGACCCAGGTTCAAATCCCCGCTGGTGCAGGGAACAGTTTAAGGATTTGAATTTCATTACGGCAGAGTTTACCGATCTACCAGAAGACCCGCCGACATGTCGTAAAAATACCCCCGCTAATACCAATACACCAGTCCTGTATGAGACAGCCCTAGCATGTATTCAATATGGACGGTGGGTGTTAGCGCCGAAGTGGTGACATGTAGAGGTGTACGATATGTTGGAGGACTACTGGGCCTTGGGAGCAGGCTGAGAAGCCTATGCCCAGAGTCGAGCACATAAAAAAAAAAAAAAAAAAAAACTCTTCTTGAGCTTTGTTGTTTTCCTCCATGACTACTGATATTATTTCTTTAACCTTACTCAGTTCTTCTCTTTCTCTTTCTGATCTTATTCTCATAAGTTTTTCTTTAACTCCTGAAATTATTACACATTATTTCTTATCTGCTACATCCCTAACTAAAGATTCTCTACTTCTCAGCACCCTAACCACATCCCTCTCCATCTTTTCCTTGCTTTGTTGTTCTATAATCTCTTTCAAATTTACATTTCCCTCTTCCTGAATTTTCTTCCACCCCTTATGTTGCTTTTTGATTTCTTTAATGTGCTCATCTTGTATTCTTGACTTGGATTCATACTCATCTAGTTTGCTTTTCATCCTGTCTCTTTCTTCTTCCAACCTCTTATTCTCCCTCTTGAGCTGTTTTATTTCATTTGATGCGATTCGTTACTGACTTTCAATTCGGTGACTTCTCTTTCTTGCTCTACACTGCGTGTGCAAACTTTATCCAGTTTACTTCATAGAACTATGATCTTTCTCTCCTGCTCCTGGGTTCGTTCCTGTAACTCTCTAACTACTACCGATACCTTTTTTACATCCTGGACATTCCTCTCCACTGTTTTCTCTACTCCAGCTACTCTTGTTTGGTTCAACATAGTACTACCATTTCCCACATCATCTTTGGAGAAGCCCTCGAATTCCTTGTCATCATATGTAAACAAAGCTCCGTCGCCCTCTGCCGTTGTGTGTGTGTTCTTCCCTAATTGTTCTTACCTAACTGTTTCTTTACAGGAATGAGTGAAGCTCGTACTGTCCCACGTATTAAACCATTTTTATCATACATATTCTTGAAATTATGAATAGTTTTGGCACACACTACTTCATTCGGTAGCGCATTCCACTGATCAATTGCCCTATTTGGGAACTGAATTTCCTTACGTCTTTATCTCCTCTCTTTTTATGCAGTTTTTTGCAATGTCCTCTTGCTGATGCTTCACTATATGATATATACAGTATTCATTTATGACTATATTCTCTTTCCCTGTGATGCATTTATATAGCATATTCATGTCCCCCCTTCTGATTCTCTCCTGCAGCATTGGTAGATTCAAACTTTCCAGTTTTTCTCCATAGCTTGGATCCCTTAAGCTTGGTACCCATCTTGTGGCTGTCCTTTGTACTTATTTCAATTTTATCTATGTGTTCTTTGAGATGAGGATTCCAGACTACCAATACATACTCCAGGGTTAGTCAGATGAAAGATGTTATTATCTTCCTCAGCATATCTTCATTTATATATGTGAATGAAAATGATATTCTCATATTAGCAAGCAATGTACACATGTTACGTACTTTCTCACTGATGTGATCATCTGGAGATAGTCTGTTACTGATAATTACCCCTAGGTCCTTCTCCCGTTCTGGTACATGCAGGGTTGATCTTCCTAACTTACAATCCCAATCTGGTCTTTTCTCACTTTTAGCAAATTTAATTACATGACACTTATCCACATTAAATTTCATTTGCCATTTATTGCTCCATTCATGAAGCTTGTTCAATCCCTCTTGCAGCTCTTTGCAAGAATCTGTTAGTAATGTTCCTTTGAATTTTTGCATCATCCGCAAACATATTTAGATAGCTTCCATTTCCAATGTTACTATGTCATTTATATATACTAAAAACATAATTAGTGCCAGCACTGAGCCCTGTGGCACTCTGCTGGTCACTTCCCTCCATGATGAATTATTTCCTCTTAATATTGATCTCATTTCCCTTTTTCTGAGAAAATCCTGCACCCAACACCAGGGATTGCCTTGGATACCTCCTTGATGAAACAGTTTCCATAAAAGTCTTTGGTGCGGTACTCTGTCAAATCTATCAATCTATTGCCAAACACCATAATCTTGCAAGGGGTGGCCATTTGACTTTGAGTTATTTGTTTTACGGGGAGGGGCACTAACTCTCCACCAATCCATTTTTTGACACGTAGCGAGCACGTATGGTTTGGTTATATGGTTACCACCCAGAGTTGTAAATGGTTTCTTGGCTTACAGGAAACCATTTGACTTGTCACTCAATGTAAAGCCACCTGTAAAGGAAAGAAAAGCAATAAGAAGTGACAGGAAAGATGGGAGAGATAGGAAGAGAGGAGGGCAGGCACAGAAAAAGAATGATAAAGGCTAAGGAAGAAGTAGGCAGCACTACATCAAGTGAGTGGGTGATGGTCGCCACCACCTTTCTTAAAATCTAATTAGATACTGTCCATCCATCCTTCTCTTTTCTGTAATGTTTCTGTAACTCTATCATAATAGATTAACAGATTAGTAACACATGATTTTTCCTACCTAAAACCGAACTGCCTCTCTGTCATCATACCATGTTCTTCTAGACATTTTACCCAAACTTCCCTTATCAGCTTTTCTAGTACCTTACTTACAACACTGGTCAGTGATACCTGTCGATAGTTGGGTGGACCCTGTCTATTCCCTTTCTTGAATAGGGGAACAATGTTTGCTTTCTTCCAAATGTCAGGTAGTTTACCTTGACTTAAGGATTCCTTAAATATTACATACAATGGTCTGCTTAACTCTTCTGCACATTCATGTAGCACCCACCCTGAAATTCCGTCAGGACCATTTGCTTTTCCTTTGTCCAATTTACGTAACTCTTCCTGTACTTCTTCTTCTGATATTTGTATATCTGGTAATACGTGTGGGCATGCATATTCCATATCATCTCTCTCCAAATTTCTATCTTTTGTAAAAACTGATTGAAAGTTTCTTTTTACTGGTTCACTAATCTCTTTCTCTTGTGTATAAATGATCCCCTCATCCGTAATAGACTGTATTTTATCTCTAACTTTGGTTTTACTTTGGATGTAGCTGCAAAAGAGCTTAGGTTGATCACTACCTTTCCTTACAACGGGCTCCTCAAACTGTCTCTGAGCCTCCCTCCTTATCTTCATATAATCATTTCTTGGCTGTTTACAGTTCTTATATGCCCTTTCATTATTGTGTCTACTGTATCTATTCCACAGCAAGTCTCTTTTTTTCTTTTGCTTTACTACACTGTATTAACCCGCCCCGTCCCGGAGACATGAATTCACGTCCTCACATGATGTGCACTCATATCCCGGAGACGTAAATTAACGCGGCAACATTGCAAGGACATTGCAAGGTCCCTAATTTGCACAGTTTTCAATTTTTGCGAGTGATTTTTGGCACGTATACACGGGTCACCTTCCTCTACAAGATGCCAGGCAGGGACAATGCCTTACCCAGCATGACCTCCCCCCCCCCGCATGACCTTTTCTCAACAATAGACGAGTTGTCGGTTCTGGGTAAACATGGCCAGTGCACTCTGCCATGTACTTAAAAACTTACGGTATATGTATCTTTTAATTTAATTTATCATTTGCACTGAACAAGACGTGATAACTTTAATTCTTTGCGGCTGGAGGGAAGGAGCCGCCATGTTGGCGATGACGTCAGCATTCACACCGCAGACGACGCTCCAATCCATCACACAATACTTTACCAGTAACAGAGACGATATTTGTACCTACATGGCCACCGTAGATCCAAACTACCCCCTTCAGGTATGTTGTGAAGGAATATTTTTCATGGTGTAAATGGATGGTACCTATTAGGTAAGTAAATTGTGGTGAAATTGACCAGAAGTAGCTTACAGCTACACCATTCCCGAGCGGTGCTTGTACCTCATGAGGTGGGAAGTGTTAAATGTATGCCGTACAGTATCAGTTGTATGAGTTTATGATGGTATCATGTTCATATTTAATATTTCACCTCTTCATTATTAGTTTTCTGAAGAAAAAAAAAAGTTTCAGTGACTCAACTACAGTAGGCCTACTTCAGGGGAGTGTGACGAAATACCGATTCGGCGGTCATTTACCAAATCAACACCGAATTGGCACTTTTTAATTGGTAAGTGTTATAGATTTTATCACCACTGAGGTTCATACTCACCTAATTATTCGAAATCTGGTCAAATTTTTGTATTTAATTTTACCTTTTAAAAAATCCGGATTCACAGCAAAAACGGGCTAAAATTAGAGGAGGTGTTTCTCCTTTAGCTGAACAGCTAGCCTTGGCATTCTTCTGCCTTGTGTAATTATTAATTTAACATACAAATGCATTTATTTGCACTTTAAATCAGTATCTGTGCAAAACAGGTCTGCCAAGGCATGTTGGCGATCTAAAGTAGAAATACCCACTAACCTTAGCACGTTTTCGCTCTGACTCCTAATATTCTATTAATAATTAAATAAAGCATAGTTTTTTTTACTGAATTTCAGATAATTAGGTGTGTACGAACCTATATGGTGAAGAATATAATATTTTCACAACAGTAAAGACTGCATTCCAGCACTGGGAACCGCCGACGAGCAGCCAGCCACCACTGTTTTCAGTTACTGTTACTGGCTGGTACACAGAGGAATAATTTCCCTACTGTGCTTTTGTCAGTGCACTTAAACATTGGAACGAAACATTAGCAATTATTCCTCTTGTCACTGGACATTCTTAGAGGTCAGAAATTAGCTCAGTGTATCCTGGCTAAACATAAACAAAGCAGACTATGCTGCCTCAGTGTGAGTCGTGACGTCACGACCAATCACAGGCCGTTTCAGTGTCACGTGATTTTTCGGCTACTTTATCTATTATTTTTTCATGTTTCTGCACATTTTTATTGGAAATAATGGTTGACATAGTTATTTTCTGAGCATCTTTTACCCATACAAGTATCTAACTTCAAAAAAATTTTGACCGGAAACTCATATATTCACCTGTTATCAGTGACCTGGCCAGTAAAGCCATGTCATGCCACGGTACGAAATTCAGGGCCAGAGTGATTCCCCAATCGATGACAATGTGGAAGACAAACATTAGAGGAAGAAACAGTCAGAAATGATGATCAGGTAATGTGGCAAAAAAAAGGTCAGGAATGGTGATGAGTTAGTGAGTGAAACAATGCTCATAATGCCTATATTACCATTTGAAAACCAATATATTCTTGTACTACATATAAATTTGTACCAAATAAATAAATAAATACCGTTTATGAGTGGTGTACAATAGTTATCCTCCCATAGAACTCGTTTTCTTTGCAGCCAGCCTGATAGAAAACCCTGTAAGGTAAGGAGGTACTCCTACCTGGATCGAGTATTTTAAACCTCAGGTGAGCGATTTCTCTATGAATTTTCGATGTTTCTCACCAAAAGCGGATGTTTGAGCAAAAAAAAAAAAAAAAAAAAAAAAAAAAAAAAAAAGGTACAAAAATGTCTGGACTGGGGCGTACCACTGCCCAGAAAATGTCAGGATGGGGCGGGTTAAACTATTTCTTTATTTTCATTTCTGTTGCTTTCTGCTGTGGGATGTTAATACTGAACACCTATTTCATAAAGATCACACAATTTTCTATACATAATATTTAAATCTTGTCCTCTTAATTCCTTTTCCCAATCTATTTCTAAGAAGTACTTCTTCAGGTTATGATAACTTCCTTTTTTGTAAATTAGACTCTTTTTGCAACTCTCATTGCTGGTAACATCATATGCAATCCAGAAGGCACAATTTAATACTACATGGTCGCTTTTGCCGAATGGGGGATGACATATTATATTGTCAATTTCATTTTCTTGCCTGGTAAATGTAAGATCTAGTACGGATGGATCATCAAATCCCCTTTTCCTGGTGTTTTCCTTTACATGCTGTGTTAGGAAGAACTCCTGCACAAGATGTGAGAGCTTTTGATACCAACTGTTTTCATGGTTTTTTACATCTAGAGTCAATTTATATTTGAACTGAAGTCTCCAGTTAAAACACTTCTTTCATATTTCTCTTCCATTCTATGTAACAATGCTCTTAAACTCTGAATTGTACTTTCTGCCATGTCTTCATTTTTGCCTCTTTCCCAGGTGTTTGTCTTAGGTGGCATGTATAAATTTGCCACAATTAACTTCCCTTCATATGTGTTAATAGCCAATGCAATCAGTTCTACTTCTGAGGGTATAACTAGTTTTATTTCTTTGACCTGCAGATTTTTCTTTGTTGAGATTATAGTTCCTCCTCCCTTTCTTAAATTTCTGTCTCTCCTCCATATACTGTGTTCTTCTAATATTAGGGTATTATTTGATATCTTTGGGGTTAATTTTGTTTCAGTTAGGCAGATAATGTGTGGTTCCTTTTCTTTGATATAGTCTTCTATCTCTAATAATTAATTTAGACACCATTCCATCTACATTTAAGTAAATCATCCTAACCATCATGTAGTAGTAGCAGTAGTTGTTCCCTTGGCAGTCTGGCAGAACAGCCCCGAGTCCCTTAGGAAAGCCATAACCGTGACCAGGCATTCCCACAGAGCTCTCAAAGAGTGTATGTTGTGTTGTTGGCGTTGGTGATTGTGTGCAATGCAGTCTTCCATAATGTGCTTAATAGTACGGGGTGCTGTGTTGCATCCTGGACAGGCATCAGCGACAGAGTCATCCAGCCTCTTCTGGTAGCTTAAGGGGGCTGGATGGTGCCCACATCTCAGCCTGGCCAGGTGGACCCTGTCCTCACGAGGGAGATAGGATTCAGAAGGGTGGATGTCAGGAGGCCGTGCATGCAGCTGTGTGTTATCTTTAAGTGACTGAATGGAGCGGCGAGTGATCTGAGAGAGGATATGCTTCTGGAAGCTGGTCTGAGGTGGGCGAGGGGGGATAGATGACAGTATTTGTGTATGGTATCGTGTGCAGGGTATTGTTTTGATGTTCCTTGGTGTGGGTGGATGTGCTGCCAGGTAATACAGTGGATGTTGTGGGTTTGTGAAGGCTGCAGCAAGAAACTGGGTGCCTCTCATGTCTGGGTGATCCTTGACTTTGAGGACTTTGGTTTGTTGGTGTAGGTGGTCTGTGGGTGTAGTAGGTGTGCAGCCTGTGATTATTTTTAGGGCCTTGTTCTGTATGGTCTGTACAGTGTTGTAGTGTGTTTTGGTGAGGTTAGGAGCCCAAACAGGGATTGCATAACTCATCACTGAACGTATGTATTGTTTGTATACCGTGGTGGTGGTTTCTTTGTTGTGTCCGAATGTTTTATGGGCAAATGACCTCAAGGAATTGAGTCTTGGTGTTATTTTATTTTTAATGTTTGTGATGTGTTGTTTAAATGACAGTGGTGTACTGTATGTTACACCAAGGATTTTGAGTGTGTGTGTGTGTGTGTGTGTGTGGTAGGGGAGTGTTGTCTATGGTGAAGTGTGGGATGTAACTGTGTTCTACTGTCCAGTTTGTGAGAAGGGCCACTGTAGATTTGGCTGGGGCTATTTTGAGCCTGTCTGTGGTGAACCATTCATGCAGTGTGTTGAGGTAAGGTTGGAGGATGTGTGCAGCTGTGTTTGCATTTTGATGCATACATGTAAGTGTTATATCATCTGCATAGGAAGCTATGTGTATCTGTGGTGTGTGGGGTTTGGGTATGTTGTGCATGTGTAGGTTAAAGAGTGTAGGGGACAAAACAGATCCTTGGGTGACAGTTTGTGAAGTTTCTGATGTTAGAAGACTGACTGTCAAATGTTACGTGTGCATATCTGCCTGCTAAGTAGTTTGCCAGCCATCTTTTTGTGTTATTGTGCTTTGTGTGTGTGTGTGTGTGTGTGTGTGTGTGTGTGTGTGTGTGTGTGTGTGTGTGTGTGTGTGTGTGTGTGTCCAACTCTAGGCATAGGCTTCACAGCCTGCTCTCAAGGCCCAGTAGTCCTCCTACATACCATACACCTCTACATGTCACCACTTCGGCGCTAACACCCACGATCAATATTGAATACATGCTAGGGCTCTCATACAGGACTGGTGTATTAGTAATAGCGGGGGTATTTTTACGACATGTTGGCGGGTCTTCTGGTAGATCTGTAAAGTCCAATTTTCAGAAAATCAAATCCTTAAACTATCCACTGCCCCAGCTGGGATTTGAACCTGGGTTCAATAGGACTGCAGGCCACCCCTCTACCGATTGTGAGGTTGTGGCGGGGGATGGCATCAAAAGCTTTGCTGATGTCTAGTGTGATTAGGAGTGTTCTGTGTAGTGGCCTAGCTGAATTCATGCCATCAAAAACTCTCTGTGTATGGTCTGTAAGAAGGGTGTTTGTGGAGTGTAGTGGCCTAAAGCCATGTTGTGATTGGGCTAGGGGAATGTGAGGTGTGACTAGTTGTAGTACCAGTTGTTCAGTGACTTGAGAGGAGGTGCAGAGGAGTGTGATGGAGCGGTGTGAGGAGGGTAACGTGGGGTCATTGTTGGGTTTAGGGATAGAGATGATACTGCCATGCTTCAAGATGTTGGGTATTATGTTGTGTGAGTAGCTGTAGTTTGATATGTTGGTGAGTGCTTGTATGCCTTGTGGTCCTAGGTGTTTACGGTGAATGTTGCTTATGTTGTCTGGTCCACAGGCAGATGAGTGCTTAAGGTTGTTAATGATGTGCTTCATCTGGTTGTAAGTGAAAGGTACGTAGTCTGGGTCTGTGGGGAACTGTCTCTTACGTCGGATGATACGACGGTCTTCGGAATGGGGATTTAGATGGCTGACTTGTGAAAAATGATTGATGAGAGTGTTTGCTTGTTGTCTGTTTGAGGGTATGGTGTCTGTTGTTGTGATGGCAGAGTGTGATTGTGTTGTGTTGCTGTTGGAAAGTGTGATGCTGTTGAGTGTTTTGTAGAGTTTGCTGATGTTTGTTTTGTGGTCAAGTGTTTGGAGGTAATTTTTCCAGTTTAGTGTTAGCTGTTCTGATATTTTATTGTTTATCTGAGTGTTGAGTTCTTGTATTTGTTGTATGGTGTCTTGTGTATGGGGTGTTGGGGAGTGTCGCAGTGTGTCCCGCTGTCTGATGAGACCTTGAATTTCTGGTGTGAAGTTGAGGTTGTGTCTGTTTCTGTTGCCTCTAGAGATTTGTCTTTTGTCTGCATTTTGTATAATTGTATTGAAAGTGTGCACAGCGGTGTTGATGTTTGAGATGGGTGTACTGTTTATTGTTTCGAAATGTTGTTCTGTTTCAGTTACAAAGGCCTCCCAGTTGGCTCTCTTATAATTAGTGTATGTGTGTTTGTGGCCAGCTGGAGTGATTCTGGTTTTGGTAGTGATGATGATTGGGAGGTGATCAGAACCTAGGGTTTTGACCACTCTCCAGGATGTAGCGGGGGTGAGGTTTGGGGAGCAGAATGTGATGTCTGGGGAGGATGGGAGGAAGAGGGCTTGGTGTGGGATATGGGTATGTTGGTCTAGATTGTTCAGTATGAAAAGATGATCTGTCTGGGATTATAGTACCAGCCCTCTGTCTGTGTCAGGGTTGTTGACATGCCAGGCCGACGACTAGGCATTGAAATCACCCAGGATGATGATGAGTATGTTAATGATGAGGTGTATCTGTGGAGAGTAATTGTGTGGTACTGTGGGGGACGAATGGGGGGGAATGTATGTTAGCGATTGTTGTGTGTGATTAGTTACCAGTGCGTATTTTCATTGATTGTTCTGTTGTGGTGTCATGTGGGGGGAGAAGTCACTTTGTGTGTGTGCACTGGTATCTGCAAAGTTGATGGATTTGTGTACCAGGGTGATGAGTCCACCGCCACTGCCGTCGGCCCAGTCTTGACGAATGGTGGTGAAGTTACGAAATGTCGGTGTTTTCTGTGCTCTGTGTAGTTTTGTTTCTTTTAAGATATCAATGTGCATGTTCTGTTGTTTGATGAATTGCGTGAGTTCTTATTTTTTGGTGTTTATGCCATCTATATTTAACTGAAGGACGGTTAAGTTGTGTGTGCAATGTGTGTTGGCTGCTGCAGCATGGGGGGAAGGTGGTGTGGGTGGAGGGGAAGGGGTAGGAGGAGGTTGTGATGGAGGTAAGGGTTGAGGTGGATTAGGATGGGTTGGAATGGGAGGAGTTGGGGGACTGGATGGTGTGGGAAGGGTCGGTGGGTTTGGCTGTGGAGGTGTGAAGGAAGTAGGAGTAGGATTGGTGGAGGGGTTAGTGGGTGGGGGGAAGGAGCATAAGGAGCAGGTCCAGGTGTTTGTGTAATGTTTTCTGGATGCAAGTGTTGTGCAGGTGTAATGGGTTCAGTTCTTGCAGGAATTGCACTGAACTGAACCCTTTCTCTGTCGGCTCGTCGTGATAGGTTTTGAGCACGTTGGACATATGTATTTGTTGGTGGGTCCTGGATTGCTCTCAATGTCCCCAGCTAGAAGAAGTCATCGAAAAATGACAGCCGGAGAGTCATTTCTCGGTGTAGAGAAAACAGTGTTGTTGTTGTGTGTACTGTGTTGGGAGACGTGGTACTGTACTTGCCCGGGCGACCGAAGTCACTCCCAGGTACTCAGGCCCTGTAAGGGGCCGGGGGGGCTTGCGGTGGTTTGGCCCCCATGCTGTCCTCTTCTTCTCTTCGACAGCCTCTGGGGGGTAGACCCACGACGAAGGCGTCACAATCCAGGTGGCCATGAGAGTCTACTACCTTCCCCCTATCTGTTCCCTGTTGGTTATGTACCACTTTCTTACCTGCGGTAAAATTACTTTGTAAAAAAAATGTACTCTTCTCTTCTTCTGATCTTCCCTCATTCTTTGTTTTTGTCTCCTCCCTCTTCTCCTTTAGTATTCCCAACTCCTCTTGAGTTAGGCATCGTTTTATCCATACTTTTTTTAATTCCTCTTTTTCCATGAGTTTGCACTTTTTAGTATCACCTTCACAGGCTTCACACTCTGGATGGTTACTTTCAGCGGCCTTGACTCATTTCTCTCACATCTCCCTAGCCTTTTGTGTTCCTCTGTGTCTTTATTACAGATTTCCTCTGATACTTCCTTCAATATGCTCATTATATTTGCCACCTCCTTTTTATCTCTTGAAATTTTGTTTTTTATTTCTTCCTCCTCTATACTGGTGATTAAGATAGATTTACTGATAGCTGCAGAATCTTTGACCAATTTTGGATTGTTTTGGATTATTTATTTTTTCACTTCCTTTCTAATGTTTTTTTCTTCGACCCTTGTGTGTGTGTGTGTGTGTGTGTGTGTGTTTACCTAATTGTGATATACAGGAAATGTGCTACGCTCGTGGGGTCCCGTCTCTGTATCTCAGTAAGTCAAATTTTGCTTTAAAGTCGTTTAAGTTTTTAGACTGCACAATCTCTTTGTCCAGGCTATTCCACAGGTCTATACATCTATAAGGAAAACAATATTTCTTGATATCCTTCAAGCAACTTGGCTTCTTCAGTTTCATTCTGTGTCCTCTTGTTACTCTCTTATCCCATAAAAACAGATCTTCTTTGTCAATTTTATCTACTCCCATCATGGTCCTGAACACTGCAATCATGTCGCCTCTCTTTCTCCTAAGAAAGGCAGATCCAGCTTTTCAAGCCTCTCTCTGTACAACAGATCTGCCAGACTGGGGACCATTTTGGCTGCTGTTCTTTGTATTCTCTCAAACTTGTTTATATCTTTCTTTTTGTGTGGGGACCACACTACTGCTGCATATTCTAACCTGGGGCGAATCATGGCCACTTTCAATTTTTTCATCATCTCCTCATCCATATAATGAAAAGTTACTCTTCTATTAGTGTGTGTGTGTGTGTGTGTGTGTGTAATTCACCAGGTTGGTCAGAATCACTGGATGATTGTATTGTCAGCTTTTACCCTCCCGGAAGGGAGCTGAGAGCTCATATAGTCCGATCTAAGGGCAAGGCTGTGACCTTTACACACATACACACACCCGTCCCCTTGCTCAGTAACCACCCACTTCGTCAGTGAAACTTTTCGCAACCTGAGCGAGGCGCGAACTCCCGTCCACCAGTTGGCAAGCGAGAATGTTACCACTGCACCACCGACCGGTGTGTGTGTGTGTGTGTGTGTGTGTGTGTGTGTGTGTGTGTGTGTGTGTGTGTGTGTGTGTGTGTGATAGAGAGAGAGAGAGAGAATTCTGATGCAGTACACTATGTACCGTCATGGTCATAAATAACAACCTATCCTCCATTACTCCGTGCCTCAAGCTGGCTCCATTATGTGTGGCAAGTGACAGTGGAGTAAGAGGGGCTGGGAGGGAGAGGCCAGAAAGAGAAGGGAAGGTGGGATGGGGGATGAGTGATGGTGTGGGGGTGGAGTGAGGGAGGGTAGGTAGGGGAGGGAGAATGAAATGCGAAGTGGTAGTCACATTATTTGTCTATTATCTTTCATTGAGGGTATGATATAAACGAATTAATATTTGGCAGATAATGTTGCATTAAACCTTCTATAGTGATGTCAGATAATGAAGCTCAAGGGCTGGCTCGTGAGGGAATTATACTGACATTACAGACCAAATATTAATGCGGAGCCAGATACTGTATTTGTATTTATCCGTGTATTTTGACTTTGTACGCAGAATGGAATCTGGATGGCTTTGATTTCTGGAATGTTTGTGCATGAAATGTTCCCTACTCTTACACGTAACTACGTCTGGAACTAAATATCATACGAAACCTTTGATGTGGCTTTGTCCACAGTAAATATGATCATCCTCTCCATATACACTCTCTCCACACGGCCAGCATCATGTCATGTATTTTATGGCATCTCTAAATATGAAAAGGGTATTTAAAATAACTGTACACAAAAGGTAAATAAATCTGATGTCTGTGAACATGGGTGGATATAATGTTGATATCCCCATAATCTGTTGCTTGGACTCCATGCCAGTATGGGTTTTAATGGCTGTCCAACAACCCCAACACCCTCTCATCACTTTGGAATGATATTTCCCTCTGACAAAAAAACGCTACCCTGTAGTTATAAATTGGTTGACAAAGCAATAGTGTGTTGTGCTGTAAACTTCTGGCTTTGCACTATTGTTTGATCTCTCACATCAGTATATTTCTCTCACGAGCCAGCCCTTGACATCACCACCTATCTAAAGCCTGTTATCTGACGCCATTGTACAAAGCATAATGCAGCACTATCTACCAAACATTAACTCCTTTATATCATGCCCCAAATGAAAGAAAACAGGCAAATAATACACTTTGCATTTCATTCTACCTCCCCTACTTCCCCTCTCTCACCCCACCCACCTTCCCTTCTCTCTCTGGCCCCTCCCTCTCAGCTCCTCTTACTTCACTGTGCCTTGCCACGCATAAAGCAGGCAGCCTGAGGCACAGCGTACTGGAGGATGAGTGATTACTTATGACCACGACTGTACTGTGTTTTTCTCCTCATTACTGTGTGAGAAATAAAACAGACTGAAAACATTCCTTCTACTTAAAAAATAAAAGGTGTAAAATTATAAATATTGGCATTTTCTTCCATCTTTACTGAATATTTTGTGAATGACAAAGGTGGTCAGGAACCTAACCCCCCTATTTCTTAACAATATTATGGGAAAAATAGGTTTGTTATTTGGTCGATTTGTTATTCAACCACTTTTTATGGAACGCATCCCTGTTGAACAGACGGGGGCTGGGTGTACAGTATAAACCAACACAGGTGACTTTGGCCTCTATAGAGGACTACTTAATTTTGTGCTCTTTCTCTCTTTCAGACTTACCATAGCTTAGCCTGCCCTCCCTCCCTCCCTCCCTCGTACAGGCCAAGGCGACACCCACCTACTTATGGAAGTAAAGTAGGCTCGCCCAGTGCACGTCATCACAGTGCGCGAATCGCATTGTGCGCGAGTGACCAAAAATCATAATGAAAAACCTTGAATGCGCGAGTTTACCCCACAAAACATGAGGTAGAGGCAAGAAGTGTCTTAGAAACACCATTTTCCATCAGTACACGACCCCCCCCACACACACACACAATGCGCCAATAGTGACCTAGAGGCTTATGGGGAAGGTGCTCAAGAGGAGTCTACAATAAGATGTCGCCAATAACAGCTTCAATAATAATGTTTTTGGCCATAACAGTAAGTTAGAATAGATACCCAGTTTCTATAATAATGATGTTTAATTCGTGAATACCAAGTTGTTATACTGCCAATACATCCATAACAAGATGAGGAATGAAACAAACAAGCGAGAAGAGATGAAGGATATTGCCGAAAATGTGAGCAGTAGCGAGAAGGAGAGGGAGGATCCTCCCCTCACCACCTCCCCTGACTCGCCCACCGCTGTCCTCCACTGTCCCACCTGACTCACCAGCCGCCTCCCTCTCCACCTTCACAGCCCCACCTGACTCACCTGCTTCACCTGGCATACCTGCAACCCCCACCATAATGACTGTTGCTGCATTCTGGAAGAAATGTAACATTCAACAGGCCGTAAATTTCTTCGTCAAAGCCAGGAATAATACAACATTGGCAACCGTTAAACAAGCGTGGTGCGGCCGGGGTGGTGGTGGGGGCACTGTAAGTGCATGTCTCAGAACCCCTGTTGTTTAAGTCCATCAGGCCTGTTGTCTACTGTTGTTAAGGTGACTGCCTATATTTTTGTTATTGCAGCTATATCTGTAGTACAATGTCTGAAAAATTTGACCTTTTTATGTCTCTAAAGGCCAAAAAATGTCCAGGTATGAAGGGGTACCGCCCATATGCCCATATGTAATTATTCCCATAAGATTATGTATTCCCAGTACGCGAATTCCCAGTGTGCGAGGTCGTGGACTGCCCAATCTCTCACGCACTGTGCGAGCCTACTGTACCAATATTTCATTAGACAATGATTCAGTATCATAATAAAGAATACTGAAGAACTGCCATCAGGTGAAAAGACCTACCTATGCTAGCATAGTTCATGGATTTCAAATGTAATGTAACAAAACATACCATAATATGGTAATTCATGCTGATTTACCTGTCCTGGTGCTGTGATGGTTTGCCTTCAAGACTATTAAGCATTGATGGTAGTAATTCAACCTGCTTGTTCAGATCGAGTCTTGGATATCCCATCTTGATGTATATAATGGAAAAATTCTGAAAGAAAATTTTAGTTTAGTGATTAACTTGTCAAGCTCATTTTTCTCTGAATGATAAAAAGTACCCTATATATCAACTGATATTCCTACAGACTTTAAAGGAAGCTGTATATATATGTATATAAATCTTGAGAGAGAGAGAGGGGGGGGGGTAACAAGTATCCTTTAGGACCACCACAATAGGCTCTAGACTCTCCTCTCTTCACTGACCCAACTGGTGAACAACCCTAAATCTTTTCTATCCTTAATGACCTATAGCAGCTTGTACAATACTCAATTAATATCCATGACCACTCTGGAGAGAGTTCCAAAATACATGACCTTCTCCTTACAACTAATCCTTCCACTCACTCAGTTAATCTTTTTTCTCCATTGGGCTCCTTGATCATTTCCTGATTCTTCATAAATTTAACCTGTCCTATCCCTCCAGTAAAGCCTACTAACCCTCCCAGGAAGTGGCAGTTATGGCACTTTGGAGCTGCTGACTTCGAAACCCTCAGGCACTACTGCTCTGAATTTCCCTGGAATGATTATTGCTTCCAAGGCTGAGAACCATCTGAGTGTCCCTAGCACAGTATGGAGGTCATTAACTCAGGTATGTAAGCATACATGTTTTTCCCTTACCCTCTGGGGAAAACAAGGGGGGAGGGGGAGGTAACTGCACCTGTTCTACTTCTGTTCACAATGAGGAGGAGGCCTACAAAAGGTACCAGTGCCAACCCACCCTTAAATCTTGCCTCTATTATGTTTCTGCCCTACTTAAGGAGTGTGTGAAGAATGATGAGGGAAAAGTAGAAGCAGACAGTGAAGATACTACAGACGCCTAGAGAAAGCTTTATAACTTGTTGCTGAATGAGGAGTCTGACTGGAACAGGAAAGGTTTGTCAGCAAATCCAGTGTTTGGCCCTTGGCCTTTGATTCATGCTGCTGCTGTGAGCAGGGCAATAGGCATGATGCATTTAGGGAAGGCTGCAGGTGTGTCTGGGACTGCCGAAATGCTGAAGGCCTTAAGAGATAGAGAAGCAGGTTTAGTTACTGATTTGATAAATACAATTATATATGTGTGTGCTGTCTCAGATGACTAGCTGAAGTGTCTGATTTTAAATGTGTACAAGGGGAAGGATGATGTCCTGGAATGGGAATATTACAGAGGCACAAAACTTTTGGACAAGATAATGAAGGTAATGGAGAGAATCTTGGTGTAACATACAATACATCAATGTCATTTAAAGCAAACATCACAAACACTAAAGATCCAGTAAATTAACACCAAGACTCAATGCCTTAAGGTCACTTGCCTGTACAACACTTGGACACAACAAAGAATCCACTGCCACAGTATACAAACAATATAATTATACATTCAGTGATGAATTATGCAAGCCCTGCTCGGGCTTCTAACCTCACTAAAACACACTACAACACTCTACAGATCATACAGAACAAGGCCCTAAAAATAATCACAGGCTGCACACCTACTACACCCACAGACCACCTACACCAACAAACCAGTTCTCAAAGTCAGGGATCATCTAGACATGAGAGGCACCCAAATTCTCACCGCTGTTTCCACAAACCCACACCATCCACTACACTACATGGCAGCACATCCACACACACCAAGGAACATCAAAACAACACCCAGCACATAATACCATACACAAATACTATCATCTCTCCCCTCTCGCCAGCCTCAGACCAGCTTCCAGAAGCATATCCACACTCAAATCACTCGCTGCACCATTCAGTTACTTAAACACAACACACAGCTTCATGCACAGCTTCCTGATATCCACCCTTCTGAGTCCTATCTCCCTCATGATGACAGGGTCCACCTGGCCAGGCTGAGATGTGGGCATCATCCAGCCCTCCTGAATTATAAGAAGGGGCTGGATGACTCTGTCGTTAATGCCTGTTTAGGATGCAACACAGCACCACATACTATTAAGCACATTATGGAAGACTGCATTGCACACAATCATCTGCACCAACAACACATCAGGCACTCCTTGAGAGCTCTGTGGGATAGCCCAGTCTCGGCCATGGCCTTCCTTAGGGACTTGGGGCTCTTTGGCCAGACTGCCTAGGGAACAAATACTGTACTACTATTACTACTTGCATGCATTTCCCGGTGTGTAAAACAATAACAAATGTTGTCTGAAGTGTTTATTTAATGATCATGTACATATTTCTGTTTTCAAAGGTAGCTCCAAACAGACCAAAAAAAAAAAACAATAGTCTGAAAGACTCTTTGTCCCCTGCCATTCAGATTACAGGACTTTTACGATATATATATATATATATATATATATATATACTATATATATATTGTATACATATATATATATATATATATATATATATATATACAAGTAAGCCCTTAATTCACGTGAGGGTTACGTTCCCAGACCCTTCGCGTATGTGGTAAATTCGCATATACATTCTGCCCTTCTGTGCACATAATTACGCATGGCTACTAAGTATGTTACATCTGAATAATACTGTTTATGCACTACATACACCTTATAAACTAGCATAAAGAATGAAAAACAACAAAAATGTGAGAAATTTAACACTGAAACCTGACAAGCACAGGCATAGGTGGAGACACTTCAGCAGTCTAGTGCACAAGCCCTCACTGCCTCCCATATGCTACATTCTGCCTTCTTTATTGTATGAACAGTTGACTCATTCACCCCAAACATACGGTTCCGAGCCAGTTCACAGGCATAGGTGGAGACACTTTAGCACAGTCTGGTGCACTAGCCCTCACTGACTCCCGTATGCTACGTTCTGCCTTCTTTATTGTAAGAACAGTTGACTCACCCCAAACACACGGTTCAGAGACAATTCACCATGAAGTCAATTCACCATCAAAACATGGACAATTCCCTGTCATTCTATAAATATACTTATTATTGATTAATTAATACTTTAATAACTAATTTTCAGGGGGATTTTATAACTCATATAAGTAAAAAACTAGTGTCCTGTACTAGCTAAATAAACCAGTATGTAAATGAATGACGGGGAATCGTCCTGACGGAGAATTGTCGCCGACATTCCTCCCTTAAGTTTGTCCAACACTTTAACTTTCTCTGTCAGCAACATCACTTTACGAGCCCGCTTTGGTGTGTTACCACATGCATCACTAGCACTACCCTTAGGTCCGATGTTGGCAGACAAGGCAAGCAATCACTGGAAAGCAAAAAAATAAGCCACAAATAACGATTCGCGGGTCACGCATGGTTCGACCGTCGGATTCAAACTGACTGTGTGGTGCGTAGTAGACCGACCTCCCACACACACACACACACACACACACACACATACATATATGTATGCACACGGGCAGCTGGTAGGCATTTTTATATTTTATCTATTCTCTTGTATATTAAAATTATTTATTTGAATACTATAATTTTTTAATTATTGTACGAAAAATTTGTGGATAAACGAAATCGCGTGAAAAAAGTTCGCGTGAATTAAGGGCGTACCTGTGTATATATATATATATATATAGATTGGATGATGGATGGATGATGGATAAATACTTAAATATATATACAGCACATCCTCAGAGTACGCGATCCCTCTTGTACACGAGGATCTTTTTGGGGGTTTTTTTTTTTTTTTTTTTTTTTTTTTTAAGTACGTGAATTGAACTCCTTGTAAGCGAGACGGGCACCAAAGAGTGGCCCAAATCCAGGGTTACCCTGAGTTCGCGACATTGCCCCCCCCAAGAGGTAAGCAGCCATATTCTTGCTGATTTAGTTAAGCCATATCCTTGTTGACTTACCAAGTAAAGCCATAATCTCGTTGGTTTACTTTATCTTAGGTAATATGTCTTAGATAGTTTCCCTGTACAGTATAGTACAATACTTAGGTCTGAAAGGCGTCTCAAGGGTTGCCTATGAAAGGGGGTGCTGCACATATGTAATTTTTCCCATAAGTTTATGTATTCACAGTACGCAAATTCCTAATACGCGACGTCCTCTGCCGCCCATATAGGTGCGTACTAGAGGGATGTACTGAGTATATATAAATATATATACAGGAAACTCGCACGGAACACATGGGTTTCATTCCTACTGTGCCGTGTTCAGTGCGAAATCGCTATATTTAAACTACTCCGTATTTTGCTCCCTAGACCCCCAAATGTGTTGTTTTGCTGTTATCTGTCACTAGAAAGCACTTTAAGTGGTTAGAAGGTTTATTTAATGTTATAACTCACAAATACAGTACTCCACAGCAAAACTTCAACACACAAATACTGTATGTAAACACAAGGAAACATTCCAACGCCGATCATACGTAATCATATAAATCAGGTTAACTGGTACCAGGGCTTTATTTAATGCTTTTTCTTTTTTGAGTGCTTTAACTTCAAAGTACATACCAGAACAGTACATATTTAACTTAGAAATGCAGTACTGTGGAAAAGCTGTACAGCAAGTCTTTAACGAACAAACAAAAAAGGCAATATTCTGACGCCGATCGTGGGTAATCATATAAATCAGGTTAACTGGTTACAAGGCTTTATTTAATGCTTTAATTGCTTACAAGTACATACCAGAACAGTAAATATTTAACTTACAAATACAGTACTGTAGAAAAGCAGCACAGTAAGAGTTTAAGGAACAAACAAAAAAGGCAAAATTCCAACGCCGATCACGGGTAATCATATAATTAGGGTTAACTGGTTACAAGGCTTTATTTAATGATTTAACTTGATTTAAGTGCATACAAGTACAGTACATACGAGAACAGTAAATATTTAACTTACAAATACTGTACAGTACTGTGGAAAAAACGAACAAATAAAAAAGGCAATATTCTGACGCCTATCAGGTAAACTGGTTATAAGACTTTATTTCTTGCTTTAACGTTATTTAATAGTACTTTAAGTTGCACATAAACTTACCAGAACAGTACAGTACTGTAAATATTTAACTTACAAATACAGTAATCCCTCTAATATCCGGACGCCCAATAACCGAACATCCCCACTAACCGAACCTTATCGTCCTGGGATCAAACATTCCCAAAATGGTCCGAAAATCCAAAAAAAATGGAAAAAAAATCGATTTTTTGCCGTCCGTAATTTGAACTTGCCGCGCGCGCCGCGTGAGAGCATTGTTTTGGTTCGTCATTCCTCCGACGTCCGATAGAGCGCCGCTGCATCCTCCCCACTTCCCGCCTGTCTCTCACCGCGACAAGACCTACGCTCTTCGTCATGGCTGCCCACGTGCTCGCTTTTGTGGTGGTGCCGTACTTGCTGCAAGGCCTCCTGCTGCTCTCTGCCCTACTCTTAGTGTGTGTGATGATGGCCCCGCCTCCTGAGAAAAGGAAGAGAGTGGTGTTGACTCTGGAGAAGAAACGGGAGATATTGGAGAAGGTTGATGCGGGTTGGTCTTCCTCTCGCATTCTCCGCGAGTTCAACCTGGCCCGGTCGACTTTGTTTGATATCAAGCGTTCCCGAGACAAGCTCATGCAGTACACGGCTGACTTCTTGTCGAGAAGCAAACGCAACGTGGAGAGGAAGGTTATGTTTACTCCCAAGTATGCAGAGATCGACCGCTCCACGTTGATTTGGTATCGACAGCAACGTGCAGCTGGTGTGATGGTACGTGGAACGGAGCTGAAGGCTGCTGCTGAGAAGTTTGCAAGGCTTCACGACGCCCTAGACTTCAAGGCATCCGAGGGTTGGCTCTTCGCGTTCAAGTTGCGACATGGCCTTACTAACCGTAAAGCACATGGCGAAGCATTGGACGCTAACGAGGATGGAGTGGACGAGTTTCGGCACAAGGTGAAAGGCTTGATCGACAGGGAGGGCCTCACTCTCGGTCAAGTCTATAACGCTGACGAAACTGGCCTATTCTATCGCTCGGTGCCAACGAACACTCTCGCCGATGAGACGGAGAAGCGTGTACCTGGCCGCAAGCTTTCTAAGGAACGGATATCTGCTTTGTGTTGTGCCAATGCTAACGGCATGCACCGGCTTAAGCCCGTTATTGTTGGCCGTGCAAAGCAGCCTCGGTGCCTTCGTGGGGTGATGGATGTCCTTCCTGTCGTATGGTACCATTCTTTGAAAGCATGGTTCACAGCTGTGATTTTCAAAGACTGGTTTCACCATCACTTCGTCAAGGAGGTCATACATTACCAGACGAAGACACTGGGAATTCCTCGCGACCAGGTAAAGGCTCTCCTTCTCCTCGACAATGCACCTGCCCACCCGTGCGACAAGGACTTGGTTGCTGAGAATGGCCGTATTAGGTGCATGTTTCTGCCACCTAATACGACTGCTCTCATTCAACCAATGGACCAAGGAGTGATCGTGGCAACAAAGCGCCTGTACCGTCGGAAGTTCCTGGACGAGGTGATGGTGGTTCTCGAGGACGAGGACGAGCGCAGGGAAGGACGTGACACTCGAGGCAAGCGGACTTTGGAAAACCTTCGCCGCTACAACATCAAGTCTGCGCTGTACAACTGGGCTAGTGCATGGAAGGAAGTCCCTGTGAAAACTCTTGAAAATGGTTGGTCTCGTCTGCTTCTCGGAACAGATGTGGAGTACGATTTCCTAGGGTTTGACGTGGATGACTTCCATGCACGGCTGCGTACGCACGGCGACGATGTTGATGTGGACGATGTTCGTGAGTGGTTGGACGACGACGAGGGCGATCCTGGGTATCAGACGTTGTCTGATATCGAGATCGCGTCTTCAGTTGCTGGTGTCAGTCCCGAACTTGAAGATTCCGACGACGAAGGCGATGATGATGCAGACTCCGCCCAGCAGGACACTACTCCAGCCATCTCCAAGCTGAGCGCACTCCGGGAACATCTAGAGTTCGTCCTAGACTACCTGGAACACCCGGACTGCGACAGGGAGATGGGGCCCTTGGGACTCGTGGAGGAAGTGCGTGCTTTCCGGCAGCGCATCATCAATCGCCAGAATCGTCGGTCCTTGCGTCAGTCAACGATTGACAGTTTTTTCAGGCCCGTGACCCCGCTGTGCCAAGCCCTGGTTCCACTCCGTTGCCTCCCCAAGACAGGCCCTCATGCTCCGAGCCACAGCCCAGCACATCAGCTACAGTGGAGTCACCGCTCGACGTGAGTTTGCGGCTGTCTTCAGAGTCTTCTGTAGTCGGTACGCCATCACCACTACCCACCGATGCACCCCTTGGACGCCTGCCAGTGATACTCTCGGGCTCTGACAGTGAATAAACAGCAAGAACTTCTCCACTAGACCACACGGGAATTTTGAGTGTTGTGCAGTGAAAAAAACGGTGTGTTGTGTTAAGGTTTTCAAGTTGGGAGAAAAGACTAAGTAGAAAAGAAATTTAACGTAACTAACCTTCTTTGTTTTGGCTTTGGAAACTTAAAAAAACTTGGGAAAAGTTAATGTGCAACACTTAAATTTAATGGAACATTATTTGGACTAAAGTGAACACTGTGAAAAGAACGGACTTCTGTGTGTTAGTGACTAAGTTCAGTGCAAGACTTCAGGAAGAGTGTAGTGCAAGTGCTTCAGGAAATCGTTCTTACTGTCAGAGTCCGAGAGGAGGCGGTTATTCATCGAGGTGGCCAGGGACTTGCTGTAAGTAGCCAAA
The DNA here is from genome assembly GCF_032717465.1 of Coenobita brevimanus. Lineage (NCBI taxonomy): Eukaryota > Metazoa > Arthropoda > Malacostraca > Decapoda > Coenobitidae > Coenobita > Coenobita brevimanus. The sequence goes on from NC_136977.1 coordinate 16,627,365, forward strand.
ATGTTTCATGTTGTACTATTTTCCATACTATATTTACCAGAATGTTTCATATTGTATTTTTTCCCATACTATACTTACCAGAAAGTGTCATACTGTACTTCTTTCCATACTAAACTTACCTCATGCATGTGCAGTAGGAATGTGTTTTTCAGAGTTCGGTTAGGTTCGGTTAGGTTAGGTTCGGTTAGAGTCCATAAGTACCAGAATGTTTATTAATGTATGAACATACTTCTAAACCCACATTTTATGTGTCTATTGCATTTATTTCAGTCATTTATGTGCCTTATTGGTGTGATTTGGGTGTTAAATAGGTGCTATGCATGTCCGGAGGGAGTTGTATAGGTGTTTCTCTGTGTTAGGGTCCGTAAGTACAAGTCCATAAGCTGGGGCCCAATATCCGGACAAAACCAATATCCGAACCTACCGATGGCTCTATTGATCCGGATATTGGAGTGATTACTGTACTGTGCTACTGTACTCGGGAATGTCTCACTCACTGAATAATTTCCCACCTAGATCGTCACGTAATCAAAACAAACCGTGCGCTGCGGTGACGTTCGAGGATTTGATCTTTCAAAGGCCTCTCCTGCGTTAATTTGTAGTTTTCATAATGGTTCTTTAATCTTACGTTGTCTTATATGTATCCCAGCCCTTACCGTGTATAATTGCGAGCGCGTTCCGTGAGATCGTGTTCTGTGCGAGTTTCCTGTATATATATACAGTGCTCGTCAAAAGTATCAAGCGCCCTGCGTCCCTCCTACGAAACAAACATTTCAACATTGAAAAAACATGTAAATAATGCATTATATTTACCTTTAATGCTTGGTAGGGTATCCTTTGCACTTCTTCACGGACCTGAGACGTCATGGAAGTGAAAGGGCGAGGTTCCTCAGGTGCTAGGGTGGTATTTTTGCCCAGGACTCACGAATGGCTGCTTCCAGCTTGGGCAGAGAGCTCACGTCCTTCCCTTGGAGATTTTTCATTACGAGGTACCAGAGGTTTTCTATCGGGTTGAGGTCTGGGCTATTGCCTGGCCAGTCTTTCATGAAGGAGACTCCGCAGTTACGAAGCCAGATGGTGACCGATTTGGCTTGCACCGTCATGCGAAACACTCGTGCACCTATGAGTTCAAAGGACTCAGGTAAATGATCACAAAAAAGCTCCAAGTAAATGTCCTGATTCACTCTGCAGTTCTTGGGAAGCACAACAAGCTTCCCCAAACCGTTCCCAGAGAAACAACCCCATACCATAAGTGACCCAGGGTGTTTAACTGTGCTCTCCACGTAACGGGGGTCAAGCGGGTCACTACCTTTGCGCCGGTACACGCACACTTCTCAATTACAGGTAACAATAACGTTGCCTCATCAGACCACAACACTGACAACCACTGGTCCTCACCCCAGTTAAAGTACCTGTTAGCAAAGGCTTACCTACGAAATCGCTGGTAACATGTAAGAAGAGGCTTTCTCACAGGCCTGTGACTTGTGTAACCAAGTTCATGGACTCTTCGAGAAACCGTGCGCACTGAAACCTCACCAAACAGTTCCGGGTTGCTCTCCTTAATTTTCCTTGCACTCACACGAGGATTAGACTCCACTGCACGTTTTAACACATTAACAGACCTTGGGGAAGTTTCCCTGGGCCTACCAGACCGTGGTTTCTTTGTAGAACGTCACCACTATTTTCCACTTGAAAACAGGCACACCACCTCCGCACTGTCAAACGAGCCACACCAACCAAATCACTAATTTCATTAGTGGGGTGACCTGCCTCCTTTAGAGCAATGATCTGTAATATGATTTCACTTGGAAGTTCACGGGTAGGGACCATAGATATGTGGCAAAAGCCAAAACACTGCGGGACACAAGGTAAAAAATGGCGCATGAAGAGAGGAAGGAGCGCGCGGAGTTCCTCTCTCTCATGCAGCCCGTAGGCAACTGAAGCGGCAGCCAACCAGCACGCAGTAAGGCCTCAAGCTGCCATGACGTCATGTTAGCGGCCCAAACATCTGGCTCAATTTTTAGTACCAAAAAAGGGTGATTCTTTTTTCGCCAAAAGTATTGCGTGTCCTGACAGGCACTTGATACGTCTGATGAGCACTGTATACTGTGTATATATATATATATATATATACACAGTCACTACTCGTTATACAATGGCGTTACGTCAGGTCATACCTTAACATATAACGATTTTATCGAAAACCATGAGATTGAAACACATTATAAAAGGGGGGTTACATCATCTCAACTTCCCAAAGTCACCAACCCAAGACTGAAACAAAAATGACAATCCACCTTAATCACTGTGTCGGTCCAAGTCGTCTCCAAGACCAAAACAAACACTATCACACCAATACAGGCGGCGTTACTCGTGTACAGTAAATTGTTGCAACAACACAACAATCACAATTGTGTAATGTTGGCCTGGTGCTACACAACGTATAGGCCTACTGTAGAACGATGCTTGGCTGAAAGGTAACAACAGCAGGGGGGCACACGTGAACGAGTGGAAAACACAGCGCTTTGAAGGGGTGGCCGGACCGCAACTGAACCAAAACAATGCTCTGCACGCTGGGGCCGCCATCTTGCCTGAGACAAGTGACTGTCGCCTTGTGTGTGCCTGGCGCTTCGTAGGAAATTTTCCGAGGGCAATATCGTTATAGCGGGAAATTAATTGCAAATCGGATTTTGGGGTGGAACTTTTCTGCTATCATTGTAGCGAATTATCGTATACCGAATCAACATATAACGAGCAGTGACTGTGTATATATATATATATATATATATATATATATACAGGTTATCCCTTAATTCACGCGATTTCGGTTATCCACGAATTTTTCGTACAATAATTAAAACAAAATTATAGTATTCAAATAAGTAATTTCAATATACAGTAGAACCTCTGTGGTCCGGACCCCTTTAATCCGGATTTCTGTTAATTTGGACAAAATTTAAAAATAATAAGCTCCAAAAAAACGTTGAAAGTAATTCTAAAGTCATTTTCAGTATCGGTGCAGAAAGCGATCTTCATTCGTTTAGTCTCGGATCACGCTAGGTCGCAACATGGGTGCCTGTTTAAACACACGCTAGCATTCGTTCCATCAACTAGTTCACCAACCATTTATATTTTTACGCTGTATTTCAGAAGTTAATCCTCCTTACCATGCCCCTTAATGCAAGTGTACCTTCTGCAATGAATAAAGGTGTTAAAAGGAGGAGTTTGCTTACACAAAAATGGGTCAGAATATTCTGCAGTGTTTAGTGATTACTGTAGGTTATTTTTTGTACTTAAATGTGCTTTACTTGTACATCAAACATTAGCTTCTTGCCCATATGGGCATTATCAATATGCCAAAGATGACGATGTATTTTTTGCCTACATAAGTTTTATTTTTATTCCAAATATTACAGTTAATTAATTAATTTATTTTTTTGCCTACACGGGCCTTAGTCACTTACTACAATTTAAAATGTAGGCTAGTTTCTTGTCATGGCCTTACCTGTAAATTATGCAATACAAAACTATCGTACATGATTAGTTTGGTTATTTTAGTATCCTTTCATCTTTTGCAGTTACGTATGGTTGACATATGCCACATATGTTAATAGTTAACAAACAGACCATATGCAGATAGTTTTTGGTATGAACTGGAGATTACCCTGATGGTCCGGACAATCTGCTAATTCGGACAACCCTTCCCCCCATATAGTCCGAATGAGAGAGGTTCTACTGTACAAGAGAAATAAAATATAAAAAATGCCTACCTGCTGCCCGTGTGCACACATATATGTATGTGTGTGTGGGAGCCTGGGAGATCGGTCTACCATGCACCACACAGTCAGTTTGAATACGACGGTCGAACCATGCATGACTTGCAAATCGTTATTTGTGGCTTATTTTTCTGCCTTCCAGTAATTGCTTGCCTTGTCTGTCAACATGGGGCATAAGCGTAGTGCTAGTGATGCATGTGGTAACACACCAAAACTGACTTGTAAAGTGATGTTGCTGACAGAGAAAGTTAAAGTGTTGGACAAACTTCAGGGAGGAATGTCAGCGACAATTCTCCGTCAGGACGATTCCCCGTCATTTATTTACATACCAGTTTATTTAGCAAGTACAGTACACTAGTTTTTTACTTATATGAGTTATAAAATCCCTCTTAAAATTAGTTATTAAAGTATTAATTAATCAATAATAAGTATATTAATAGAATGACAAGGAATTGTCCATGTTTTGACGGTGAATTGACTTGATGGCGAATTGTCTCAGAACTGTACGTTTGGGGTGAGTCAACTGTTCATACAATAAAGAAGGAGAACGTAGCATACGGAAGACAGTGAGGGCTAGTGCACCAGACTGCTAAAGTGTCTCCACCTACGCCTGTGAACTGTTTTGTAACCGCATGTTTGGGGTGAATGAGTCAACTGTTCATACAATAAAGAAGGCAGAATGTAGCATACGGGAGGCAGTGAGGGCTAGTGCACCAGACTGCTGAAGTGTCTCCACCTACGCCTGTGCTTGTCAGGTTTCAGTTTTAAATTTGTTACATTTTTGTTGTTTCTAATACTTAATGCTAGTTTATAAGGTGTATGTAGTGCATAAACAGTATTCTTCAGATGTAATATACATATAGACATGTGTAATTATGTGCACACAAGGGCAGAACATATATGCGAATTTACCACATACACATAGGGTCTGGGAACCTAACCCTCGCATGAATTAAGGGCTTACCTGTACACAGTGAGTCCTCGAAATACAAAAACCCGAAGTATTTTCGATGGTAAAAAAAAGTGATTAATATAGGACAAATTCCATAACACGAAAATATCTTTCTCAATGATACGAAAATCGATATTCGATACAAGAGGAAATACAGAGGTAGCCTGATTATACAGACTATATAGTGTGAAGAAGTGCCTGAATAGTTTGAAATCACGATTAATCGGCGGAAACAAAACACAAATACTGTTAGATTTAATTATTTACCGGTAAATGTACAATGAAAGACACAACTATCTTCCCACTTCAGTCTGAAGAAAATTTACACCAGGCAAAATACAATGAAAACCCTGTTTCTACTAGTGCGTGTTTCAAATGGTTTGATTTTTCCAAACTATATTTGTCAGACTTTGGGAAGATACTTGTGTCTTTCATTGTACACCTGAAGCAGCAAAAAGACCTTACCAATTCAATTCATAATCCTCCAGTTTGTTTCTGTAATTTTCTGACAACTTTCAGTTTGGTAAATTACTTTTTCTTGCTGAAAAATTTCCTCCCTGTTATTATAGTCACTTTCCTCTACGATCGTTTTCAGCGCAGTGGAAGAAACTCAACATGCTCAAAGGTGGATATCGTTTCCCAATTTCCCAACTGGAGGTTAGGTTAGGTTAAAAAATTATTAGGCACAGATAAGCTCGGTTAGGCCAGGTTTAGTTAAACACTTAGGGAAGAACAGTCCTTTCCGCTATTATGTTAACGAAGTAAACAAGAGTTGTCACACCAGAACAGCTAAAAATGACGGGGAAACAAATTTAACAAGAAACGTTTCCTGTATTTACCAACCCAGAAATAATCTGAAAAATATAACAGACCATCAGGAAGAGCTGATTTGGTAAGGTGCATTTACTGCTTAAAGTAAAACGTATGTTTAGCCCCCCTCAATGAATGTGGGTTCAGATATTTGCGTGCTCCCGTGGTCGGTCTTGGGACAATTTTTTCAAAGTTCTAAAATCAATTTCTTTTTCTTACATATGTGAAAAGATTCGTCTGGCACATCTGGCTTTTTTAAAATTATTTTTACCCCTAAACCCACCCTGTGATTTGCTATGATTCGTGTAAGAATTAATAAAATTAGGATGCGTGTTACATCAGCATGTAAACATTGGTGAAAACATCTGGGACAAAGTGAACTGTGAACGCCAGACTGCTTGAGGTGGTAGAGTAGGGTTGTGTAAACACACCAGTGACCTTCGTTTCCTTCCCATAATTGCTCGCAGTTTTTATATAGCTCACCCTAACTCAACGTCACTAACACCAGTACAGTAAGGCATTGTTCAGGACCAGGGCTATGAAAGTGATAATGGAATACATTATTGTTTGTATCAGTCCTCTCTCTTTCAAACATACACATAAGAACAAACAAAAGAATGAGCAGTAAATGTACACTACCTCTAAGGGCCAGAAATAACTGTGCTCAGTCGGTCCAAAATATATTGGGAAGAGTGATATCGAACGAAGAATGTGGAACTGAATGCTAACCTACGAGAACATGTGGGACGAAAGCGTAATTTTTTTTTCTGATAAGCAAACATTTTTGTTCCATATCATCCTTAAAACTGTAAAACCCATAATCTTTCGTGTAAGCATACAGCCTAAAGACCTTACCAATTCAGTTCATATTTCTCTAGTTTGTCTTCTGTATTTTTCCTACTATTTTGAGGGTGGTAAATTATGTTCTCTTGCTGAAAGAAACTTACTCAAAATTAGGGTGCATGTAACATAAGCATGTAAACATCAGTGAATACATCTGGAGTGAAGAGAACGCCTGACTGATGGGATGGTTGAGTAGGGTCGTGAAAACACACCAATGACCTTCGTTCTCTTCCCGTAATTGTTCGCAGTTTTTTATAACTCGCCCTAACTCAACATCACTCACACCGAAACAGTGTAAGTGTTGTTCAAGGCCGGCAGCTATGAAGGAGTTAATGGAATACTGTATGAAAAATTAAAAATGGGCCCGGTGCATAGCGCAGCGCTCGCTTGCCGAGAGAAAATGAACTAACCCCTCTCTGGTAAACATATTTTCACGCGTTTCTCAGTTGAGTCCACATCCCTCCTCTCCTCACAGATTCGCTGTACATGAGGATATTTTCGCAGCCCTTCACCTTTTCGTATTGTTTCGCCATGCCTCCCAAGTGCCCTGCATCATCTCCAGCATTGGGGGAGCCCGCTGCAAAGAAGCAGCAGCACCGTACTCTAATTCTGGAAAGGAAATTGGAAACTATACGACCCCATGAGGAGGGGCAGGGAGTCTCAGAGACTGGGTGTGTTTTAGGCCTTGCTGTTTCCACCGTTGGACTGTGATGAAGAAAAAGGAGATGTACAAGAATATGGCCACCTCCTTCTCTACAATTGTATACAGGTATTGCTTACTTAATAGGGGTGGGGGTTAAGTTTAGGTCAGGGTCTGAGGGGGTCCTGGGATGCATCCCCCCATTTACCGTATTTCGCGGCATGTAAGACGCAGCATTGTGAAAGACGCACCCTAATTCTGGCAGGGCAGTTCTGTGAAAAAAAAGTTTGCCCCAACCAAGACTGCAGTAAGGTTTCTTGATAAGAGCCATTACCACACAGATACACACTCACCTTTCAGAATCTATTCATTACTGATCAGCCTTTGTTTTTTTTTTTTTATATACAAAGAATGGTACAGGAAAAGAGAAAACAAAACCCCGTCTTAACAATACGTGACTTGAAACCACGAGGCCATCTCAACTTTGTTGATAAATATGTATCAGTAAACTGATATAAACACTGTTTTTAATATTTTATGAATTTAAAACCACAAATGAAGTCAATAAACTCTATTCTTTCATTCACTGACGAAAACATAAAATACAATGAATGTTCACATCAGTTCATTTATCCTAAAAGAATCACGTCATATTCCACACCTGTTACGGAATTTCCTCACATTGCCTTGACTCAAGCACAATATCAGACAACTACCGTCATTAATCATGCACTCTAACTAACCTGTAATTACCTCCACAAATAATATAAAAAGGTAGCACTTGTAAATACACAAATTACAATGTTTTACAACCAAAGTTCAATATAGCAAGGCTGCTTGGGAACAGGATAGACAGCTGTTTTTACTCTCTTCTCTCAGTATCACTCCTTCACTGTCAGCTATGTTTGCCTTGCAGCATCAACAATTAAAAATGCATGCTTCACTGATCATAATTTACTATAAACATTCATTTCAAAACATACTGACTATGGTGAAAACATCCATTGTTACACCTTAGTAACACTGCTGCCTCCCAGTCGCTAGACAGCAGTCTCTACCCCTTCCTCTCAGTATCACTTCCTCACTGTCAGCGATGTTTCCTTTGCAGCATCAACAGTTAAAAATACGTTCTTCACTTATCACAATTTACTAAAAACAGACATTCATCTCAAAACATGTCGAGAATGGTGAAACTATCTCTTAGCAACACTGCTGCATCCCAAGCGCTAGACAACTGTCTCAACCCTTTTCTCCCAGTATCACTCCCTTACTGTCAGCTGTTTTCCTTGGAGCATCAACAATTAAAAATGCATATTTCTCTTACCAGAATTTGCTAAAAACATACATCCATCTCAAAACATTCGAGTACTGTGAAAACATCCATTTTTGGTCTTAACACTGCAGCCTCCTAGTCACTATGGCACACACACACACACGCACACATGTACACACCACATGCAACATTCGCTCACCTCTGAAACATTTATATCAGTCCGTTTTGGAGTACCCAGTGGCTTTATTATATGCTAAAAACATCAAAATGTATTTGGTTGTTCAATATAAATATCATCACTGAAGGACATGAAACATCTCAAACAATTTATTCATCCAAACATCGTCAGTGCAAGACTAAAGGTGTACAACACCATTGATCCTAAATTTTCCATGGTTGCATCTGTCATGATCACCTAAAACCTATATTCACTTCATATTACTGACATGGTGAAAATTTCACTCGTCTTCAAATCCTGAGAATTCATCACTACTTCCCCCAAGTCCTGAAGCAACACTGGAAGTCATCACCACGGTCATCATCACTGTTTGACTATCACTCTCATACAGTAAATGGACCTCAGTACCATCCATTGAACTGCTTATACCACACTTCATACGACTTTAACTTGGCAATCGTTTTAACTGAGCACAGGCGATATTCAGACTTGGGGCATTTGATACAGCCCACATTAACCTCCTCAGTACATGTTTCCTGAACTGAATAAAATCATATAGCGAGCATGAATAAACTACCCTATAAAATACATTGCTGGGCTGAAGGGATTAAATGGATTATCAGTTCCCTAGCCTGACTCTTCCCACTTCTACTTCCTTAACTACACCCACACCAAACTCTCACCTGCACCTTAGGATTCTGGTCGTTTCGGCCGTAACGTCCAAAATGGCAAACGATTTTACAACCTAACCTAACCTAACCTAACAAATTTGGACGTTACGGCCTAAATGATCCCCATTGCCGATCATGAGAGCTTTGCTTAGGCAGCAGAGATGCAGAGAGTGAACATTGTCAATCATTCTGATCGCTTTGTCTGCTAAGAATACAGCAGAAATGGCAGACGCTGATATGAATGCCCGTCAGGCACTGCTATTTCAGATATTGCATCAGTTATGCTACTCAGTGAATTTTATCCTATTTTCACAACAAAATACTGTAATTGGGTGTGCCCTGAGTTCCATAGACATTGCTAAAGTACTTCACTTGGCTGAAAAAGTGAAGCTGTAACTTCAGGCAGTACTGTTTAACGTTACAACTGTTTTTCCTGTTTTTCGCTATTGGTATAATAAGACTGTTCACTTCTATGATACTCTTGTCAGGCATGAAACAAAATGTCACTAAGAGAAGCCAACCATATGAGGGTGATTGAATTTCCATATGCGACAAAAATCAATTCTGATGACTTGTCAGGTTCGCTTGCCAGCATCTCTCCAGTATGACTGCTTTGCTAGTTAGTAAGTGGATGGCAAGCAAAGTGGTTATGATTGCCTTTCAGAAGGTTAGCAGACAGTTCACCAGTGAGCACGTTAGCTTGCTAGAGTAGGGTGTACGCTAGACACTAAACTGCTAAGTTGCTAAACCGCTAAACCCCTTGACGGTATTGGCCAGTTGAGCTGAAAACAAACCGTGAATGCTTTGTGTTCTTGAACTTCCGTGTTTTAATATCTGCTGCATATATACACTCACAAAATGTCACAAAAGTAACTGACCTAATTAGGATTACTGAATTTCCATACGTGACGAAAGTCTGTTTTGATGACTTGGCAGTTTCACTAGCCAGCATCTCTCCAGTATGATTGCTTTCCTAGTTAGTGAATGGATGGCAAGCAAAGTGGTCATGATTGCCTTTCAGAAGGTTAGCAGACAGTTCACCAGTGATCATGTACGTTAGCTTGCTGGAATAGTGCGGATGCTAAACTGTTAAATTGCTAAACCGCTAAATATCTTCACGATGTTAGCCAGTTGAGCTGTAAACAAACCCGTGAAAGTTTTATGTGTTTCTGATCTCGTGTGTTTCTTAAATCTGCTGCATATACACACTAGTGTATATTATTTTTTTAAATAAAATCAAGTCTGCATACTGTAGAAAACACCTGTGGTTGCTAAGCAGTGAGATGATCATCTTTATAAGAGTTTCTTCTCAGTGGAGCCTAACCTGCCTTAGTCTAACGTGCAAGACGCATGGGGATATTTTAAGGTAACTTTGAGACAAAAAAGTGCGTCTTACAAGCCATGAAATACGGTATATGTATATTTCAATGGGGAAAGTCGTTCTGATATACGAAATTTCGAATTACAAAAGGTGTTTTGGTCCCTATCCCATTCCTATATCGAGGAATTACTGTACATATATATATCATCATCTGTGGTAGGTGGGGGCACTCACCATCCACTCACTTGATGTAGTGCTGCTGTCAGGTGTCTGCCCTTTCCTCTCCTCCATACTCTCTCCTTCCATCCTCTTCTGTCTTCCTTTCCTTCATTCTTTCCGTGTCCTTCTGTCTATGGGTAACTTTACATTCCCTCTTCTGTCTTTCTTTCCTTCATTCTTTCCTCTTCCTTCTGCCTGTGGGTGACTCTACACTGAGTGACAAGCCAAATGGTTTTCTGTACACAGGAAATTATTTACTATGCTGGGTGGTAACCATATAATCAAATACTGGCACCTGGTGGTTTAATGGGTAATTATTGCGCTCCAGTCAGATTGAGCCGGTGAAGGTTTATA